>NW_020455612.1:441058-450478 GCF_003342845.1 Nothoprocta perdicaria
GAAAGGAAAGGAAAGGAAAGGAAAGGAAAGGAAAGGAAAGGAAAGGAAAGGAAAGGAAAGGAAAGGAAAGGAAAGGAAAGGAAAGGAAAGGAAAGATTTCTAAACAGAGTTGTCACTAAGAACTATTCCTCAGTGTCTCACACAGCTCCACAAACAGGATGAGGCCTGATGCCTAATGATCTGGAAGTAAATATAAAATCACAGTCAGTAAAGTTTATGGAGACATAAAATTTGACAGAGTAGTAAATATCACGAAAAAAATGCAGTCATAGGCCTTGCCTTGCATTCAACATTAAGTGGGTGCTTGCAGACAAAATGCGTTTTAACATGGTCCAGTGCAAAGCTAAGAAGAAGGATCACAAGTCATTCCTACCAAAAGTGCTTCAGTACGTATTGAAGCTGAGTAGTATGTAGCTGCAATAGCAGACAGGAGACGATCATCTTGTACTATAGTGTGATAAAGTGGCTTAATTGGAGTCTTGAATATTTAAGAAAAAAATATATTTAACTTCTCTGTTAAACAGAGGTTATTTTATGCTTGTAAGACAATATTAGCGAGATCTAAGTCTAGAAAAATACATTCAGTTGTGGTATTCACACTTTAAAGGCTGCTCAAAAATTGAAAAGGAAACTGAAATGGTCACAAAAAAAATCAAGAGAGCTGAAGAAAGTGCCTTTGTAGTGGGAGCCTCAGAGCTTAGTCTGTTTATCTTATCAGGAAGAAGGCAGAGAAGTGACTTGATTGCAGTGTACAAGTACCTTCACAGGGAGAAAATGCCAACCACTAAAGGGCTCTCTAATCTAGCAGGAGGGGAAAAAAAAAAAAGAGTGTGAATCACTGACTGGAAACTGCAGCTGGACAAATCTGTATTGGGGATGAAGCACAGGTTTTAACAGAGAGGGTGGTTAACCAGGAAATAGCCACTGTTATGAGATATGGATGTCCCATCCCCTGCTGTCTGTAAATCAAGAGTAAATACTTGCCTGACAAAGATGCTTTCATCAAATACAAGCTCTTTCTGTCATTACAGGGGCAAATGAATAAAAATGTGCAGGGCCTGCAGTGCACAAAAGGTCGGCCTGCTTGATCAAACTGTGATTCCTTTTAGCTTAAAACTCTGCAGACCCAGAAACTGTGTTTGCATTCACTTGGTCAGATGAGCTGTTTTGTAACAAAATGTAAAGAGCAGGTCCATTCCTGCCACCTGCAAATGGGTCATCCTCTTCTGAGGATCATCTGCCATGGAAGCCAAGGGAGCACTTTGATTAGTTTAGACTTGATTTGTGTTTGTCTCCTTTTAAGGTGGGACTAACAATCCTTAAAAGATCAGCACAACAGGAACACAGGATTATCTGATCTTTGGATTCTCTCCTCTAATACACTTTGATTTTACCCAGTCATATTTTGTTATGCTGTAGCGTCGCACAGAAAGAACTTGCACTGGGCAGGAACAGCAACAGGCACCACAGGGTCATAAAAGGTCTTTAATTCACAGGACAAAACAGCACTATAACCTAGATAATCCTTCTGCACATATTCAGAAACAGTTTGTGGCCATTTGATCAGACTGACTACTACAAAGAATAGGAAGATAGGAGTTGTCTAAGTGAAGTGGGATCTCCACCACCAATACGTTCAAGACAGATCATGTGCCAGTGTCCACTTGAAGGAGGATGCAGCACCTCACCTTCAGAATGAGATATGGATTTGTACTGGTTCTCTGCAAGACAGACAAGCAAATGGCTCACGCAGGTCCACCTGTCTCACTTCTCACCATGCTTTGAGCAAAGAGAAAAGGAGGGGAAAAAAAAGGAAAAAGCTATATTCCATTTTGTAGTTAATTATTAATTGTATGTGGCTTCCCATCATTTCCAGAGTTGTGCCTTCGTCACCTCAGGATTACTCCTTACTCTAACAAGAAATAAGCTCTGTGTTTTCTCTTTTGTCATTTGTTTTGCTGTATTTTTACCTCTCTTCCCCTCTCCATCCTCATGTACCTTCCTTCTTTTCTTTAAACCTTCTCTTCCCAGTTCCTACCTTCCAGTTTATTCCCTGTAGCTCTTTCTGCCCCATCACCTCTTCTGCTTCGTATTGCTTTCTCTCATATTTCTTATCTCACAGCTCTACAGCAGAGCTCTGACGTACAAAAGTGATCCATCCCTTGCAAAAGAATACAGCTGCAGCCTCAAGCTGTTTAATGAAAGCCTTGAGTATATGGCAAGAGCGGCTTGTGAGTCCCTGAGGCAGAGGCAATATTTTGTATTAATATTTGATATCTTATTTAGGATGCTAAATCAGAAGCATGGGCCCTCTGGGGAGGGATTGTACTTAGAGTTCTGTTTAAATGATGTAGTGCTAAACCAGGCTGCTGGACCATCTCCTCTTGTCTTACTGCCAGACCTCTGTGCATTGCCTTGGTTTTAGATGGAACATTACTTGCTGTGAATCAGGGAACCATGGGAACAGTATTTATGAAGCCCCTGAATTGCTTAGATTAAAATTCTCTGTAACTGTGCCTTTCTCCCAACTTTTTCWTGAGCTGTTTCTCTCTTCTATGACGCACCTAACCCCAAACGCTGAGTCAGATCCCTCCCCATGTTCCTTAGATCTAGCAAAACAAGATGATAGTGTGCTTTTTAGTCTGTCTGTCTGTCTCTTTCTTTCGCTCACTCACACACACACACGCACGGAGGGATTTCAGCCCCTGCCTGTACATATGTGGAGGGAGGATTTAAAAAAAAAACCCCTCTCACAATGAGATGAAAATGAAGACTTTCCAGCTTTCGTCTCAAAGCTTCATCCAGACAGTGTTTGTACCCACTCCCAGGTTACTTCTCAAATAGGTGTATGCATGTTTGGCACGGGGTTTCCAAATGTCGCTTCTGAAACCCGCAGCTACACAGTAGCTCCATTCTTCCAGATCTGTCCCTTCCTTCCTTTCCTGAAGACCTGCATTCTCAGGTGACAGCAGCAATATCCACTCCTGCTTTTCCCAAGCCTAAAAAGAGGAATATCTCTGTTCCTTTTGCATTTGTCTATATTTGGAGGCACAGGAGGAACACGGGTGTGTCCTCTGCTTGTCTCTCTCCTCTCCCAACCTCAAAAAATCTCTCATTCCTGAGAGAAGATAATAGCAAGGGGAGGTAGTAAGAAATAGGGGGCAGAAGCAGAATCCATCTCTTGTGGGAGCCGCCATTGTATTTTCTGCCCTGGGAAACAGATGAGCTTGGGGAAGGTTGACCCTTCAAGCACCAGATATGGGTTTTATCCTGAAAGGCATCCTGTTCCAGGACTTGCAGTCAGACAGGAATCACATGGCTTGGGAAGAAAATGAGCAATACACTAGCAATCCTGCTTAGGACCCAGACCTCAGCTCTCAGAAGGTCAGGGCTATGCAAAACTATGATCTTCCTGTAGCATTTCTTCAAGCCAAGGTTCCCATCTTCTCTACCCTCTTGGAAGCCCTTGTACAGCAGCTCCTCACTGGGTGTCCACTACCATGACTGGGCTCCATCCTTGGGAATGTAATTTCGCAACACAAGAAACACCACCTCAGCTGATGGAAAAGGGGCAGAAGGGAAGTTACCTGCCTCAAGAGCAGCTCTAAGGGGCAGTTAGAGGAGCAGCAAGAAAAGAAAATGTGCTCTTTTTCCCTCTGGGGCCTGGGCAGATTGACAGGCACAATGAAACGTGTGGGTGTTGCTTGGCAGTTGTGAATCGTTCAAGCAAGTTACAGTACACATATTTAGTTGTTTTAAACTGTCTTCATACATCAGACCTCGCCACCCCTTAAGCAGATTTATTGCTGCAATCTTTCATTGAAAGGATTAATGTCAGCCAGATCTGGCTGCTTTGGCCATTTGCATCAAGGTTGCCAGCTTGATATTCGACATTTTGTCCATAGCAATTTCTTTCCTTAGACATTTAGGAAGAGATTAACACAGGGAAGTGGGAAGTCTGTGGCCTTACCCTCAGCATTGCTGAGAGTCAAAGCCTGTCAGTAAGCCCCTGTGGTCCCCCTTGCCATCACACAGCACTGTGCCTTGGCTGAGCAGAGAAATCCCATCCTGCGCCTGGGGGTTGGTTTGGGAAGGAAGTATCACCAGAGGTCTGGGCACGCATCTGGGGAGTCATATGTTCTTCCTTTTAATTTTGAGGATGACTTACTACATGACCTTTGTATGGAAATCTCCTCTCCTTGCTGAGCTTGTTTTCCCATATGTGCATTAGGGCTGACAGTAGTGACATATTTATGGCAGATGAGGAGTCTAAACTCACTACCCTGAGGAAAAAAAAATATCATTGCAGTTGCTGATCAGTTGGGGTGGGGGCAGCATTTGGCAGAGTCCAGTGTTAGCTGTGGCATAATAAAAGAGTTTTTCTACTGAGGCATAGCAATCAGTTGGATTTCAATAAGGAATTAGAAATACTTTATAGTTGCTGCACTTTACTCATGGAAGTAACACAAGGATATTCTCACACCAGAACTAGCAGGTTCTTCTCTCTCCAGTTCACAGCAGGTCCTTGCTTTCCCCACCTGGGTGCACAGTAACCAGTGGGCAATTTGCTTTCCTTTTTCAGTCTTCCTGTCAGCACAGGTAACCTACCAGTTTCTCAACAGAACCATCACAACTTGGAGAGAGCCACAGAGAGGAGAGCCTCTCTCATTCTGTGCCATTCACCTGCACAGTTGCTCTCCTTATGCATGGATTACATCCTCTCCATAATTATCCTTTTTCCTTTTTTTACCTCAGCTCTTGATCTGCTTTTCAGCTCAGGGCTGTGAAACTGAGTAGCATCTTGCTAGCTATGCGTCCTTGTCTTTCTGTGTAGCTAAGCAAGCTAGCACTATGATAAGTATAGACCTTAAGGCATCACAGAACTGTGTTACTGCCGGACAGTGGCAGGGCACTGCCAAGGGCACATTTTCTTCTTGAAATAAAATACAGCGTGCTTCAGTCCTTCTCTTGGCTTAGCATTGCTCCTAGTCCTATTTTGGTCATTTACATTTGTGCTATAAATGGTCTCTGAAAATCAAAGCTTATCAAAATTGGCTCTGGGCTCAGGACTTGTTTTATTGCTTAAAAGGTGCCTTGACGCTCTCCCATCTAATTTATTTCTTTTCATTTGGTCTTTTTTTTTTTTTTTTTAGCAAACCAGTTAGAAGGACATGTCAACCTGAAAAAAAAGATGCTTAGAAATAGATCTCTGATAACAACTTTCTACCCCTAAAATTGACTTGCTTTGTGGAGCTAGGAATTTAGCACTTCCCCTACAATTCCAACTTTGGAAACTACTTGTTTTTAATTTTCCCATTGCCCACCAGAAACCTTGGGTATTGGATCCCTGAACCAGCTGCTGTGAGTTTTGCAGGAAAGGCAGGGAAGAAGGAAGCTGACAGTCAGCCCAGCTTTGACTATTCCATTTAGAAACTAATTTGGGGTGGGCTGAACATTGCTTCAGTCAGTTCTGCCACTGGCCTGCCATATCCACGCAGTGGGGCTGTAAAAATAAATTCATGAGATGAGACACGGGAAGGTCGCCTATGCCTGCCCGAGTGCAGTATAGCTTTTCAGAGGTGGCAGAGCAGGTTTGCATTTGGGTCCCTCCTCCAGGGCAATCTGCCAAACTTGCTGGCAAGGTCTGTTATGGTAATGCACCTTGCTCCGCTTTGCAGACCTAGCAAATCATCTCAGTGAAGCATAGGATAACTGTGGCGCTTCAAGATGGAATTTAACTCTTGGGAGGAACTGAATGCTACCAACAGAGAAGCCTGTGATTCTCTTTCGTCCTGACACCGACACTCGTATCTGGTTCCTTTCTTAACCCTAGGTTAGAGGGACTGTTTGTGGGAGATGCATGTCCTATTCATACCAGTGCAGTGTTGCCCTGCCTTAGTCTGCTTCTGCCGAGGCACAAACACCTTGCCAAACTTGCTGAGACTGCAATTTCTCCCCACTAGCTGTCGGTTCAGGCCACATCCACCCCTTTCCCTCTCATGCCTTTGTCCCTTCAGAGTAGAGAAAGGAGTTTTGTTCTGTTTTTCTTTCTTTTTCATTCTTACCCCTTTCTTTCCCCAGCTGCTAAAGTTCAACTCAGAGTTTCCTGGGGTTTCATCCAGGCCTGAGTCACAGAAAATTAATGTCAAAGGTTCTCCTCTGACTTCTCCATCCCACTTCCTTGCTCCACATAGACAGCTCTTGCCATTTTGCCAGCGGTTTATCTGCTGTTGCAGGTAGTAACAACAAAGCTTTCCCTCATTTCCAGCCTCATTAGTTTTGTCAACTTGCCTGGCTTGCCTGCTTTTCAATGAGATTTTTCCCTGCTAGCTTCTCTCTTTTATCTGTAAACTATGTTGGGGTTTAGCTTTGGACTGGGGTCGGAGAGACCTGATGTGTTGTAGCCACACAACATATCAAATGGTAGAAGGTCCAGCTGAGGTCTGTGCAAACAGAAGAGAGAACAAAATTGCCTGGGTTCAGCTCGCCTGCTTAGGTTTCCCTTTTGGGCCTGACTCATCCTCTCTACTAATTTACAGCGATGATCAAAGGACATTCAAGTGGCTTTTCTTGGAGGAGAGAAGGCTGGAAATAGTCCTCTCCTCTGTCTGAATTTCTTAGCCTACTCAGAACAGCTTAATCAAGTCCTGCAGAGTTCTCTTTGCCATAGTGCTGCCTAATTGAGCTTCTGGCCATCAGGTCATATCATCACATATAATCAGAGTGTATCAATTTCACACAAACCTTGGCCAGATAAGAAAGACAAGACAGTCTCCCACACACCATGAACATCTCACTCACATCACACGTTGTTTTGCTTTTAGCCAAGACCACCCTGTCACAGCATATAATGTACAGTACCCATCTTACAGGGCAGCTGTGAAGACCAGGTTATAGCTGCAAAATGTGTTATTGCCAAGGCCTGTTTATTCTTTTTATCCTTATTGTGGGCCTGAACATCTCAATATATCTAATTCTCTGTTTATCTCTTTTTGTTTATTTTAGGGTCTTTCACTGTAGTGTCATAGAAAACACTTACTTCTGCTCAGTAACTGGAGACAGCAAAGTTTGGTGGTGATGAAGGTACTAAAAACAGTCATTGTTGCTTTAGATGCCTAACAAAGATGGGGAAAAATCTGCCTCTGGCAATAGTTTACATAAGATGTTTACTCGTACGCACTTCTGGCAATTTCTAGAATTTGAGATCACAGAAAAATGATGAGACCAGTTAGAGGAGCAGAAGGTCAGATTTACAGCAAGCATTACAAAAGTTAAATCCATCTCCATGGGATAATGAATGATCAGCAAGGAACGTAGCTATTCATCAATAGCTAAAGGGCATGGCTGCTAGGAAGGCAGGGAGACAAACAGACATAACCAAGAACAAGGAAGACGATTTCCAACTCAGTGTCAGGAAGTTACCTGGCCAGAGCTGGACCACGTCATGGAAGAGCTGTCTGTTTGCAAAGATGGAAGACCTCCCACCTGAAATACTTCAAGATTTTGAGCCCAAGGAGATTGTTCAGATGAGAAGGATGTTTGCTTTCACTACTCCTTTGAAGACAGGGCAATAGAAGGTCAGGGAGAAAATTACATCAGAGTCAAAGAAGAAAGTGGTGCTGCCGCTTTTTTTTTTGTCCTGGGTYGTAGCCTGATGTGTTCTCTTCTATCTTCCCCTGAACCCAAATGTCTGCCTGCGATTGCTGCAAGAGATGGATGTTGGCTTGAATCCAAACCTGACACCTTGTAGCCTTCCTTTTTTTGTTGTTATTCTAAGAGAATTGACTTTCTCATTTCTATCTACAATGACAAAGCATAGGAGGAGCAACAGGAATCTCTCAGGGACTATCTCCCTCCTCCCAGGCAAAAATGTTAATCAAGCTTCTCTCTTTCTTTGCAGTGAAGTGCCATACAGTCAGATGAAGGGGACACACCAGATTTGGTTAAACAAGGCTTTACAAAGGAGTGGGGTGAGAATCCAGCATATCTGGGATGAGGAGTGAATACTCCTTCAGTGAGAGACATTTGGGGAGGAAAAAGCAAACTGAGGCCATATAGCTCTAAAAGCAGGGACCTGAGTTTACCTGACAGCGCACATGGTAGGCACAGGTTGCAGCATGACTCCCCCAACCTGCATCCTCTACCACCAATGTACACCCCCTTCCCAAGGGGCTGCTTACTAACCCTTTACACCCTATCTCCTGGCTCTTCCCTACCAGATGCTGAACTGTGCATTTATTTCCTAGCACTTACTTCGAAGAGAAGTGGCAGCTTTGGGTAATTGCTGCCTGGGTAACTGAAAAGTTGCTCTGTCTCGGCTGATGGCAAAATGTAGGAGATTCCTGCATATCCCAGGGACAGCTCACACCTTGCAGCGCCCTGACAGAGCGCTGAGCTGCCAAGACAAGAATCCTTCACTTGCTTGTGACAGCCTGCAGTCCATTAGAGAGGCAAGCACTCGGTAATGAGGTGCATGCTTCGCTCTGTCACCACAGAGATCTGTCCCCTCTGCTGCCTTCCCCAAGCCCACCCTGCAGCTGGATTGCAGCCAGCAGCAGCCCTTTCGAAAATGGAAATGGATGCATCCTTCACAGTCATTAGGGTGGATGGTGCTAATGTGATGTCATGATAAATACTGACAGTTAGCTGAGGGCAGCAGTGTTCCCTGAAAGAGTCCAAATGCGAGGGCAACAGATGCTACAGCAAGCTTGAAGCGCGCCTGCGGAGGGGGAGGATGCAGGGGGAAGGCAGAGACCGGCTGGGGAAGGGATACACGGCCTTCTGCTTCAAGGTCACCAGCTTCAAAGTAGTCGGAGGTGCTAGCAATACTGCAGAGAGGAAGTGGGGTAAGGCCCTGGAATAGCTGGGGATTTTGTGTATTAGAAAGAAGAGGCATTGCTGGAAACCTCAGGAAGATCCCACGGGATAATGGATGTTAATATATGTGTATAGGGAGCCTCGGGGCTGGGACAGTGGAGGGATTACAAGGCAGAGCTTGGGCTTGCACAAGCACAGTTGACAAAGGTAGTTTCAGGGAGAAGAGGAAATGCTTGTCTTGGGAGAGAGAATGACTTTATTATTTGAGTTCATGCAGAAAAAAAAAAAAAAAAAGAAAGAAAGGAAGAAAGAAAAAAGAAAGGGGGCGGGGTAAAGAATCAGAGGTTTTATACCTCAGGGAACTGACCAGCATAACTATAGTCAGATAACCATTAAATCTATGCTAATACTACTAAGGCTGGTCATGAATTTTTTAGCACACCAGTGTTTTGTTGGAAAATACCAAGTGATTTTATCAAAGTTAAAACTTTTTGCAAGGAGAAGCACATTTCAACTACCAAAAAAAAAAAAAAAAAAAAAAAGCAAGAAATGGTACTTGAGTTAATGTTTTGGGACTGTAATAGGATCGAAAGAGCATGCGAA
>NW_020455612.1:450518-490362 GCF_003342845.1 Nothoprocta perdicaria
AAAAAAAAAAAAAAAAAAAAAAAAAGCAGAGCACACACTCTTCTGCCACAGCAAACTGTTTTTAGTTAAGACGTCTTTCTCTAAGCAGGAGTAATAGGTTGAATATCCACACAGGAATCAGATTGACAAGGGATGTCAAACTGGATCTACCACCCATAGTGGGTAGTCTTATCTGTAGGTTATCATGGTGCTCTTCCTGATCTCTCTGATTTATTTTTCCTGAAAAAATAACAAAAGAATCTGATTTTCATTCTGGTGCAGATCAGAAAACAATTTTTGCATTCAGAAGTTTGGTAAGGGAGGAAAAAAATAATTCATTATTTGCCCTTTGTATAATACACYGCAGGGAAATACTGCTCTAGAATAAAATCATTCTCTTATTTTGGAGTAATTACTCTTATTCCTGAATAGATTATGCACAAGAGGGAGTTAAAACAACATAGCCAGAGCAGTAAGTGTTGTTCTGTTGCCATACTAGTCAACTTCCTAGTATATTCAAGTCTAAAAGAATACAAAAGTAAATGTGATTTCTTTTTCTTATTGAGATTATTCGCTATTCTTAGGTCCCTGGCATGTTTAGATATGCTCTTGACAAGGCTGTCATGCCTGACTAATGCATTTCTGTGAAGACAGGTGAAGGGTGTCCTGGGTTGTTCGAGGCGTTAACGTCAGCCGGACTCGCTGAGCAGCACTGACATGCAACAGCAGTGTGCAGTGCACGCGTGTGTGTGCACACATACACATGGGGGCACAGAGGCAGCCTTCGTACAATTGTGCTGTCTTTGTCCTCATCCTTGGCAGACTCATGCCTGGGAAGACTCAGTGGGAAGAAGTGCGGAACCAACAGGAAGGTCTTTCACCATGGATCAGACTAGGATAAGGAGGGGATGTGAGGGGTGCGTGTGTGGTGTTGGCACATCGCATTACATCCACCAATCACTTTTCTCTAAATATTTCTCACTGGAAGTAGCTCTGAAGACRTTACAGTAATGACTGTACAGCAAGAGCTGTGTGGGTGAGGTGCTGAGAGCCACACAAGCCCAGACTGAATTGTGATTTGAGTTGCCTACAGAGACACTCTTCAGACCTAAGATGAGGTCAGCAGATGGGGAAGGATGGAAAGGAAGGGAATTCCATACTGGTGCTCACAACTTCATCTCATTCCTTGTGCAGAGCATTTATCCACCGATTTCAGGTTGGAAGTCCTTGGGACTATCTCTTGAGTTTGAAGTCATCCCGTCAGAAGGACTATAGTCCCTACAGAGCATCTCCCAGGATCCTGAAAACTTTCTAAGACTTTGCATGCTGTTGTAACATCACATTGTCCCAGCTTCAATTTGGAAGGCTCTTTTCCAGGCTGGAGAGACACTTTACTGTTGCAATAATGACTCACCTGACCATGCATTATAAGTATTCAATAGTTATAGTTCTATAACTGAAATCTCTTGAACAAAACTACCTARCACAGAGTCCCTTCTATTTGCTAATGAGTCACAACATAGCAATCAGCAAGATTCCTGAGTATTTAGTACTATAGATCATTATGCCTTCAGCCAGCCCCCATTCTTCCCATGGACACGTGTTTCTTTCCTGCTAGATTGACCCAGTAATGCTGTGTTTGGGCATCCAGCTTTCTTTCTTTCTTTCTTTTTCTTTTTTTTTCTTTTTTTTTTTTTTTTTTTNCCAGGGGAACCCAGCACAATTTTAATTGGCTTGATCTGAACAGTGCTCAGGAGATTTCCAGGAGGCAAGAGTGGACTGTTAATATGCATTGAAACAGTAATGTCTGGGCGGTCTCCCTGGTAGAAACCTAAGCATGATTGCATTGGACTGGTTAAAACTGTTCATACGGAGGGAGAGATCATAAACTGAGAGACACCCTGTTGCAAAGCAAGCTGCTTCAACCACGTTTGTGAGATTTCTTCACACACTTGTGTTGGAGGAAGCATGTGGCTGACTAGGCAAATCCCTTCAGGCTCCTGGCAGCCTCTCCTTTAATGAGGAAAAATCGGAACTAGAGCTGTTGCCCAGATCAGAACATATCCATATCTGGGGAATTTTTCAATGTGATCCCTAAACTTAGTACTTTCTACAGCACTTCCAGTATGATACCACCAAGCTGTAGGTGCTCTCAGGTCCATATGCAAGCACAAACCCAGGGAGTGGAGCGAGCAAGCAAAGGAGGGCCCTGCTCAGCTGCCAGCTGCTCCACAGATGTTGCATGGGGCAGCACGGGCCTGGCATTTGCATCTTTCTCCTCCTGGATGTATGGACTCTGCCCCCAAGTGTCCAGTGTGAGGAAGGGAGCCCGCCTTTGGGGCACATATGACTGATAGCAATTGTGTTTCCAGGACAAGCCCATACTGTGCGAGGCAGGTTTCAGCCTTTGCGAGCAGTGCTATTTGACCCTTACACAGACCATTCATTCCTGTCATACAAAAGCAAGTCTTGTTTAATTCCCTGTTGATGAAAGACGTGGAGCAAAGGGAAGGTCGGAAACAGAAGCCACTTTCTCATATAGCCGAGTAGCTGGGTGACAACTGCCCTCTGTTCTCCACTCCCTCCCTCCCTCCGCCTCCCAAAGGGAGCAGACAAAGGATGTGTCATGATCTGCTTTTGGAAAAAAAAAAAAAGAGGGTTTGACATCTCTGTCAGTAAAGCAGTGTGTGGAAAGCAGAGCTTCTCGCATCCTTCTGGGCTGGAGATTAATATTTGCTGTTGTGAATGACAGCACATAGAGATCTGCCCTGGTCAGTGCTTGTCAAGTGATGGGGTTTGCCCTGACGCTCCCTCCTCAACCAGATTGGTTTCTGAACCACAGCAGTTTCCAAAGCTGTTCCTGCATCAGTTCAGTATAATGGCATGGAGCAAAGCCTGTGCTTTCAACAGACAGCGCTTAAGAAGTAACTTTTTAAAGGCAGTTAACCTTTCAAATTTAACAGAGATGAGACTGACAGAATAGTATGAAAATTATTCTTAAAACTGACATTTTAATAGAGAGTGACTTTTTTTTTTTTTTTGCAAGCTATCCTATAGAAAGCAACTGTCAGGATGTAACTCTGCTCAATATAGAGGATGGCTCACAAATCAATCGAAAGGTCAATACATATTTTCTCTCTGAAAAACTTTTCCAGAGGGAAACCGCTCCATCAGTATAATGCTCGTTCTGATCTTCCTGTCCCCATCCTGCTCCCCCAGTCCACAAGTCACATGGGTACCCGCTGCTGAGGTGACATTGAAGCTTGAGACTTTCTTTTGTGTTGTGTTTCTATTGTTGGGGGGCAATTGCGCTTGTAGGACCTGGGGGAAGGTGTTCGCTCAGGCTCCCTAGTCTTTCAGAGGCAGATGTCATCACTGAGGGGCAAGGAACATGCAAAAGCAGGCAAATACATAACCCCTGGACCTATACAGAGCACACAGCAACCTTTAAACCCACCGCTCCTGAGTAACTATCAGTCAGTTCATGGGCTCATGGGGACGGCCAAGAGCTGCGTCCCCGCAGCAACTCCTCGCTGCACCTTGAGAGCTCTGCTGCTGAACGAGCCGCCTTCCAACTGAGGACTAACAGATGCATTTACCACACGCCAATCTGTCTCTGTCTGGGTCCTTCCCCAGCCCCCATCATCACCCTATTCAAGAATTTGCAAAGTATTTAAAAATAGCAGTAAGACTAACAATCTCTCTTTCTTTCCTCCCCAGCTTGTAGCAGAAATAGCTTGATTAGTGTACAGCTCTGATGCTTCAAGGGGAGAGCAACGAAACCGCGGAGCTTGCAGAGCAGCTTTTCAGCTTTCTCCAGGCAGCAATTGCTGGCTGCTTCGCTGAAGCACCGGCTCTTCAAAGGAAGGCAGGTTTTGGATCAAGGACTGCTTGTTCTGCCACATGCCTTCTGAGGTGGATTTACAATGGGGAGAGAGGCACTGCCACATGTGTGGACCTTGGGAGATACATGCCCACCTCCCCTCTGCACTAACTGCTGTCATTTGCTCAGCCCATCCAGAAGGCTGGGGGAAATTTTCTGCCTATGGGGTTTCTGTCCTGGAGATAGAAGCATGGTTAAACAGAAAATACTCAATAGAGCCTGTAAAAAYAGTCAATAGGATGTAGCCTGATCAGGGGATTGGCAGGTGAGACCACTGGGGCCTCATCTCATTCCTCAGACACTGCTTTAGGGGTGACTTCAAAGAAATTTCTTGTCTGCTCCAGACAAGCACAAAGTGGATTGGACTTGCTTGGTTCACAAAGGTTTCGCTTACTTTAGCTCATAAAGTTAGCTCATAAAGAAAGAGATTCATATTTAGAGAGGTTGTGCGCTGCTATTGCCTCACAGTGCTCTAAGGCCACGGAGCCATTTCAGCTGTGGGCAGGAATCTTGATGGGCTTTTTCAGTAGGTTTCCCTGCTACTGCCTCCGCATCCGCTCTCTGCCCTCCTCTGGGTCTCCTGGCAGCTCCTCCTGCTTTTCTGCACTTTTTGTGACAAGCTTCATGTCAGCTGGGAACCAGTAACAGCTATATTTGCTCCTCTGCTACCTTGAGTGCAATGAGGAGATAAGTCCTCAGTACAGCTGCTAAGACTGAGGAATCCAGAGCCCAAAGTCACTCCATTGCCTGCAGCTGAGGATTTTGGATCCAGGGATGTGGTCTGTAGTTCGCCTCCAGGATGAGCYGTGGCTCCAGGTGTAGCAGGGGAACAGTCACATCTAAGGTTGTAGACATACAAAGGGTGATTCCAGAACATGACTAAGTAACCTYAAGAGTTGCCAGCACTCTTGAATCTAAACTCTTTCTCCTGCCTTCACTCTCTGAAGAGACTCCTGGGAGTGAAAGTCCTTCCTAACGAGCTTCTTCCAGAAAAGTCCCAGGGTTAAGGTGTTCACCCAAGACTCAGGCCCAAGTCACTGATCATACAAGACATCTGTAGCTAGTCCTCACAGTCACTTATCTCCTCTGCAGAAGGAACAATGATAACATCTCTGTCCTGTCTCATGGGCATAGAGAGAGATACAATGCATTACAGGGGGAGGCTTAGATCAAGGTGCTGCAGGCTTATTCCCTGCTTCTGCCAGGAGTGCAAGGTTAATTTAGATATCTGCTGAACCATCTGTGATGAAGAACCCAGCCATTTCCTGAGCCCTTGCACTGGCTTTGGGTCCCAAGTGCGCAGGACTGTTCTGCAACCTGGTGATTTTTGCCTCTAACGCTGAGAAAGGCTGCATTGCTGCTTTGCTCTCTCCAGGTGCTGTGATGCCCAGGGCAGGATTGTTTCAGCCCTCAGCATACCTTGTTAAGGAGAGAAGATTCCTGGCCACACTGGCTGAAGGAGAGGTGGGAAGAGCAATGAGTGAGCACAGCAGCAGGGMCTCCTTGTGGAAAAACACACCCAGCTCTAGGTGTCCATCCCTCTAGTGAGGAGAAAGGCAGGTGAGTGACCTGGTGTCCATGCACCTGCCACACTGCCCAACCCGGTTCCCCTCTGCATTCTGCTTTGTAAATGTCACCTGGACTCTAAAATGCCATTTGATGTCTTTCTTTCCAAGGTCTTTCCAGCAATATGTGCTCCAGGAATGCAAAGGAGACTTGTCAACTGTCTTAAGGAGATGACTGTCTTGTTTGCTCCTGAGACTGCCTCACAGGCCAGAGTTTCAAGGCCTTTTGCCCTGCTTAGCACATGTCACAGCAGGAGCCCGTTACCAAAGGGGGAAAATGTGTTGCTGAAGCCAAACCTGATCTGCAGTCCCCCCAGAGCCTGAGCTTGAGCTACCTGCTGCGCCCCTGCATGGGCTGCAGACAGGGGCACCCCTCCAAGAGCAGATCCTGGGACACGGCAGTCACAGCCATCAGGCTGGAAGCCGGCTGAGCACTTAGCAGAGCATGACAGCCCTCACTCCCCGTGCTGAAAGCATCACAGTGGCAAAGGACAAGCCCCAGGATCAAGCTGCCTCCTCCAGCACATGCAGCTGGTTCAGCTGCCCACTGTGACCAGTCCTGTGGCCAACCTTTGAAACCCTCCAGCAGGGGCTGTGGCAAAAGTGGGTTGCACTAATGCTCTTTGCAAAGCACAGAAGGGAAACTGAGGCATGCAGCACTGGTGTGATCCATCAAGCCACGAGTGAGGAGAGCAGCACCTAGAGGAGCTGTGCCTAGAGCTCCATAGCACCTAGAGGAGCCGTGCCTTGAGGCTCCGCATCCTGCCAGGTGCGTCTGCTTAGCACTAGCAACACTCACCATTTTTGTGGTGGTGTTGGGCATCTTGTCCTTAAAGTGGACAGAGTTGAAGCAGGAGGTGAGAAATCCTATATCCAGTTAATAATAAAAAAAATAAATAAATAAAACAAAAGCAAGCAAAAGCTTTCAATCCACCACACAACCAGGCGAAACGCTGCACCCTCCCAGTCCCAGCCCCGGGTGGGAATTGCAGAGCAGGGGGGTAGGGATCGGGGACGCGGCAGCAGCGGCTCTCGGAGGGGAAGGGGCGCCGGGGGGGCGGCCCGGGGCTGCCGCCCGCCGGGGCGGCGCTGCCGAAGGATGCGCCGGCCGCGCCTCCCTCCCCCCATTCCCGCTGCTCCCCTCCCAGGCCGCCGCCTCTCCGCGCCGCTCCTTCCCGCCGCCCCATTGAGGGGKCGCGGCGGGAGGCTCCGCGGCAGCGCCCGCCGGCGCGGCCCGAGAGCGGGCGCGCGGAGCTGCCGCGCGCGCTGCGCGGGGCTGCGCGGGGCGCCCGGAGCCGCCGCCGCGGGAGAGCCGAGCGGAGCCGAGCCGAGCTCAGCCCAGCCCAGCCGAGCCCAGCCCCGCCGGGGCTGCCCTCTTCCCGCTGGAGCTGCGCCGGGAGCCGCGGAGCCAGCGCAGTTCGCCAGGTACTCGGGATCGGGATGCAATGCGATGGGATGGGATGGGGGAGCATCGCGGAGCGCAGGTGACCTTGCCGTCCCCCGGGTGCCCAGCGGCTTCCTTGCTACCATGCCGTGCTGGGAAAGAGCAGGACTGAAAGCAGCCTCCCCAAACTTTGTCCTGGTTCAGCACCCAAATCTGGGTGTCAGCCTCATGAGCAGCCCCAGTCTTTCCCCCTATCTCCTTAACCCACCACTTAAACCCCTTCAAAATGTGGAATATTCAGCATCCACATTGGAATTTTCCAGCTTTAGGGTGATGCCACCTGTCTTGATTTTCTTTCCACCCATTGCTATAGCATTTGAGGGAGTGGGGGGGAGGTAGGTTCCCTAACTGGGTTATCAAAATGCAGCGTCCCAGGCACATCACTCCCTCAGCGAAAGGTTGTATTGTGGCAGAAGCAGGGGAAGTGAAAGTACAGAGAGTCAACCAGCCCTCTCTAGAAAGAGTAAGTTTGGGATAGATGTTTGTAGGTGGATTGTAAAGTACTTGCTTTGTCCTCCTGTCACTTGCCCTGTCCAGCTTGGGGCCAGGGGATGGGGAAGCAGGGCTAGGAGCCAGTGCACAGGAGATGGAGCAATCCCAGAGGTGCTGCAAGGCTGGAAGAAGCAGCCGGTCCCTCAAGAAACCTGCAGGAAGACCTAGTATGGGGCTAATTTCTGTGAGCACTTGGGGGAAGGAGTGTTCGGGCCTTCCAGGGAGCAAAGCTGGCACCAAGCATCTCTGTAGCACAGCAACAAAGCTTGGGAATAAGCATCTGTTCAGCAACTTAGAGCTTGCACAGCAAGTGAGTGGGGGAGCACAAGCAATGCAGCGTCTGCAGGTGCGTTGAGCTCCTTCCTTGGACAGGAAGGAGGCAAAAGGATACGCACAAAAAGCGTATGTGCAGAGAGCTCAGGTGGGAACAGTAGCTTTGCATGTAAGTCTGCTCCTCCACCTCTTACCTGGTTCAAATCTTGTTTGGTGCAAGTGGGGAAAAATGGCTTGCGAGGTKCATGCCGCGCGATCCCGGACTGCCAAAGGACAGTTCCTCTCTTAGGGAGAGCCTCAGACAAGCCTAGGGAGGAGATGAGATGGGTGCAGAGAGGCAAATCCCAGCAAAAAGACACCATGCTTACTCAGACATGGGATACATTAGTAAGGAATTACATGGAGATCGGTTCCAGGTGGTAGGAAAGGTTGTAGGACATGGAGGGGCACTGTCAGAGTTGGAGATGACCACAGAGGCACTGCTTCTGTCTGTAGCTGTGCCTGCCACCAAACCCCTTCTCCCCGCGCCTTACAGCAGGATGTGGGGGTCAAGGTAGCTTTTGGTTGATGTCTGCTCCATGATTTCCTGGGTCACTTGGGCTATATGTGAGATGTGCTCTATGGATAAGTGCTAGTTGCTGAGCATGCAGTGCCCCGGCACAAGGCCAGGAGCTTGGTGACCGTGATTCTGTCCCTGCCTCCTGGGAGCTACTTGGGTATCATTTTCAGGGCACTTCAGTCTGCACTGAATTAAGGTTTGCAGGATGGTTAGTGTCAGAGGTAGGTGCCCTCAGCGGCCAACATACTGTTGAGTATTTGAGAAAACAGAACATATCAAATTAAAGCTCTTGACTTCTCTGTTGTTTTCAATGTATTTTTAATAATTACAATAATTGATAAGACATTTAGTCAACCTTGCAATTCCAAACCAATTCAGCCCGCTGACACAGCACAGCTGAATGCAGCCACCTTCACGGCCTCAGCCTGACTTGCAAGACCCCAGACAAACATGGGGTAGAAATTAAAGCAGTGGAGCTGAGGGCACTTGCTCTCAGGGAGAGATTTTCTTAAAAGATGAAAGGCTCCCGCACCTGTGGGTCTTATTTCGGGGTCATTCAGGAAGACTGTTGCTTAGCGAGCTGTACAAAGCTACAGAATAGCTAAATGTGTGTGAAAGAGAATATACCTCCACGTCACAGAGCCCTGTCACCTTTAAATTCACGCTGCTCCTGTGATTCAGACACGTCTCTGTGACTAGCACTCCAGCACTGTTCCGTGCTACCCTGCCTGCAGCGTGTCCAGGTTGGTACCAGGCAGTTCAAAGTCGTGCTTCCCAGACACGCAGTCTCCTTTCTTCTTGCCTGTGAGACCCTCTCCTCTGGTAGAAGTGCCTTCTTGAGGGGATCCTCCCTCTGCTTTAGTGACAGGCCAGGATATATCCCTAGGATTTGAGAGACGGATGTGTCTAGGATACAGCTGGTGGCGGTGAGAAGTGGGTTTCCTGCAGCCTTTATATCCCAGGCCTCTTTCCTTCCCTCTTCATCATGGGATGAAAGAGACCTTCACCCTGCCCCTGCTTCATAGCTACAGCTCCTGATGCCCCTCTCCTTCAGGGTGCCAATGCTGCAGGCACCATCCCTTCCAGCTCCCCACCAACACATAACCTAGCTCCTCAGAGCAGCATTCCCATCTTGTGAACCCATCTATCTTCTAGAGGTTTTCCAAGGCCTCTTCTTCCTCCTCTTTAGCGTCCCCCTTTGTCCTCTCAGTTCTAGCAAGGCAGTGTTTGGCAGAAATAAAGACAGCTCCTGAAATGCACTGTGAGCCTATGTATGCCTGTGAGGGATTAGATATTCGATAGGCTCCAAATATGCCCTTTACTGAGCATGCAAAATTGCTCTCAGAAAGCTTTGCAATTATTCTGCAGGATGTACACAGGAAAGATGATATCTGTCCCCTTCCTCCTTGTATTTAATTATTCCCTCTACAAGAAAAAGCCTAAAAAAATGGTAATAAGCCAGACTGGAAATGGAGGTCTAACACACCTACAGGGCATTAGAGCAGAATGATTTTTAGACTTCTTTTTCTCTTCTCTTCTCTTCTCTTCTCTTCTCTTCTCTTCTCTTCTCTTCTCTTCTCTTCTCTTCTCTTCTCTTCTCTTCTCTTCTCTTCTCTTCTCTTCTCTTCTCTTCTCTTCTCTTCTCTTCTCTTCTCTTCTCTTCTCTTCTCTTCTCTTCTCTTCTCTTCTCTTCTCTTCTCTTCTCTTCTCTCATGTCCTTTATGCCTAATACTAAGTATTGTGCTCATCAGCACAGCTTTCCACCCCAAGATCCCCAAGTGCCATGCATATGTGATGAAGAGCACTCGCTGACCACATACAGAACTGAGCGTGGAGCAGGGGTGGCCGTGCTGACACAGGGAGACACTGCCCCCCACGGCGTCGTTGCTGAGACAGCCCCAGAGCGCCCATCTCCCAGATGAGTTCTGCGTCTCTGTGCTCGTGGAGCTGGGAAGTGGTTCAGAATAACAGGACTGTGATTAAAACCGACTGGTGCCATAGGAGACTCATAAATACAGAGCACAGATGAGGCCTAGAGCCAGTGTCACCCTCCTCAGCAGCAGGCATGACTGCRAAGACCCTGTTCTTCAGAAGGGAAATCAGACCCTTCAGAAGGGAAATTCAGAAGGGTCAGACCCTACTGATTTCCCCCTGAGCTGGAATCTTTCTCCAAATGGCACCCAAGCTTGTGACCAATATGTTTATAAAGAAGTTGCTTCTTTATCCTGGTTTTTTTTTTTGTTTTGTTTTAAACTGAGCAGGCTCATAATTCAGACCTCGGTTAAGAAGTCTTATCTAGTTCACTCTCAAGTGACATCAATGTTCCTGTAGGTCTAAAGAGCTAGAATTTATCTGCTTTTGCCAGTATTGGCAAGTGTTCAACCACCTGCCTGATTGGCTTCCTCCATTGCACAGTGCTTGGGGCTGCCTCAGTTCCTTCTCCCCTAGATAAAAATTTGCACTCTGCAGATTCTTCAAATGTATGAAATGCGAGCAAAGTTTCCCCAGGAAACAGAGTTTCCAAGGGCTGAGACGCAGAGTTGGAATCCACAGCTGCAGCAAAGGGGACGTTATATTTTTCTTGCTGTTTGTCCCTTCTCTCAGCAGRTAATCCCACAAATGCCTTATGCACTGAGGGATTTGTGAAGGTGACGCCAGTAGCGACATTAGGGTGGAAAAACAACAAAGCCATGAACATTATGGAATGGAAAATGAATGCTTTTCTGCRTCTCTCTTCTTAGTAGGTGAACTGGGTTGCGTTCAGGAAAAAAAAAAAGGCAAAAGGTAGCAATTTGGTGATTAAAAAAAAAAAAAAAAAGTCTTTTGCCTTGGAAAGCATAATGACCTACAGAACTCATGGCCACTGGATGCTGCGGAGGCTGATTCAGGTACAGGATTCAAGAAAGGAGGAGGCATTTTGATGGATCATAGACCCATTGTCAGATAGGTTGGAGCCTAAAGATTGAGATCTACTTTGGACTGACTACCCTTTCTCAATTGTCTAGCATAGGATTTCTTGTACCTTCTAAGATGCACAGTGTTGATCAGTGTAAGAGGCAGAGGACAARAGGAGACAGACATGCTTGAGTGAAAATCACTGGGACAATTCTGATATTCATTTCTATGCAGAAGTGGAAAAAAATATGTTTACCAGCCTCTGTGCTGACACTTAGCTCACATTGGTTTGTTTTTATCAGCTGGAGAGGGTTCTGGGTAAGCTCTAGTGAGATTTGAGGTGATCCAGTAGTGCTTACACAGCTGCTTTCCCTGCCTGTGCTGTTGATCTGAAAAGAGTGCCAGCAGCCTGGCAACTTTGTGTGGTGCTGCCTTATGAATAATGCTGCATTGCAAAAGAAAACGGTGTTGTCCCTTCTTCGGATGATATCCTTTGGCACTGAGAGCAAGGATACTTATTCCTGCTGCTAGCCAAGTGAAGCACTGATATTACTTGGAGCTAAGCAGGGTTAACAGTCGGACATAGTTAGCTTTGGTTAAAAGATTTTAGAGCAGCTATGCTGTCTCATTCTGCAAGTTCACGGTGGGTTTGTGTGTGGGAGTGCAGGGCACACGGGAATCATGTATTGCTAGCGAAGCAGGATTGCTCCTAGGCAGCCCTTGTGTGGGAAAACACGAAGGAAAAGCCAAGGGCCAGGCAGGCAGCAGTGGCTTGGCAGCCTCTACTCTCTCTGCAGTGATGCTCTCCTAGGGCAGTGCTGCAAGGGGAGACTCGCTCTTGAAGACACTGTCCCTAAAATTAGAGCTGATGAGGTCTCATCAAGGTCCTCTTTGTCTGGTAGAAAATCTCCTAGGACCTGTTTCTAGACTGGCATAGACAGATCCTTGCCTGAGAGGGAACAGAGGTTGCCTCTTCTCCTCCTCCACTTATTCTCCCCCTTGATGCACCAGTCTGTAAAGTAGGATAGATGATATTCACCTCCCCCTGTGTCCTCTTCATGTTCTGAAAGCATGTTAAAAATGTCTTGAAAAAGATATTTCTGCAGCGGTTGGCGGATTTAATCAATTATTACCTGGCTATTTCCATAGCTATGGGTTAGGCAGCAGTACTGGCCTCCCTGAAAGAGGGACTTCGCAGCTCCCCGAATGACCTAGTTGTCACCATAGTAGAAGTGCTATTTCCCAAGGTGATACTTGATATAAGTTTGTCTCCTAGAACAGTGCTGGGTCAGCCCAAGAGGAAGCAAAGGATACAGTCATGGTGTCTACTCTGCAGTTCTGGGATGGCTTCCTCATTGGAGGTGGTCAAGCCTAATGCATTTGTTAGGTCCTTCCTTCCATCCTCCTTCTCTCACTGAGGAGCTGATACTGACTTCCATGGTGACCTTATTTTTTTCCCTTCAGAAGCTTTATGCCTCGGATTGCTGCACTCCGCCTCTCTGGATCCTTCCCTCCCACAGCCCTTCCCCCACTCCCCAAATCCACACAAAGGTGAAAAGGAAGGAGGTGCCAATGACTTCCCCATATCTGCCAGATTCCCTCTCCACCTCTTACGTGAATGGGGCCCTTCATGTGCTCCCTTGAGCAAACACAGATGCTTTTGTTTTATGGGCTGGTGGGACGGGATGGAATTAATAAATCAGAGTGCCGATGCTGTGTTGCCACATTCCTGCAATTTTAAGGCAAGATCACAAAAAAGGAGGAAAAAAATGCAGAGGCAAAATAAGCAAGCTCTTCTGAGAGACTTCAGATGCTCCTGCTCTGACTATGTGTCTTGCTTGCTACCCCACTTGGCCCCTGCTCCATCTCCCTGTTCATTCCTCCTCTATTATTCTCCCATTCTGTCATCCCTCTTGACCTCATCTTTTCTCCTGTTCCCTTTTCCCATTTTACTTCCCTCAGTTCTCACCTTCCCCTGCCCCCATTCCACACTAAGGTCTGCTCAAGGCTTGTGCATTCAGGTAGAGCACAATGTTCTCATGTTAGGTCCAGGAGCAAAGAATGCCTCAGCTTTGGTCTGAAAAAGCTTTGTCTTTTATAACCACTTACTCCTCCCTGCCTCAGTTTCTCTCTCCTAATAAGGAAAATTAACGAATGTCTGAGAGGATTAATGAATGATTCTGGAGATAAAACAAAGTGTTATCATTCTCCTCTCAAACATGGTATTCATCAGTGTTCCTGCAAGTGAAATAAGATCATGTTGCTTACAGACCCAGAACTGCCAGGCCCTTTCTCTCCTTGAGTGTAACCAGAAAAACCTTACTAGGCTTTGTCTAAAATCAGTTGTTTTGATCCAGATAACACTTTTCATCATCTCTACATGATGTAAGTGTAAGTAAGTGGCTGGGAAGAGATCTTTGTTCTTTCCTATTGCTGGTTAGCTGTACTTTTGGTTTCCAGAGTGAAGCCTCTACCATGATGATAGCATATAGTATAGAGTATATGAAGATACAGATAAAGATTTATATAGATTGGTAAGTTATTTATATAAGATATATAATTATGTAAGATGTGATATGTAGGTATATAGGTATATGTAGGTATATGTAGGTTTTAGGTATATAAAAAGATATACCTAAAGATAATACAAACTACTGTCAAAGTAGTAAATTAGTCTTTATTCATTGCAAAACTTCTTTCTGTAATGAGCCTGAAAGCCATTTCCCCAAATTGCTTATACATTGTTGTGCTTATCTCACCTGTGGGAGAACTTAGGCACTGAAGCAGGTAAAATGATTTGCCCAGACACACATACATGCACATAGTTAAGTCAGAAAAGGAACCAAGAAATCTTGTTTCACAGTTGAGTGCTTTATCCTCTGGCCTCAGAGGAGACCAGCAAAGACCTTTGTCTTGTTTAGATGAGTGGACAGTCATTCCGCAAGGACACTGGAGCAGGGGTATCTTTCGGCACTAATACATGTCCTAATGAGCCCCGTTTCTAAGTTGCTTCAATGACAGATCATGCATCTTCTTCACTAAGCATTGAAATAATTTTTTAATCATTTAAGCTAATATAAAATCCTCAGAAACATCCAGATCTCACAGCAGGGGCTCAAATTAGAAAGCAAACAGAAACCAGATCCTGATTATCCCTGTGCACCTCCACAAAGCCCACAGGCAGCATCTGCTGAACTCGAACATGAGCCCCTCTGAGCCAGATTTCAGGGCAAGGCAGAGTCAGAGCCAACTTAATAAAATCTAATCCTCCAACGTCCCCGCTAAGTTTCTTTCCTTCCTCAGGCGTGCTCTCCAGCTCCCTGCTGATGTGGAGCAACGGGAAGGGAGTGGGGGTGCTAGCCATAGCCACTAGCTAGAGAGTGTGTCACCTGGCAGAGCTTTAGATGGAAGGAATTGCTTGTAATTTGGTGAGTGCTATCAAGCGACAGACCTCAGCCAGACATGGCCAGTGTTTATCCCCTTTTTCTTTTTTTTCCACCCCCTTGGAACAACTTCATCCCTATTCCCAAAGAGCCTTCTGTGACTGCTGTTTTGTCAAAATGTGTGACCTATTTCAGCAAGAGTCCTCTCCATCCTAGCTCCATCTGCTGCTTTCACTCATACATCTCCTCTGCACCTTGGGGTACCAACACCTTTTAGGTTGTTGCAACCCATAGGGCTGTGAAGATCTCCTGGGAATCGCAGTGCATTTCCAGTTCAGGTTAGCAACTCTCATTCTACTTGCTATTTTTTTCTAAAATCTACAGGTCTCGGCATATTAGTAAATAATAATATAAACTTTCTTTACAATGAAAAAGGTATTTCTAACTTTCATTTTAGAACACAACTCTTGAAGCATTAAGGAAAACACAACAAATTTCTTAGTACTTGGGAGTACATCAGAAAGTCTGTTTTAAGGGAAGGCACAGGACATTGCTAAGCACTTTGCTAAGATGTAACCATCATTGCTGACCTCTGTGCTGAGGAGACTTTTGTGGATTCATATAGGTCTTGCTAAGAGGCCCTCTGGGAAAAGRGAACTTAAAATCCAAAGTAAAACCAAGAGTTCCAAAAAAGCCTAGTTCACATCTCCCTGCCAGCTTAGGGTATCTCTTCCTCAGATACTTTGCCCAAGGTCAACTGTTACCCCATTTATGTGAGAAGAAGGTAGGAATGGCAGCAGCTGTGAGAATAGAGGTATAAGAGCTGGGAAGAAGCATCTACCAGTAGTTGCTTGCTGAGGTTTGGGCAAAGACCACGCTTCAAACTCAAGGGGTAGATAGAGCAGACAACCAATCACCTTGGAGGGTAGTGTAAACCCCTTATGATTCCAGGTTTTGAGCATCCTGAAACACACCAGTTCACAGATAAGCTCCTAAATATAATGCAGCATAGGCTGACCTCTCAAGGAAAGACTTAGGGACACCACTTTTGGACTAGGTTCCTTTCATTTGCAGTTAAGGAACACAGCAGAGTTGGCAATCAAGGCCAGTAGGCTCTAGAAAAGAAAGCCAAGTTTGTTTCTTGTGCTGCATAGCCGCCCTCATAGCCTTACCTTCCCAACAGACAAGTCTCTTTCATTTCAAAGGTGAAAGACATGGAAAAACAAAATCCAGAACATCATCTTTCTCATTGTATTGAATTGTTGTCAGGAACAGATATCTGGGCTTCAGTACTCCTCAGGTCCATCTGTTCCCCAAAATGAACTCACGGCTTAAATACCTTCCACTTTTTTTTTCTAGAAAGAAAAACGTTCTTTTGTAATATAGGGCTATTTTCTAAGCAGCTGATTTTGGTGCGTAGTTAGGCTATTTCCACTGTTGAGCTATCTGCTCTCCTGGCATTCCCAGAGGATGGGAAGTATGAATTGATCATGTCTCTTGATCTCAGATGCCACAGTAGCCCTGGCTTTGATATCTATGCCAAGAGGACACTGGTTAAAACCTTCCTACCAGAGCGGTAGATGTGGTCTATCTGGATTTGAGCAAGGCTTTTGACACTGTCCCTCACAGCATCCTCCTGGGCAAGCTCCAAAGGTGTGGGATAGATGAGTGGACGGGGAGGTGGATTAGGAATTGGCTCGATGGCAGGGTGCAGAGAGTGGTAGTCAGTGGTGCGGAGTCCAGTTGGAGACCTGTAGTTAGCGGTGTCCCCCAGGAGTCAGTCCTCAGTTTGGTCCTGTTCAACTTATTCTTTAATGACCTGGATGAAGGGATGGAGTGCTCCCTCAGCAAGTTTGCTGATGATACCAAACTGGGAGGAGTAGCTGATAACCCTGAGGGCTGTGCTGCCATCCAGAGGGACCTGGACAGACTGGACAACTGGGCAGCGAGAAACCTCATGAGGTTCAACAGGGGCAAGTGCAGGGTCCTGCACCTGGGGAGGAAGAACCCTGGACAACAGTACAGATTTGGGGTTGACCTGCTGGAGAGCAGCCCCGCAGAGAGGGACCTGGGTATCATGGTGGACGACAAGATGACAATGAGGCAGCAGTGTGCCCTGGTGACCAAGAAGGCCAATGGGATCCTGGGGTGCATTAAGGAGAGCATCTCCAGCAGATCGAGGGAGGTGATCGTCCCCCTATACTCAGCCCTGGTAAGGCCATATCTGGAGTACTGTGTCCAGTTCTGGGCTCCCCAGTACCAGAGGGATGTGGAGCTGCTGGAGAGAGTCCAGCTACGAGGATGATCAGGGGCCTGGAACATCTGCCCTATGAGGAAAGGCTGAGAGAGCTGAGCCTGTTCAGCCTGGAGAAGAGAAGGCTGAGGAGGGACCTGATCAGCATGTATAAATACTTCAAGGGAGGCAGTGAGGAGGAGGGGGCTGGCCTCTTTTCAGTGGTGGACAGCGATAGGACTAGAGGAAACGGCCACAAATGGAAGCACCAGAAGTTCCACAGGAACTTAAGGACAAATTTCTTGACAGTGAGGGTGACAGAGCACTGGAACAGGCTGCCCAGAGAGATTGTGGAGTCTCCTTCTCTGGAGATCTTCAAAATCTGCCTGGATGTCACCCTGTGCCACGTGCTCTAGGTGACCTTGCATGTGCAGGTGGGTTGGACTAGATCACCTCTGAGGTCCCTTCCAGCCTTAAGCGTTCTATGATTCTATGATCTGCCTAATGTCAAGGTACATTACTGCTCTCCCTTCCCACCTTGAAAATCGTAGCATTTTTTTTTAGTATGTTGGTGTAGAAGGCACGTTATCTATTCAGGTTTTGATAACAATGAGGAATGATTTCTATTTCTGAAATATAGTATAGAAAACTATAGGTTATAGGAAATACCAAGGTTTCTTTCTAGACTACAGTAGAGCAGTAGCAGAAGTAGAAAAACACTTTTTTGGGGGGCAGTCTCTCACAGACCTGGCAGAATCCAGAAATCCCTAAGACCTTTTTAATTCCTAAAAAGAAGGTGATAAAGGTTTTTAAAGACAAACTGAAATATTAGACATCACTAATCACTTAGTGGACATAGAAAGAGACAACCTAACTGCAAACATTTTTTTTTTCTAGGCTATTTGTATAGTTCCTTTTGCACCTCATAAAGAAGTATGACCTTCTTGAGATTATTATTTTGCACCAGGCATATATGACATGGTCAGGAAAGGTGGTGTATTAATTTAAAAACTAGGAGAGAAAAACTTGGCAGTACTGAGAGGGTCTTACCAATTCCACTTCACTAAGAGTCATGTAAGGATGTGTTGTAGATGACCCTGTGACAAAACTTGAAATGCCCTAACTTTTCTTTGTCTTTCACAAATACTCTGAGGTATATAGCAAGATTACCATGTAACTGCAGTTCTTAAAACCTCCTGAAAGGCTGGATAATTTCAGTCCTTATCCTCTGGTTCTCCTCAAGCTCTCAGATGACAGACACNAAGCATTTCTTCACTGTGAGGGTGACAAAGCACTGGAACAGGTTGCCCAGAGAGGTTGTGGAGTCTCCTTCTTTGGAGATCTTTAAAAGCCGCTTGGATGCAGCCCTGTGCGCCATGCTCTAGGTGACCCTGCTTGAGCAGGGGGGTTGGACTCGATGACCTCTGAGGTCCCTTCCAACCTTCGGCATTCTATGATTTTATGATTCTATGACTACTTTTCCTCACTTCTTCCCTATTCATCTCACATACAGAGGAAAAGCACTATTCTTTTTTTCTTTTTGTATTTTTTTCTATTTTTCATACTGACATTTTTTAAAAAATCAAACCCAAGCTTATAGATTAGCTGTGACATTTGAGGTAACAAGCAACGGACCATAACATATATCCATTACAAAAGAAGACTCACTAAACACCACTTTATTTTTCTCTGCACAGCAATTGAATGCCACAAAATAAGAGGCAAATTTAATGCTTGCTGATAATTTATTTGGGCAAAAAATACCAGAATTAGCATTTAGGACACCACAGCAGGTTACTGAGCTACCATATTTCATGCAGATCAGAGAGCTATAACAGCAAAATATCCACCAAGCAGGCCAAAGCGTTATTCTCCTCAATCCGTGTCTAACTTAGCCAACGCCTGCTCAGTTTTGTGGCAAGTTATCAGTCCTAATTAGTTTCCATTCTGGGTTAATCTGTGGACTAGCCACCTCCAAAATATTCCGCCTTATTGCTGTTAGCATTATGTTTATTGATCATGTAATTCAGCAGCTTTCCCAAAGCAAAGCTCTGGGTGGTTGTTGCCCCTGTCTTGTGTGATGCTGCAGACATCACCCCTAGCTGTTTTCATGGAGTAAGGATCTGGATTCTCATTTTCCAGGGTGCTGGCACACTTGGGAACCATTAAAATGTCAGCATTTCATTTCAGAAGGATGGCTAACATCTTCAGCAATGCCTTTAAAAGCATAATGGCTGTTTCATTCATTTAGGGTATGATTTTAGGCAGAGCAGCTTCTCCTTCAGTCTCTTTTGCCTTCTGTAGGAGTAAGAGGGAAGTCCAGTGGGGAAGAGTATTTTGATGTTGCTTTGAAAGCAGAAGGAAAACAAGCTGTCTAATCAATCAAGAGTGTGCATTAGGGGTAGTATGTTCCTCTGGAGGTCTGCATTTGAAGTCATATTGACACATAGCTAAGATCAAAGCCCATTTCTGAATCCTGGCTGCTTCCAGAGTAACAGCGCTGGCCTTTATGCTTCATGTCTTTACAAGGAGCTTGTGACCAATGTGATGTTTTTTTTCCCTAAACTAGCACCTGTGACATGTAATTATCCTTAAAAAAACACCTAATGCCTTTTACTCTGAGAAAAAAAAGTAATTCCTTTCAATATTTGATAATGCTCTGGAAGCAAATACTATGGTTTTTTTCCTTTCTGTTTTGTAAGAAACCTATAAAAATGACAGCTCCCACTCCTGCAGAGCAGGCTTCAGCTATTAATTCAGTAGGGTAAGCTCTGGATGAAATGTGCAGATAGTTTGGAACAATTCAGCATTGTTTTTGTTTTCTTAGACTTTTTTTGCCTCCTCAGAAAAATAAAGCCTTTTTTTTTTTTTTTTTTTTTTTTTTTTTTTTTTTTTGATAATGCAGATACTGGGCTGATTCATGCTGATACATTTGAACTGATTATTCTGTAATAGTCATCAGTGCCTGAAAAGGACCTCAGTTCCGCCAGTGCTTGGCAGCGGGAGAGAAAAGTCATGGCTTAAATAAGCCCTTGAGCTCCTTTTAAGATAAGCTAATTCCAGACAGGTCTCTCAGGAGAGAGCTGGCTTTCTCAGGAGACATCTGGTACCTCCTGCTTCTGTTTGGGCCCAAAATGCCAGTCTTCCCCTGGGTATTTTGGGCACCCCTGGATTACCGGTCTGGTCAGGAGCAAGCAGCAGAGATGCACAAAAATCAGAAGTGGGTCGAGGGCTGCGTCACTCTGATTCGTAGTCCAGCATTGCCAAGGCACAGGGAGGTGGCAGCAGGTCGGGCAGGTCAATCGGGAAGGACGTATGGGTCTGGGCTGATTAAAAATAGCATGGATCACGTTAGACCTCCTTTCTCGGGCTCTCAAAGGTTCCCTGCATAGCTGGGCTGTGCAGTCTAGTTCAAGCTCCAGGCTTTCTCTGTGCCGGGCTCCCTCCATCCCCGCTGCTGGCCCGGATAACGCCAGATACCCTTGTTCCACTGGGGCAGCGCGGGCCGAGCCGCGCGCTACCGCACAAGTGTTGGCTCCCGCAGGACCCAGCCAGCAGATCTAATTAGCTGCCTCAACGTTTTTTTACATTTCGCTTTATTTTTCCCCTTTTTACCTCAGAAGTGTGTAAAGCACAGCCACCCCACCACACACACACACACTCTGAACAAGACGCTGCGTAGCTGGGATAGGGAAGCTGCTCGGATCTCTGAGGAAAGGCGCCATGTGGAGCCGCTTGTGGTGCTGACRGGCCCAAGGCTGGAGGAAGGTGCTTGGCCCAGGGACAAACTGCGGGTGGAGGAGGGGGAGGAGAGCACAAGGCGAAGGACGAGCTGAAGCGCCCGCAGTCCCATATGGCAAAGGGACCGGCGCTGGCGAGAACAGGATGGAGCCGTGCATTGCATCTGAGGAACATGTGGGGGTTTGGGAAGGGACGCTCTTTCTCTACAACTGAGTCACTTCCCGGGGAAATTGCCTCACTGGGAGCTCTCATGCTGAATGCTGGGGTGTAGTGGGGCCCACGTGTGGTGTCCTCACAGCTGCCACCAGCTCCTGCCTTCCTGCCGCTGAGAAGGACCTGGACCTCCTTCCCCACATTGTTTTGGTGTTCGGAGTTCCCCTGTTTTCATCTCCTCAGTGGACATTGGTTATTCCTGCCTCATGCACCGTCCCTGTGAGCGCTAGGGAAATATTGTTATTCCCCTCACGTGGATGCCTGGAGTAGCTGGCCCGGAGTCACTCACAAAGCTCCATGACAGAGGAGGGATTCGGTCCATGGCTACCTGGCCTATGTCTGCAGTTCCTGTGCTACTGGGGACTGAGGTCCCGGCCACGGGGTTAGAATAGAGCCATTCCCTTCCTTGATCCACCATTAAAATGTCCCCAGAATAAAACAGGTTCCTCTCCTTTGTGGGGAGGGGAGGTGTGGGTTTGTTTTGTATTTTTTTTTTGTTGTTTTCCAGTTACCCAGCTTCAGCAGAAAATTGCCATCTGGCTAGAAACCCAGCTCTCCCTTCCCATTTTCCACTCCCCACAAGAAATAGTGCTCTAGGTGACCCCTCCAGTGCTGTCCTTTAGATTTTATCTGTCGTTTCTGTTCTACATGAGCCCCATGATCTCTCTCAGGGTCTGAGGAGTCCCAGTGCTGACAAATGCGCTGTTGTGACTCAGTTTGCACAGTAATTCCCTGTGCTAACTCCCTAGCCAAAACCTGCCCCTCCAACTTGTGTCTTTCCTTCAATCTGTCCTCCCACTTAACTGGGCACATCCGTAATGGGCAGGAGACTATTAGAAAAACTGCAGGATTTTGCCTGGCCCAAGGCTCTGTGGGATGAGCCCAAGGGGATGGAGGCCAGAGGATGGCAACTTTCCATGGATTTCAGCAAGCAGAGATGGAGCCGCTGCTGATGGCCACAAATACGGGTGCTGGCATGAATTATGCATTCCTTGTTTAAAGAGAGGTCGCTCTCATCAATAATTGAAAGCTCCCTGCTCTGCCGTAAGCATCACATCTCCCGCACCGGGAGTTAGGAAACTCATGAAATCTGCATGGATTTCCTCAAGGTGGCCAGGGACTGGAGGGGCGGGATGCAGCCAAGTGCAGGCAAAACAACCCCCCAATTCTGCTGGCAGTCCTGGTGCCTGAAAGCAAGTCATCCACACCTGCCCGCAGCTCTGCTTCTCTTTCGTCCCTCTCCACCTCTTCTCTCCTTGCAAGGTGCATGCAGAAGGTCATGCTTGCAGACATGTTAAAGGCCAAGATTATGGGGTGTGCTTTGAAGCTTTTGCCTCTATCAGCAGAGATCAGTTTGCTTTGGGTGCGAATCTGTGCACTGAGTGGCGGGAGGTTCTTGGGGAGCAGTGTGAACTCTGAAAATTGTTCCTCTGTGAAAACAAGTGGTTTTGTCTCAGAAGACACATATATTGGCCTGGGGTTGAAATAGCCGCCCTGACCCAGAGGCTGCAAAATAGCTTTCCTTGCAGAAAAAAGGTGAATCCACTGGGCGTAGTGTTTTGAAATCAACATCACTTGAGGTGATTCTAATAACTTTTTGAGTTATCAAGAAAKGAGTAAATTGAGCACCTTTTTTTAACAGGGCTATAGCAAAATCCCAGGCTCCTGACCTCACACCAGCCTCATAAACCCCAGTGAGCCAGGCCTCTCCCCAGCTTTTACTTTTCTCTGCCTTTCACCCACAGATGTGTCCTTTAAAATCACTCTGCAGCTCAGAGCGAAAGTCACAAAATTAAATGTCTTAAAGTTGCATCATATCTGAGCAACATGGCTGCCCAGGTTGCTTCCCAGCCCAGACATCCTTAGCCCTCTCCCAGCATCTGACTTGCCCTGCTTAGTACAAATTGTATTGTGTGTCCGTAATTAGTCAGTGACAGGCAAAAGGGTCTGTCACACGGGATGCTCTGAGCTACAGCCCCATTGTGCATCGCAGGGTGATTCTGCCTTCAGCATCACCCTGGGGCACCCAGGCTTGGGTTTAGGCCCTTTCCCGTGTGCTGCTCATTCTCCTCCACCGACTGCTTTCATATTAGTGCCCTCTGCAGCAGCCCAGGGCTCAGCAGAGCCCGGGCACCACTACGCCCTGGGAATTGAGAGGGCTGACAAAGGCAGGCGATCCTCACGTAGCACAAGAAGCCTTTTGTCCTCGGCAKGGCCAGCTTCGTGCTGCGCCTGTGTGTGTGTGCGTACGTGCGCGTGCAAGCGTGTGTGTGTGTGTGGACGTTTGTTTATTTTTAATGGAGAACAGAAGATTGATGGATGAAATTAAGAAGAGGGATGTGTAATTGGAAAACAGCTCGAGAAGGCTACAGGCAGCATATTGAAGGCATCCATCAAACATCCGGCTAATGTTGTTAAGGGTGCGTAACACAACTGAGGACTGCAGGAGACACTGGGAAGGAAAAAAAAAAAAAAAAAGAAGAGGGAGGAGAAAGGGGGATAGGTAGGAAAGGGAAAACAGCAAGGGAGGGGAAGAGACAGCAAGAAAGTCTAATCAATAATATTTGTATTGCAATTGCATCCAAAGGCCCCTGTTGGGATCAGTAAAGGACTGTATAAGTACATTGAGAGGCATTCCCTGCCCTCTACAGTCTAAACTCAGGAATTACGGGATGATATGCTGGAGTGGGGTCTAGACGATCACAAAATTTTCTTGTGATCTATAAATCTGATTTAGTGGGATCTGCTATGAATAGGTTTAGAGGCAGAGGGAAGATAGCTGGCTGTGCCAAGAATACATGCACTCATGCCTGCCAGCCAGGCACGCAATTAATCTGAGCCACTTAGGGGTCTTTGTTTTTAATTATAAGAGGTAGGTAAAAATATGTGCAATAAACCTCCATAAACCCCCAATGGGACCATCAGCAGCCTACCCAGAGGCACTGGCACGTGACTCGGTTTTGATGCAGTGTTTTCAAGAGGATGGACTGACGCTTTAATGGACTACTTTGTGGGAAGTATTCCGTGTGCAGTGGCCATTAAGAAAATGCAATGAGCCTTTGTGTGGGGAAGGAGGCAAGATAAAGGTTAGTGTCATTAGGAGGCCAGCGGATACTGGAAATACGGAGGAACAGAGACTCCTAAAGACTGAGGAAAGGATGATGGGGGAGATATACAGGAATAGAGAGAAGAGCACCAGCATGATGAGGCAAAGGGGKAGGGTAAGGCTTTAAAGAGGAAAAATATCTCAAGACAGATTTTCTAAAAACAGGATTAAAGTCGGACTCCTTGTGAGGTTCCCAGGTGACCTGGTGCTTTATGCAGGATTTAACTTCTTCAGCATTGCATGCTATCAAGAAGGAATAGAAAGAAGGTGCGTGGAGAGATAAGTGAGCAAAGAGCACCAGGGAAGCTGGACACACAGACAGCATCTCTGCTGGTTTGCAGTACTTGGGAAGCATGAACGGGGCTGTCTGTGAGGGAGAGAAAAGAACTAGCAAGAAATTGTTAAAGCTCTTCTCACTCTGACCTGCTCTCCTCTTTGCCCTCTGGTAGTGCAGCTTCCACTGCCACCTCCTCCTTGCCTGCCTTCCCAAAGCGACTTGTGTTTGCAGCGGTGGCAGCCTCACTGCAAAGAAATGGTGCCTGTATAATTAACGCCTTTTATTAATGGGGAAAAAAAATAAACGCTGGCTGCCTGATGAGATGTAGCACAAGACCATTTGTAATTCCAGGCATCCCTGGGCAGGCAAGGAGCTGTGATGACCCCTAAATGAGGGCCTGGGTAAAGCTGAGTGTCTGCTGCTGTTACAAGGTAACACAGAGCCCCCCTTTACTTTGTGGGTTTTGGATTTCTTTGGTGATTCTGCCTGTTCTTATGGCTCAGAGTGCAGGAAACCTTGCTYTGTGCTGCTTCTCGGATTAGAGAAGATTTCCTGCCAGGGAAGCAGCCTCTGTGTGAGTAACACCATCCTGCCCGGCATCCAGCTTAAACATGTAACTTAGCTACACTTTTGGCACCAGAGCTTGAAGGCACCTCTTGTATCCACCCTTGACCCAGGCATGAGAAAGCAAAGAAGTTGTAAAGAGCTAGCATATTTGCCATAGCAAACTGCTGTGGGCATCACCAAAACACTTGTGTGCAGCCTGAGCCAAGCAGGACCCTTGGCCCGCTGCTTGATTGGCTTTCCTTAGTTTGAAGATAGAGGAAAACCAACCAAGTCATTTCTGGAGTGACTGGCTATGGAGCATAAAGGATTATCACCATGCACAGCTATTCTGGGAAGCATGGAGGTAGGTTGCCTAGAGAAATTGCTCCAGGATCATGCAGTTGGTAGCTGATATCTTTCTGTCAAATCTAAACAAAACAGTTTGAGTTACTAGTGGTAGGGCACTGGTGAGCCCAGCATCAAGGCAGAGCAAGAATTTAGAGCCAACCAATTTGAACTTCTTTCCTTCTTTTTGTGTCAACATAATGCCATAGCCCTCTTCCCTCAAACTGCCTTCAGTCTAGGAGAGCAACTGAGGCTGAAGGGTCTGTATCATAGAGTAGTTCTCCAGTTCCCCGGGAGTGTGACTGCAGTTTCCCAATGGAAATGTCTCTATAGGAGGTTAATGGAAGTTTTATGCTTCCTTTAGCCTCTGAGGAACAACTCGTCTGTAAGAAGGAAGTCTCCTGGGAGAAGTATTTGACATCAGAAAGGAATCCAAGAGGAAAAATACCACAGATGTTATCAGGAGGGAAGGGGAATAAAATCTAGCAAATGCATGTCCCAGTCAAGCATCAGGCAACCTGCTTGAAGTCATAGCAAAAGGTCTTCAGGTGGCAACAAGCTCCTTTGTACCATTCAATGCTTCCCTGGTTTGTTGGTGTGCAGCAGCAAACGTGGATCACTCTACCTGAAGAGCTGCCTTTGTTGCTGGGGGTGTGATAATAGGACTGGAGTTTTAATACCAATAGTGAGACCAGAGAGAAGCTAAAAAAATGGAGGAAATTGTTCTTGATATTGTGTCGAGTCATTTATGCACTGTGCATGGTGCACCTCCAGGGTTCARCTCTGAGATCTGATGTTCATATGACTTACTGCACAAAGGCTATGAAGTATCCTCAAATAGGGAAGCCAGGACTGAGATCTAATCACATCATGACTTTACACAGCACTGAGTAATGTCTCTGAAAGAGCAGACTGCAGCAAACATCCAAGGACTACAGTCTGTATTTTCCAAAGTGATCATTAAAGTTGGATACTTTGGTGAAAGCCTGGCTACCAGAGGAAGCCAAGGATCTGATTTTCAGATGAGTTGGCTGTGCATCAATAAAATTGACCATCTAAAGGTGCTCGACAATTGAGAAAACAAAGCAGCACAGAGTTGCTGTAGCTTGGAGTGCCTGTCAATAAGACACCCCTTGTTGTCAGTTATTCCTGGTACTTTTGTCCTTCAATTGTTTTCATTTTTCTTTAGTTTCTCTCACCATATGGGGACTGAGGTTGAAACCAAATGTTAACTGTTGTGGTTCCTTAGAACYTCATCGTGTACATTATGGAAATATTGTAAAGGAAGTTCAAGTATTCTGAAGTCTGTGATATAAAATAAATGATGCAATGGCCCCAAACTGCAAGCCAGCAATAGAAAGAGATCTGGACTAATTAAACCTTCATCAAACACCACCAGCACTATAGAATGACTGAGGCAGGGGCTTTGTGAAAAACTTAATAGGTAGTGGTGTGGTTATTGACTGCATCAATGCATCTGCGTAAGGAAAATGAWCTAAAATGCAAGAATGAAAAAGAAGCTAGGATTCTTTAGGACTCCTGACATTTTCTCTTTGTTTTGCCCACTGGTATTATTCATGAATGCAAATCTCACACACAGTTTTAAATAATTCCACCAATTAAACACATAAAACGTTTACCACAAGGCTCAGGAACAAACACTCCTCTGGAAAGGGAACAAGTAACAGTCCTGTCAGACCTCGGATTCAGCAAGGTCAACAACCTTAAGTCAAGGACAGCCGGCTCATCTCTAGGCAGCAGGAGGTTCTTCACAGCAACATAAATAGATGAAAGCTTAGATTCAAGAGCAGAGGAATTGTTAGGCCTGCAACCTAATGGGGGCTCCTTGTAATTGTATTTCAATAAAAGCTTTGCTGTATAATAATGTCCGACATTTATTATGCCTCTCTCTAAGCAAACCAAACTCAGTGCTTGAGTTTGGTTCTGATTTTACTGTCCTAGTGCTTATGGTGATTAGTATTTCCAAGGTCTCTCTCTTTTCTCTTTGCTCTGAAAGGTAGAGAGATGCCTGGGCATCAGCAGCTCTCGGCAGCATGCTGAGGAGACGTAACCTGCTTACCACGCTCCTGATCGCCTTGCCATGGGCTCTTCTCCTAACCTTGTGGCATCAGTACCCAACCACCCGCTACCTCAGTCTCCTGAGAAGTAAGTGTACGAGCTCTGCTGTCSCCAGGCCCAGGGCTGTGACGAGTGTTGGTGGGAGCCCTCACTAGGAGACTCTCCCTCAGAGAGTGAGTTAAACCAAGATAAATTTGTTCAAAGGCACCCYCAGTGTGTGGCTACAGCAGGCACCCAGGCTGTTTATAAGAGCATGTTAAAAATGCTTCTAAGGCAGCTTTGGGGAGAGCAGGCTGCTGTGCTGAGCATCCCTCTGAGAGAGAGCACTCCAAGAAGGGGGTTGTCTTGGGCAGATTCCAGAGAGACAGGTCTCTAGCATCCCTGGAGAGGTGGTAACCCCTGCAATGATTAGTTTCTTAACACCTTTCTTCCTCTTCCMTCCTTCCTTTCGCCCCAGAAGATACAGATGAGAATGTGACCTCTAAAGCTCTTGTCAATGGCACCTCAGCACTGAGGGAGGAAGGCTTCCCATCATGCATTCGGCAGCAGAGCTTGGTGGCAACGCCTAAAGTCATCCAGAATTATGTGTACTCCAGGCCTCCCCCATGGTCAGACACCTTGCCAACCATCTTCGTTATCACTCCTACCTACACCCGGCCAGTGCAAAAAGCCGAGCTGACCCGATTAGCCAACACCTTCCTACACGTACAGAACCTACACTGGGTGGTGGTGGAGGACTCGCCCCGGAGGACCAACCTGGTATCCAACCTGCTGGAGAAGGCAGGACTTAACTTCACCCACCTCAATGTGGAGACCCCCAAGAGTCTGAAGCTGGGCCTGTCCTGGATCCCATCSCATACCCCAAGGGGGACATTACAGAGGAACCTGGGGCTGCACTGGCTGAGGAACAGCTTCAGCAACTCTGCACCACCAGAAGGGGTAGTGTATTTTGCAGACGATGATAACACCTACAGCCTGGAGCTCTTTGAAGAGGTAGGAATCCAAAAATCACATGGGAGAGAAAACACAATATAGCTGCAAACCTGTACAACTGAGTCTCTTAAGGCAAAGTCCCGTTTGCACTTGCAGAAATCTCTGGGCCAGAACTACCAAGTGAACATAAATCTTCACTGTTGTAGCAGTGTTAGAAAAGTTGACCAGCTGTCTAATCCACTTTTTCCCTTTTCTTGCCCTTCTGTATTCTGCATTCCAACCATCACAACAGAGCTGTGTCCCTGGGATCAGAAAAGCTTGACCAGAATTCTCCTGCAGTCTTGGCTTTTGTGAGACTTAAGTCTATTGCAGACTTGCAAAGATGATTTTTCAGTAATACTCACTTGCCACCAATTTAAGCCAAGCAATAATATGCCACTTGAAATCCTGTGTTATGTATCAGAACACACCTCAAGTTTTCACAGCTTTTTAAATCTCTGTTAAGAGATCATCTTTTCTTATTTATTTCTAAGTCTTTTCAGACAATTTAAAACAACCAACCAACCAAACAAACAAACAAAAAATCACCGTCTTAGGGAGTAGCCACAGATGGTTGAACAAGGCGGGGTGAGGGTAGGAAGTTGCTTTAAGTAAGGGTAGTGTGCTTAAGTAAGGACAACAGTAAGGTTGAATCACTGAGGGAAGGAGATTACTCAAAAAGAGATGAGAATAATCTGAGTGAAGTCAGTAGCCATGAGATAGAAACCCAGCAGAAGTAGTTTGGCATGTTTCTGTTTAGAAAAATTATAAAAGTTCAGATGAGATCAGAAATCAAGGTTTTTTCTCTTCAGGGGGACTGAATATGAGTAATAAAATGCAGCAAATTTGGGGGTTCGGAGCAGAAGGATGTATTACAACAGAGCTCATGGCACGTCAGGCTGTAGCTTTTCAAGCGGTAGCACAGGGGAAGAAGAACATGTGCAGCCTAGAGCTGCGTGATTGTGTAGGAAGTCAATGGGGGAGGACAGGTGCCAAATAGTACAGAGGATGGTGTATGAACAGGCTGGAAGAAACGTCACAGGGCTGAATTCTCACAAGGCTGTTTCCTTCTGGCCCACAGATGCGCTACACAAGGAGAGTGTCAGTCTGGCCAGTGGCTTTCGTTGGTGGCCTGCGTTATGAATCCCCAAAAGTGAGCCCTGAAGGGAAGGTGGTGGGCTGGAAAACCGTCTTTGACCCAAACCGACCCTTCGCTATTGACATGGCTGGATTTGCCATCAGCATCAAGCTAATCTTGGAGAAGCCTCAAGCCAGTTTCAAGTTGGAAGGAGTCAAAGGAGGCTACCAAGAAACCAGTTTGCTGAAGGACCTGGTGACTATGGATGGGTTGGAGCCGAAAGCAGCCAACTGTACAAAGGTGAGCAAGACGAGAGATATTGAAGATGTCCCTTTGTTGTCTTTGGCCTCTCCTGTGGCCTCCTGATATGTCCTGGTCACTTTCACTGTGCCTGCTCATGCACCAGGCTCATCAGCTTGGAAAGGGGGTGAGGGAGATAGAGCCTGTCAAATGCTTTGCCAATGAGAAGCTCAATGAATGCCGGGGAACATTTAGTGCCATGCACTGTAATTGTGTTAATAAAGAGCCTCTACTGCACCTTGATTTCTTCTCCAAAATCCATGAGGATTAGCAGAGGGATGAGCCAGGAGTTTTGGTCCAGAACAATCTCTCCTCCTCGCTACTCTTTCATGCACTTATAAAATCTCCCCTAGGTCCCGAGCCAAGTCCTTTGAATCGCACACTTCAAACAGTTCTGAGCTCCGGGTTGCTCAGGATCCTATCTGCTGCTCACAGTGTTTCCATGGCATCCAGAGCCCCTCAGCTTTCTTTGTGATTCCCTGTAGGTGCTGGTCTGGCACACAAGAACTGAGAGACCTACTTTGGTTAATGAAGGTAAACGTGGATTTACAGACCCCAGAGTAGAGGTGTAAGCGGAGAGCCAGCTCCAGTGAGTATCCTTATATTTATTACTTTTAGCAAGGTAAATAATCTATGCTGCTTTCCTTAATTGTGTTATGAATTCATCTAGCTCTGCATGGACAAGATAGCACCAGTAAATCTCTTGTCATCTGACTCTTAGCACAAGAAGCAGATTCTCACCTTTACTCCCTGTCTGCATTTCTTATTCATTCAAGCCTTCTTGCAGTTCACATGGAAGTTTTGCCTGCATAAGGATGAGAAAAAAAAAAGGTAGAAAAATCTCATCATTTCATTCAGTAACCACAAGTCCAAAGTCTCTTTGGTGCGGCAGTTGTGCTGCAGTGTGTGCAAAGACATCATACTCCTGCAGATGAGCTGCTTTTCTTGCATCTAAGCAGCCCTGCCACCTCTGCTGTGATTCACTTGTCTGCCTTCACGTTCAGCACCATGGTATGGGGCAACCTATAAAGACTAATGGGATGCTTATACCACCTTAAAGCAGCAAAAAATAACCTATACAAACTCTCATGTAGTCTGGGGGGACATGCAGACATTWCCAGAGGAAGGAGTACGTCTGGTGTGAGGAGAAATAGCGAAGGCACTAGGAGTGCCTGTATGGTGCACAGAGAAAAGTTCAGTGGGGAGAAGGGCTTAGAGCCACCACCACAGGCAAGGGCAGGAATGTATCAGAGTTCAGTGATAACAGAGTTCAGCAATATATTCTTAGAAATAAAGACTGATGAAGAATAGGCTCCAGGGAAGATGTAGAGACACTCACCTCTAAAATCGTACCAGCCATATGGTTGCCAGTAGCTGCAATGTTGGGTCCTCGCAACACCGATCTGACACCATGGCAGATCAAGCTGGATGMGTATCTCTTAATTTAGATATCAAAAAACAGCATGACCTGATGGCTATGACCTCTACTTTATATCAGCTGCCCAGTCCTCTGCTCCCAGTGTTTGTCCTTGGTAGGATCCTTGTCCATAAATCCCAGAATAAAGGCATCAAATTTGGGAGGTACAGCATCCTGTACTCTGTGGATCCAGGGTTTACACCTGCTATTTTCAGAAGATACTCCAGAGTATTTTCTATATTCCAAATATTCCAGGGTATCAGTCCCGTCCCCTGTATACACTTCAACTCAGATCTACCAAGTGGAGCAAGAGTGACAGCTTTTCATGAGCAGTCATGAGTGTTTCACCTTCTGCACTGGTCCAGTGTGCCTATTTCTTGTAGCGTGTCCAGCATTTCCACATCATCTTGTCACCTTTGAATGACAGCCATGCAAAGAATGAAAAATAACCCCAGCTCCTGCATATTGCAGGGATGGGAGTAGGAACCTTGCTGTAAGCTACCTGGTCCTCCTGGTTGGCATAAAACTTGCATCATATTTTCGATTTTCCATGAATATCTCAGCTATCCTTGGAAAATTAAAACAATGCCAGATACCTACACTTGACAACAGCACTTCTCTTGGCCTGTGCTTCTGTGAYATCCACTAGCAGAAATGTCCTCATTTTACATGGGTACTTTACATATCCATTCATGCTGATCTGCAGTAAAATAAAACTATGACTTCCCAAGCTCAGTTCTGCTCAGGATCCAGTTAACTGATAGGGAGTTACCACTTCACACAGGATGAGTGAGAAAATTAAGTGTATTAGGCCTGCTTGCCTAATAAACTTATCAGAGGGGGAGTTAAGTACTCCATCTCAGATGCAGAGCGTAGGTGTGATTATTTCATAAATGTACCATGTGTCTGCTCTTTTCTCCTCATACTCACTCCCTCCTGGCCAAACACACATTGTCCTGCATGAGATATGCCATTCATCTACTGTGAATCCTCATGGGAATAGCTTCCTGCAGATCAGAATTTGACCTGTATCATCACCTTTCATGTGGGGCATCAGCCCTGACCTGCCAACAGGGTAGATAGCACCTTCTCCAGGACACAACTCCRAAGCAGTGTCTTGAGTGTGAATCTGCTGCCCTGAGAAGCTGTTCTGCTGCTGAGAGGGGTTTTGGACAGTTAAGCAAAAACACCATGTTCTCCCTTAAAGTTTTAAATTGGCATCCCTGCTGATGACTGTCCTCCGGAGGTCCCTAATAATGAGGTTGCTGAGCTTCAGCATCTTGCAGACATGATCTAGATAAGCTAGAGGAAAAAGAAGTAAAATTCCTCCCTTAGGGATGTTCTGTTCTATAGCTACAATTGTGAGAATATTTCTGTCTTTCCACCTGAGAACTTGACCTCATTTTGGGTCAGACCAGGCCGGGCAAGTCCCAGATCTCCCAGAGGCCTTTTTCCCTTTTAACAACTGAGGGCATGAGCTAGGGAGACATTGCTCGGTGCAGGGTTTGCTGCTCTGCTGACCCCTTAGTTCAACCACTTTCATAGCTTCTGGGCATGTGTGCATACTGTCTGGATTGCCACAGATGCAATGTAAAGGGATATGCCCATCAGGTAAACTGCAAAGATCAGGGTCCTGCATAAGTGGTAGTTATATGCTCCCAGTTGGAGTTCACTCTTTGCCTCACCTGCATTCCCACTGCTCTTAGCTGTGTGTAGCTGGACAGTGTTTGTGAATCTATAAGAGAAGCACTAGAGACTCCAAATCAGAGAAGATTGGAACAGAGGGGGGGAAAAAAAAAAAAAGACACGTGCCACAGTCCTGATTTTCATAGGAAACAACAAAAAGAGGTCAAAATTTAATTGAAATGTTTTACCTTTATGCCCTAGGGATTCTGCTTTTCTCTGCCCCAAGAAACATAAGGGAGAATTTGAAACGTGTTAAGGACAGTGAGTGCGATCCTCAGCTGCCTCTCCAGCCGCTTGAGGCAAAGTGAAGGAGCAGGAGGGCAAAAATGAGGTCTCTGAGCCTCTCTTCAATCAAATTAAGACTTTCACAGTGGAGACATTGTAGAAAGTAGCCACAAACCTGCTCTCTGAAAAATGCCTTGTGGACATCCAGAGTAGGAACGGGAATGTGGGGAGTGTAGGAAATCCTTGGGATTACAAGGGACACAGATTAACTGAAAGCCAGCATAGCACATGTCCCAGCAGATTGTGTATTGGAACCCTCCCATAGAAGGAAAAAAGTCAGCTTCTGAGAGCAGGAGAGGGTAAGTAGTTTTGCATAGTATTTTTCTTTTGGTAAATCCTGAAATCTACCACTCAGAACTAGCTATTCTTATTGTTATCACCGAATAACAGGCACTTGAGAAAGAAAAACTCACTCAGTTTAGCATTGCTCCTTCTGCCTCATGATATGTGGAGATGGGGAAATAAATTTCCCCAGCTTCCAGAGCTTCCAGACAGGTTAAACAGAACTCATCACCTAGCTTTTCCTTGAAACAATATCAGAGGGGGTAAATAAGGATTTTACTGGGAAAAAAAAAAAAAAAAAAAAAAAAAAAAGGCCTTCAAAACCTTTTACTCCCACCCTCAAACTTTGTGGTTTGGATGGAACAAGCAGCATTTCAGTCACACCACTAGCCTGAGGCGGTAGCATGGTTGAGGAACCTGATAACTGATGCCTGGTGTTTACCTGAGCCAAAGGACATATCTCTTGGAAATGCATCTCTTGACACAATGTAGTGGACAAGACACGAAGACTCGTGTCTCTTCCTCATCACATTTTATGTTATTTTGTTTTTTTACAGAGGCACAAGGCACCGTTGGTTCCACGGGTTCATCAGCAGCCACAACAGCTGTGTACACTGCCTGTTGGAGGATGATAAACACCCCAAATGGGGCCATGTCCAGCAGCCACCTCTGCCCCAAAGTGTGGTAGCAAACAGGAAGAGAGCTGACGTGGTGCCCTGCAATCCTACACATCTTTACCTTTGACTTCATGCACTGGCTCCTGTTTCCCATTGGGAAGAGGAGTGCTTCCCTTCCCCCATGGGCCTTGCCTTCATTCATCAAACAGGACATTTATTAGACATGATCTTTGTTCTCCGTTGTGCCGGTGTACGGGCTGACAGATGGGCTGGCTGTGGGATTCCTGAAGATCTCTATGGGCAGCTCATGCATCTGTAGCGTACAACTGTGTCGGGCTACAATGATTCAGGGGCCAGAGTTGCCACATCTGTCAGTCAGCCTGAGAATGGGATGCTCTCAAAGCAGCTCAAAAACAAAGGTAAACTAGGAGAGACTCTCCCTCGGAAGGATACGTGCAGATGTCTACATGGCACAGCCTTTGTTTTGGGGAGAGCATGTGCGGAAGCACCCCATTCTCAGTACGGCACCTCAGAACGGTTTGTAGGGACCGAGTAGGGATCTGGTGCTCACGCCTCCTCAGCTTGTCGCTTCAGCTGGGAATGGAACTGCCCTAAATTATGGTAGTTTTGCAAAATGCCATACCAGATCCGCGGCCCCCACCCCTGCAGCCATAGCGTACCTCAAAGGCCACGCCTCCATGTGTCACCGGAGAGACAGGAGAGCAGGAAAAAAAGATGGGTGGACTTGGAAGGTTTGATTCTAGCCTGGCGCCCCCTGACAGCAGCGCCATGAGGCACTTCAGCAGCATCAGATCAGATATATAGCATTGTGTCCTCGATTCCCACAGACAGGGGCACCTCTCTGGAGCAGAGGTGGGTGAGAAGCGCTCAGAGAAGCGGAACCCTGAGCCTGCGCTCATCTCCTGTGAGACCAGCAAGGAACTTGGGATGACACCAACAAGAAACTCTTCTTGAGCACCATGAATGACAACTGAAGAAGCAAATGTGACAGGGCTTTTCAGGTGAACTTGAAAAGGCATGTTTGGATGGCCCTGGGAACACCATCATCCAGAACAATTTCCTTTTCCCGTGATAAAACAGGGGGACGGTGAAGGTAAAGGTGGCCCACAAAGCAGGAGGCAGCAAATAAGGATGGGACGATACACTGGATTAAAAGCACAATTGGTTGTATCATGTAGAGAGGGGCAGGTGTCGCTCCAGCTTCCAGCTTGAATGACCCAGAAACCCCTCTAAGCACATCTGGAAAACCATCTTCACTCAAGCCATGAGAAAAAAGGCTTTCGGCTATTAAAACACATTGAGAATTGTTATAGCTGGAGGAAAGTTATAAGTAATTGAACCCAAGAAAATCTGYGCTGGCAGGAGACTTATTTATTTGATGATTAATTTATACAATTCTTTTCTGCCTATTCCTTGATTTGTTTTGCATTTTAGCTTAGCTCATCTAGCATATTCATGAAGAATATTTCCCACCAAATTCTCGCAGGAGAAGAGCAGAACTCTGCGTTCACTGCTGAATGTTACATTTTTCACCTTCCCTGGGATTTCTTTACAATGGCATTTTAAGAGGGCAAAATAATCAGAAATGCAGCAAGGAGGTGAGCCCAGCGAGGGAAACTACTATTCCTTTGTGCAAGGGACATGGGTGGCACTGGGTTTCCGGCTCCCGAGCAGTTGTAGCAAGGAGAAAAGGTGCAAAGGGCTGCCCTGCTCAGCAGACAGGCCCCACAGGATCTGGGGAAGCTTCCAAGAGGGCCCTTCAAAGGGTACCTGAGAGGACAGGTTCATGCACCCTTGTGTGGAATGAGCAGCAGCACATCCTGCTACGGGAAGGAGGTTAGAGCACGAGAAGGGGCGTAAGGTGCAACCCCTTAGGGAAGAAATGGGACCACGGGCAGCAAACAGAGCAATGGAGGCTGCCCCTAATTTATGTGCAGTGGGGCTCAGGCCGGAGATAAGCACATCCAGGAGAAAAAGCTACCTGGCCAGACACGTCAGCATGAAGGAAAACTAAATGTGCCACGAAAACTGTCTTCTCTGGACCTTAGAAAATAGTCCTTACTGTTTTTTACAAGGGCTTGGCATGTGGGAACTGGACAGCAGGAAGGAAGCCTGGCTTCTATAAATTATTTTTTCTTCCTCATTTGTCAGAGCTTTCTGTCCCAACCTCTGCATAAGGTAACAGGCTTTGCCCACCCATCCCTGCCAGCTGTCAGGGTCACTGATCCCCCCTTCCAATTCCCACATTAAAATAAGACCACAACCTTTTTAGTGAATTTAATGAATGAGCAACAGAGAAGGAATAAAGGAGTTATTTAGGATCTTGCCTTTTCCCCTCTGAGATAGGTAAGGATACTGCCTGTATGAAAAGCAGGGGAGGTGGTGACCGATGCCTTGACCTTTAAGCCAACTTTATTTTGATTTTCATACAGGTCCTATGTAGTTTCAGCATTACCAGTGTAAGTTTGTAGCAAAGGCCTATTGCCATTGTAAAGGATATCCCCCACCACATGCTTTTTACGGATTTCTTCTCTCTGTATTCCGTTAAGAAAGTGAAATTGTTATTCCTATTTTTTTCCCGCTGGGAACTTGTATTCCCATGAGCTGTGCTACACTGCTAGCTCTGTAGTCTGCTCTCAGGGCTAGACCCTTTAACACTATTTCCAATCTTGACCCGGCCTGACCCTGGAGGAGCGCAGGACAGGAAACTCTGAGAAGCAAGAAGTTAATCACTCCTTAAGTTGTGCAGACCCAAAACCTTGTATGGGCAGTGGGGATCTACACAACTACTCTTCCAGGCTGGCAGACATTTCGACATGTGTTCAGCACAAATGCTCCTTTGTAGCGCAGAGTCAGGACAGCAAAGACTATGGCCAGACGAGATGCTTCAGCTAAGCGCAGATGAGCAAGAAGTATCACAAGTTAAGCTGAGCTTGGTGGGAGAGCCCACGAATGGAGCAGCAGTGAGAACCATAGGCATAAGGGTAAGCAAATACAGGGGTACAGTAGGGAGGGAAGCTGCAGATCAACACTAAGGTGTTCAAAATGAAAGAAGGCATCACAGCTCCTGTTTTTACTAGCACATAAGTGTCTGATATTCATGTTCTCTCAGTTCCACCCAATTCACAAACCAATGAAGACTACTAACATTTCCTGTTGCAGAAAATACTACTGATAAGGGAAAGAGAAGGTCAAGGAAGTAATTTTTAATGGTTATTTATTTATATTGAATGGTACTAGAACGTTATTAAATATCATGTAAATAGTACAACATGGCACCATTGTCTGTCTTGCAGTGTAAGTGCTTTTCCAAGAAAACAGTGGACTCTGTAATGAAGAATGTTATCGGTTTTAACTGTGCTCCTTTCAAGGTTATTCTCCCCACCCTTCCTCTGACCTAAATACTACACAGGCAATTTAAGCAAAAACACTTCAGTTCCATGGCATGGGAAGAGGTTGCTGGCATTATGGAGGTGAAGGAAGGAGGCAGAAGGGAACTGAGTATTTTGTCTAAACTGCACAGTCCCATCTCTAGCCACTATCTATCATTCGAGTAACGTGGTGACAATCCAAGACTACCCTATAAAAGTGCTGATCAAAACTCAGAAGTGGGCAGTGGCCAAAACGTAGGGCATTTCTCCATCACAAGGGTCTTAATGAAGTGACAAGCCCTATGGCTCCATCACACCAAAACCAGGCTGCTGCTGCTGACAGGGGGCAAAGACTACATAATTTCTTCTGGGTAACACCAACCAAAAACATCCTTTGGTAAAAAAAACATCCTTTTGGTAAACATCCACTGAAAGGGTAAGAAAGAATAGGCTAAGGCATTACAACGTCTTGTCTTCCTAATGAACTGCACAGTGTTACCAGTTCTTGCTCCTGCTGGTCCCCAGCAAGCTATGATCCACTAGAAAAAGTGCATGAGCCCTCCCCTGAGCACCAGATGTCAACGGGATCAGAGAGATCCCATGGCTGGTATCCCATGGCTGATCTCTTGATCATTACTGCTCTTTCCAGACAGGCGGAAAATGGTTAGGCCTATTTGATGGGACCTCACTGTGGGCTAATCCATGAACCTGGAGAAACTAGGAGACTGAGGTCCTGTTTCTAATGCTGTCACTAATGCTGTATTCTGTCATTGGACCAACATACAGGCCAGCGACTATTTCTAAATGCCTTTTTTTCTTCTTCTTTTTTTTTTTCCCCAAACTTATCCCTCAGAAAAACTGAAGCACTTTTAAGAGTCTTTTGAGGAAGCTTTGCAAAGAATTTAGGATATGAGATGACAGGTGAAATCTATGCCTCCTTATGTCATAAATATCACATTTGAAAGGTACCATTTAAGGTGCAATATGGGGTAGACAAGCAAAGGCTCTGAGAAAGGCTGAGGAAAAAACTGCAATGCCTCAAGGTACCTGAAATCTCCACTCTGCTTGAAAACGCAGTTACACCACAAAAACCAGGGACAGCTCTGCTTGGCGACAGTGGCAGGAGGCCTCTCGAGTGCCTTTGGCAAGGATTTTCATTGCTATCATCTTCCTTGATCCTTAATAGAAACCCTGAGGCTGTGGAGAGCGGCAGGTAGGTAACACTGCCCGACACTGCTTGGCCGCCCTGCTCTCTTCCTTCCCTCTGCTCCCTGAGCTCCTTCGTGGCAGAGCTTCCCAGCTGCCCGGCTGCTTTTTCAATAGGGAACTGGTACAGGCCCTAGGAGAAGGAGGAGAGGGGGGAAGGAAAAAAAGGAGAAAGAGAAAGGCAAGTAAGAATGACTCATTAAATGGTGCGAGGTGCTTCTCTGTCTCTCATCGGGTTGGAGACTGATTGGAGGTGAAATTACACTTGCAGGGAGGGGAAGAGCCCTCCCATGGGACATCCAGAGGCTCTTACACAAACTTAATTTCAAGCTCCGTTGAAGATGGTGTTTGGCTTTTTATTTTTGGATTGCATTCATTTAATTTCTCAGGCAGATGCGTGAAAATTAGAAAGTCAGACCTTTGACTGTGAAGATAGCCCTGCGCCTGCTTCTTGTGGATACAGTCTCACATTGTTTTCTTCCATCACTGACCTCAATATATCTGCGCTCAGGGGTTGCTAAAATGCCTGCCATCTCTCTTCCACACTTCAGCAGAGACAGTTAATTTTTTTTTTCTTTAAGCAATCCAATTCATTTTGAATTAAAATAAATAAAGAAAGAATAATAAAAAGAAAAGAAAAAAAAAAAAGACAGCTTTCCATGGGTTGCTTTAGAAGGGGGATACTGTGACCTTGAAATGCTCTGTACCTTGGGTCTGACTAGTACCACTAAGTCCTGTTACACATTCAGCTCTCCGATCCATATTTGCTTTATTTGGGGTTTTCAGCCATTTCAGTGATGATGGCTGAAAGGGAAGGAGGGAAACCATGATTCTTGTGTTTGGTTTTGAAAGGATGTTGAAGGAGTCAATCCTAGGGGCTCAGTTCTCCCACGTACCACAAAAAGATGGGCCATTTGCACCGAGTGGGTCTGGCTAGCAATGTGTTAAGCTTTCCAATCTCGAGAGCACACATACCCACAGTTTTAAGTAAAGAGGCCTTCTGATTGACCTACTTGAGCCTGGAAACAAGCACGGAGTGACAGCTGTAACAGCTAACACGCGGCTGCCTGTTTAGGTTAGCTGCTGGTGCAGGTCCCTTCCAGGGTACACCAGAAAGGGCTGGATTCGAACAAGCCTTGCCCAGGTGGTTCCTACATCGTGGTTTCCTACTGCGACCCAAGGAAGGATTGCAACCAAGGGGTAAACTCAGGCAGTGCCAGCTCCTAAAGCAGCTGCTGCCAGCAACCGCAGGCCATGCCGCTGAGCTCTGGGTTCCCCTTTTGGCTTCACTACTGGTGCAGAAATTAAATCCTTCCTGACCATGGCATTGTGTTCACTGGAGCTTTCAACAGAGCAGCAATTGTCCCCTTGCTTCATTGCCAGCCAGGCACAGGATTACTCATTAGCTGGGCAAGTTGGAATACAAATGTGAGAGAAATCCATGTTCACGTATTTGGGGTCTTCGGAAAAGATTCCCTGCAGGCCGTGCTATGTCCTGCAGGACTTGAGCTTTCAGTGAAGGATATGGGATGGCAGTTTTTGGTACAAGCTATGTAACCACAGTGGCGTTGAAGAGAGAAGGAAGGAAGGAAGGAA
>NW_020455612.1:490522-498402 GCF_003342845.1 Nothoprocta perdicaria
AGGGAGGGAGGGAGGGAGGGAGGGAGATCTAGTTTGACATAGCTGGGGCCTTTCCTTCTCTCACCATGCTAATCTTCCACTGTAGCTTGGAGGAAGAGCTAAACGGACCTGCCCCATTTTACACACACAAAATTGGGTCTTATTGTTCTTGTCAGTGCATATCCAGGCACTGACATTTTGTAAAGAGATAGAAGCCAAAACTTGATAGGCAGTCAAGCAGTTAAAATAAGTTCCTCACTGTGTGGCTTATCCAAACAAAATCCTACCATAGCTTCTTCTGAAACTGGTAGAGAGTATTGAATTAATTTCGGTTTATCTAATTTAACTCAGCTCAATAACTAATTCAAAGTCATGAAAATGACCGTGTGCTGAAAGCTTTCAGGAGGAGAGCTTTCACTACCTCCCTGCCTGTGATGGGAAACCAGGTGTGACAGACATGACATATATTTGCTCTAAAATTACAAAAAAAATACAGCAGCCAGAAACAGTTACTTCAACTCTCCATGGACAGATGCTACTCCCTTTCCTTAATAAATCAGCATGGAATACAAAAATAACTTAGTGCATTCTGTACTTTCAGACTGAACGCCACAATGAGGCTTCAACTAACGACAACAATGTTTAAAAGCGCGTGTTTTCAGCGCTTCAACAAAAAAGGACACCCTCACAGAGCGCCACCTAACGGCCGCGAGCGACATGGTGGCGGGGAGACGGGGACTACAACTCCCAGCATGCTGCGCTCCCGCGAGCCACGCGCCGGTCTCCTCCTGCCCCGCTTTGCATGCCGGGAGCTGTAGTCTGGCCGGCGTGTGGGGGTTTGCGCGGCGATTTCCCCTCACGCGCAGGGCGGGCGCGAGGCTCGGGGCGTGGCCGCGTGACGGTTGGGCGGAAACGGCCCCGCCGCCGTTGCCGCCGTCCGGTGAGGGGACTCGTTCTGCGTCTTGTCGCGGGTGGGGACGGGAGAGGGTCGGGCTTGCGCTGCGGGCGGCCGGTAGAGCTGCTTCCCTCCTCCCGGCCGCGCGCACCTCCGCCCTTCCTCCCCCTGCGCGGGCCCTGCCGTCCGTTAACGGTCACCGTTCGCCCGCCGCGCACGGCAGGGGAGGGCTCGGCCGCAGCGCGCCGAGCCGGGGGCACCTGCTGCTCCGGAAAGTTAGCCCGCGGCGAGGATGAGCTCTTGGAGGCGCCCCGACGTGGCCCTGAAAGTAAAGCGATAGTTGCTGGAGGGCGCCTAAACTCCTCACGAGTCTCATGTCGAGCATGGTCTAAAAACAATGTCCCTGTCCCGTGTCGAAAATCCGTGTTTTCTGCTCTTCCTGCTGCTCTTCCAAGCGATATTTATCCTGATACTGTACCAAGGTGGACCTTCAAATGTGATCCGTGGGTTTTTAGAGTCGCCTCAGATTCAGGATTACTCAAAAACTCATGATGTCTATACAAACCTCAGCCTTTTTACCCGAGCACCTAATGAAGAAACTATGCCGTACTGCTCGGTGCAGTCACCAATATTTGGTATGTATAAACCCGTAGTGTTTGCTTTGGGGTGTAATGACATTGCACACTCAAACCCAAAACCCGATGTGTTTTGCCTTTTAAAAGGTACAGGTTATGTTTCATAACTGTTACAAATCTACAGATTAAATTATAGGATATAATATGTATTTTGCTGATTGATATAAACCGCTGTGATATTAAGGCGTTCGCAGAGATTGTAGGGGAACAAGAATGAAAATGAAGCACAATTTTAATATTAAATTAGGAAAAGGTTTTTATCATACAGTGTTTTTTTCTCATTTGGTCATGTGTCAGATGTCTGCCAACCATGTGCTTTGGGAATCATCTTAAGTCTAGAAACTGGATACCTCTGTACTCTGATTCACCAGCGTTCTATTTTTCAGCCTTAAGTCGAGCCTGTGACTCAAGCTGATGATAGTTTTAAATAAAGCTTCCATGAGAATAAGGCTTGGCACCCTCAAAAACTTGGTATCTTATTTTCCTTGGGGACTTTGGTGGTCTGTGGTTGTTTGTGTTTCCTAGACCTTTTCTTTTAGGCTTAAACCTTTAAGTGGAGTCACGAGTTTCGCATTAGAGCTGGGGCTAGAGGCAGCCTTAATTCGATTCCTGCGCTACTAAAATAGGAAATTGAGAAACTTTGAGTAAATGTGAAGTCAACCCCCTAAAGCAAGTCTGTTAGAGTGTAGTTAGTATCTCTGCTAATAGCAAATCAGTTCCACCAAGATAGCTAAAAATGGATGAATTCTGTATCCATGCACATACAGTTTGCTTGGCTATTCTTCTCAGTGTACTGTGCAGTAAGCAACACTTCTAAGTTTTTCTGTGTTGAACAGAATTCTTTAATTCTCTATATAACTGGTTTTACTGTACTATTTAGTAATTGCACTGGCGTTGTAGGAAAGCAAATCACTTCAGCTGGAGCATAAGAGAAAATGCCTTATCATGGTTCCCAGGAAGGGTTGGGGAGAGCGGGTGCTGTATGTTATGTCAAGGTATGTAATGATGCTAGAGGACTCATCTGGGACACTGTGGTGAGACTCTGGGCTCTGCAGTATTCATGTTGATGTTTGTTCTTTGGGGGCCTTAAATGAAATACATGTAGGATGTGTGATGAAGTTGTTAGATGCTTCTGTGGTATATACACTTCAGCATTTTGCTTGGAAACTGGTGTGCTAAGTAGGTGCTACTGAAATACTCGTAGTACAGAGCCTTTTGTACAGGTGCTCATTGTTAAGGTCTTCGTGTAGTCTCTGTTCATCACTAACTAGCACCCATCAGTTCTTTTGCAAAGCTACAATTTTGTATCCCAGCCTTCTTTGTTTTATTTAAAAGCATAGTGGAAATATGCTTGGGTCATGGCTCTTTCCACAACTGTCAAGAATCTGCTGCCCAGAAGAGGTGGGTGAGGAAACTGTGGTCTAACTGCAAAGCTAGATGTGCCTTCACATCTCCTTGCAAACCATCAGATAAGCAAGGCTAAGTGGTATGTGTGRAGGAGGCAGAAGCGGAGTAAAATTACACTAAAATAAATGTAGCTTTTAAAGCTACATAAAGCTTGTAAGACCTCTTATTCCCTCCATCACTGGGAGCACTGAGAATGGGGGATGGCATGCATATGGTACTCCARAGCTAAAATGAAAACATAGTGTTGTCAGTTACAAACAAATATAAACAGCAAAGTTCACTTGAAGGGGGAAAAAAATAAATAAAAAGATCCAAATGTTAGGAAATTTTGCTATGCTAGAAATTAGCATTGAGTGTGTGAAGGGTTGTTGCTGTGAAGCACTTAAATAATCTTCTGGAGTGTTTATACAGATTCAGTTTAGGAAAAAAAACAACCTGTTAGACTTATTTTTTTCCTTGGTGATATTTTTATTTAAATATAAGGAACAAGGGAGGTGATTCTGCCCCTCTACTCAGCTCTGGTGAGGCCGCACCTGGAGTACTGTGTTCAGTTCTGGGCACCCCAGTATAGGAGGGACGTGGAGCTTCTGGAGAGGGTCCAGAGAAGGGCAACCAGGATGATTAAGGGAATGGAACATCTCTCGTATGAAGAGAGGCTGAGTGAGCTGGGCCTGTTTTCTCTGGAGAAGAGAYGGCTCAGAGGGGATATGATTAATATGTATAAGTTCAGGAAGGGAGAATGCAGGGAGGAAGGGGACAGGCTGTTTTCACTGGTGGCCAGCGATAGGACGAGAGGTAATGGCCACAAGCTGGAGCATAAGAAGTTCCGTCTCCAGGTGAGGAGSAACTTCTTTACTGTTAGGGTGACAGAGCAGTGGAACAGGCTACCCAAGGGGGTTGTGGAGTCTCCTAATCCGGAGGTCTTCAAAGCCYGCCTGGATGCCACCCTGTGCCACATGCTGTAGGTGTGCCTGCTTGAGCAGGAAGGTTGGACTAGATGATCTSTAGAGGTCCCTTCCAACCTTAAATATTCTGTGAATCTGTGAAGTTATTCTCTCTGACGTTATTCTATGTAAACTTCTTCTAAGTGTTTTCTTTTGGGGGAGAGAGAAGGGTTTGGTTGTTTTATTTTTTTCTTTAAAAGGACCTAGTACTCTCAAATACTTGTTGTTCATTTTCCTATGTACTGGGCACAAAGGAAGAGATATATAGTTAATAAATGTCTTGATTTATTATAGTTTTCTCTCATGGGTCTGACTTCTGTTGAAAACCTTACATCAGAGAGAATGATGCCTTTTAATATTAATTTCATAAACTCTATTAAATGATATTTGAAATTGATTCTTGTGAACTCCAGTATCCAGTTCAAAGCTGTTAATAAGTCATTGTGTCCACTCCAAAGTGTGTTAAAGTAGCTGGAAGAATGCCAGGTGCATTCAATGGGTTCTGGATCGGGGCTTTATGAAGTGCAGCATTTTGTCCACTTAGGTGCACAGTAAATCATTTCAGTGGTCATTTTGAATGCAGCATCAGCTCGTAGCTCATCCTTTTTGAGCTTCCTGAATCCATGGCATATTATTTCTTGTAGGGTAGTGGAGTAAGAATTAACTCTAAGTATAATTGCCTGGGAGGAATTGAGCTTTTGCTGACTATTATTTTTGCTGCCTGTTACATTTCTAAGCCTTAGTGTACTAGATATTCAGTGTCTTCATTAGCGCTGAGAATGAGTTATTTCAGTTTCCTGAAAGATTTCTACACAGATACCAGTTACCTGCTTCTTTCGTCATTGTTTTCAGGGAAAAAAAAAATCATTCATATGCTCAAATGGAGCCTTTTAGACTTTGCCCACTGGCATATGCGTTTGAAGTCTATGCTTCTCACTTTGCTCTGTGTTGCCTCTTTCAGTTCATCTTTTCCTCTTATGAGGAAGGAGCTTGATGCTAAAAGAATTGGATTTTTTTTTTTTTTTTTGAGATACCTTATTTCATGTATAATGTGTGAGTCGATTTGGCCTTTGCAGATTTTAATAGGTCAAAGTTCTGTCTGTAACTGCTGTTTTAAATGTGTTTGAGCCATGGAAGAAATTTTTCCAACTCCTTCTTAGAGCATTTACTCCCTTTTCCTCCTATCTGACATAACCTTTTCATGAGCATGTCCATCTGTTCTGCTAATGGATACTCTCCTCCTAAAGTTTCTTTCCTTGGTATTTGAAGAGAAGTAAAAAGTGCAGCAGTGGTGCTGAGATATATTGCTGCTGTTGAGGCAGCATCGGGGTCTATCATTGGAAACTGATGTTTAAATTAAGGCTGTTTGCTTTCATCCAAGTGGTGGTACAGTTATACATATATGACTGCATTTTTCTCTTAGATATTTTCATTGAGCAGAACACACACACTCAAGTTTATGTCCTTAAAAATACGCAAGTTACCCCATTTCTTCTGCTGAGAAAAGAATATATGCAGGGGGGAAGACTGAGCAGAACCATGAGTGAGTGGGACAAAAAAGCATGTGCCATGAGTTGGATGCCTTTACAAAGAAGGAAATTGCTCCGCATTATTTGGCTGATGAGCAGGACAAAGGAATACAAGCAGATGGGAAGACTGAGCAGAGCCATGAGTGAGGGGGACAAAGGGAGTCAGGTGACCTTAGGTGACAACAGATGGAAGGAGGCAGGGAGTTGGTTATAGGTGGGCCGGGAAGGCTGTAACTTCAGAGTACCTTGTCCAATGGGGAAGAGGAGAGGGCTACCTCTCTTGGGAAATCAGGATAAAAGAGGGCTGAGGCCTCCAGCAACTTGAGACACCTCACAGGGGTATGCCGAGTGGACTCTTTATTTGAATCAAGTTTTAGGACTCCTCTGTCTCCTTTTTGGACATCCAGTTCTYGACAGCGAGATTTTCCGCACATAATCCACCCTGCTGTTTCTGCTTGGCTTGCTTGTGAAAGTTTGACCATCCATCTTGACCTTGGTAATTGTAACTGTTTGCTCTGAGTTAAATTTAAAGGAAGAAGGTGTTGAGGAGTCGTTCAGTTCCTTTTGTAAGGTAGAATAAGTCTGATCAAAAGCAGTAGATTCCCCTGATACCCAAATGTGTTGCCTAAAAAGTAAAACAAGCAGATAGTGCAGTGAGCTGTCACTGTAGCCAGCTAACAGTGTAGGTGGGGAATTGTGATTTTTAGCTCTTCATGTTAAAATTTTTGGTTCATTTTACACACTCACGTTTTGGTGGGACAGACGCAGGAAGAGCTCAGGAGCCAGGCTGAGGAGAAAATTGTTTGGATGCTTCAAAATACTGATTTTGCATTTTGTCTCAATTGGGATTCTGTGCTCTGTAGCATACTTAAGATGGATTTTGCCTCCCCTCCTGAAGCTGAGCTTTGGCTTTTTTGTTTTTGCCTATTTGCCCTGTCCTCATCTGGGATTTAATCGGTTTACAGTGCATTAGACTTTTATTAGCTGACGTTAGACAGGAAGGAGGTTAGAGAGCCAGAACTTAGCTTATAGTCAGGGAATGAGGGGCAGCCAGAGGTTTTGGGGTTAGAAGTTGCAGATTTTAAATTCCTTGTCTGTTTTTCCTTGGAACTTGTCAAGATTGAGTTTCTGAGCTGAGCTGTTTGGGATATGGAGCCAGGCAGCTCAAGAGAACATAACATTTTGAAAAAACTGATGAAATGCAGACATAATCCTCATTAACTGGATATCTGGGTGCAGGACAGGAGTGAAGCTGTTGCATGGTGTCTCACTCTTACCTTTACGTTCTAATTTAGATTTGATTTTTGAAATTTAAGGTTTAACACTGTAAATTCTACTCTGCAATAGGAGGGGCCCTGATTGTATTAGAGAAAATAATATCATGCTTTTGGGGGAGAATAAAAGGGTTTAATTCCTTTTCTTACATTCTCCTTGGAGCAATGATGTGTAGATGTAATCTAATCTAAATGTAACATCTCTTCAGCAAGCTCCAGTTGCTACCGAATCAGTGGTTAATGGCACTTCAGTGGAAAAAAAATGATAATGAGGGAGTTCATAAATATAAAAAGCAACATAAATGACAAGTTAAAAACAATGTTAGGTTGAAATGTGGCCTTCTAGAGGCAGAATAGGAGGAAGATGGCTTCACAGAAGTAGATAATAACATGATATCTTAGCAATAAATATGATCTAGATTCGTGGGCCTTCAGTCAGCTCTGAAGAACTGCAGCTGTTCTGTTCTGGGCATAAATACACTGCTGTATTTGCATATTCCTGTTCAAGGTAACACAGCCAAAATCAAACTCCCCTTGTGTTTTAGAAGGCAAAGGAAGTATTCAAAAAGAATACTTAAAGTTTAATATTGCAACCCCTTGTCATTTGTTGACAAGGTAAAGTCGGGTTTTCCTTTTTAAGGCAGACCTTAAAGTAAGATTCTGAGAGAACAATCCTCTGTGAAGTCTGAGGAATGGGATCCATGCTGTCCAGACTGCCCTTCGGGAAGGGCAGTTGTGCATGTTTTTTTTTGAGGAGGAAAAGGAGACTGTTGCTGATAATAGCCTTGCCTGTCAGAAATTTGAGCTTCTGCATACAGTACATACAGGAAAAATGTTTCCCATTTCTGAATGGACAGCCTGAGTGTCATCTCACCCAAAAAACAAAGGGCAGTGYGAGGTCATGTTGCTCCTTTTTGAGTCTGCTAAACAGAATGGGGGTGAGTACAGGTTCGCAGTGTTTTCTGTGCTGGAACTGTAGCAGAGATTTGAGCCTAGGATGAGCTTGAAGAAGTACCTTTGGGATAAACTCGCTTAAATATTCAGTAGAAGTAAGACTCGCACGTACTTTACTATGTTTTTAAACATGAATACTTGCACTAGATACCTCTAGCATTTTCCGTAAATGCTTATTCTGTCACTCCTAGGCTTCATTATCTTATGTTTCTGAAAGATTAGTTTATTCAGTGGTTTAAGTGGGAGTCTGATTTTTGGGGGGT
>NW_020455612.1:499495-528899 GCF_003342845.1 Nothoprocta perdicaria
AAATACTTTGTCTTTGGGTAACATAGCTTGCAGGGAATGGCTGAAGCTATGTAAAGCTTTAGTTTGAAATTGCTAGCTTTTAACTGTGATTTAAGTGAAGGTTTCTTGCTAGTTCTTCCAAGTAATAGATTTTAATCTTGTTCTGCATTTGTACTTTGTTTTCTTAAGAGAGGTTGCCAGTGGTAGAAAACCATTAAAACACAATGATTTGCATTTATATGACTCTTCTGCTGATTTTGGAACTTCTTCTCACTTGCCAGAAGGATAGACTACATATGCATTTGAGCAATTGTAGAATTTGCTGTGTTTATTCATATTGTTACAAAGTGAGGTTTTATAACTAGTAACTAAATTATAGTGAATATAGTGTATATAACTAAATAACTAAATAATGTAGTGAATACAACCTGTATGGCAGGCTACCMTAACTGCGTTTACCTTGAAACTTTTCTTAAAAAAAAGCTTCCTTTACAAAAGCTAACCTTTCCCAAAGCATTTGCAAAGCATTTGTAATCCTTGAGGCTTTAAGCTATTTTTCCCCAAGTTTGCTGAAAATTCTTTCAGAAAACATATACCTGCAACTGACTGGCTTGCATGACAGTTGAGAAACATCACTGACCTTGGTTTTGTCTGTGTTTTTGTCTCTGTTCTTGCAGTTGGTCCGTTAACCATCACCTTCAGGGTGCTGCCCAGTGAGAGAATGATTATCCAAAAAAATCCCCTTGTCCACTCTGGAGGCCGCTACAGACCCCCTCACTGCTTGGCCCGCTACAAATCAGCCATCCTTGTAGCGTACAGGGGCCAGGAGAGATACCTCCGCCACTTCCTTTACTATCTTCATCCTTTCTTGCAGCGCCAGCAGCTCAGTTACAGCATCTACTTGATTCAGCAGGTAAATCTAATTGGATGTGTCTGGTGATGCAACCAAGCTTTATGCTCAGGGGGCTCAGAGTCTGAATGAGAAGTGGAAATCTTCTAATGGGGAAGTAAGACCTTATGGGTGGGTTGAGGGCAGATCAGTTACATCCTGCTTTATCTCCAGAGCTGCTAATGATTGGAGTATTTTAGCACTTGCTTATCAGCACTCTGCTATTGATTTTTTTCCCTACCAAAAGGATAGAACTATCTTTAATAGTAACTTTTCTTTTCAGCTTTTGGGAGAGTTGAAATGTGGTTTGGCTGTAGCCTGTCAGTATAGCTGCTGAATAAACTGGTGAGAGTAAATACTAAGATGGAAGCTGGAGATCTTTATTTAGTGTTCTGTATCAAATAAAAATCTGACTTGACTTTGCTATGGGATAACCTGTGTAGCTCAAGCACCTATTACTTACTGACAGAAACAGGGAAGCTTGGGGCTCATTAAAGAAATCTGAGAGCAGACTGGGAAGGAGGGGAACTTTTTCGTGATCAAATGTTTTCCCAGTTCCCAGCACTAATAATCAACAATTAGGTCAAAAGTGTTGATGTGCAGATTTAGACCTAAGAATTGACTTACTGCTGGCTTAAACGTTGGCTGCCTTTTTGTGCTTGCAGGATATAATCCCTGATGCCGTAAAACTTGCAATGATTAATGAGAATATTGCGAAGAGAGTGGATAAAATATTCTGTCCGTGATATGATTTTTGCGGCCAAAGCTGAGTCACTGCAGTGTCACTCAGCTGACTAAAAGTTTTTGCACCATCAATTTTAATGGACTTGGTGTCTTTACCATGTGCAAGTTTTCCTTTCCAGGTGGGGAATGGTACCTTTAACCGAGCAAAACTGCTTAATGTTGGTGTCCGCGAGGCCATGAAGGATGAAGACTGGGACTGCCTTCTCCTGCATGATGTGGACCTAATACCTGAAAATGATTATAATCTCTATATCTGTGATGAATACTATCCCAAGCATATGGCCAGTGCCATGGACAAGTTTCAGTACAAGTAAGTGCCTGCGTTTGTCTGGGATGTGTGTGTTCTAACTGGTTCCCTTTCAGCATTCAGACAGTATGAACAGGGATAAGAGAAAAACATGGCTTCCAAGAGTAGGTTTTTGTTTAATTTTGTACTAATGATTTCACCAGAAAAAGATATACTTAAGGTCGCAATCTTGAACAGTTGCCTGAAGTTCCTTATTTTACTGTTAGCTCAGGCTGGCAAATGATCCTATTACTAGCCTGGTGCTTGCTGGCACACTTTTCTGTTTGCTTTTCCTCCCAAAATGTATAGGATGTGAATTATCAGACCACACAGAATATGAGTGATATGATAGATATCTGGAACTAATTAGTTGCTAATTTTAAAACCATCTTTGTACTGAATTTGCTATTTGGGTTTTGGCATTACAATAGAAATGTCTTAATTCAAGGCTTAGAGCTTTCTTTTGAGTACTTTTTCTTGGACTTACTATAACTTGCCACTTCACATCTACTTTTTATTTTTAAAGAAAAAAGGTCTGTAAAACAAGATTAATATGCATGTTAACATGAATGATGTTGTTAGGTTGTTTGTGAAGAATAACATTCAGACTTGATGCTTTCTGTTCTTTTTTTTTTTTTTTTTTCTCCCTCCTTTAGTCTGCCATATAAGTCTTTTTTTGGGGGTGTATCTGCTTTGACTCCAGAGCATTATATGAAGATGAACGGGTTCCCAAACACATACTGGGGCGACGATGGTGAAAATGACGACATTGCTATAAGGTATTGATGCACAGGACATGGAATCTTATAACACAAGCAAAGGAGCTAGTGAAACATGTAGTATTGCCCAAAGAAGGAACACGCTCGCAGAAGCACTGCAATTCAGGTGCCATTTGGATTGATTGGGGTCAGAAAAGGCTTAGGCAGCATGAATCTAATTACTGTACACTGGGAAGAGAAAACTTCCTTCAGAGCCTGGGTGACAGAGAATGCTAATCCACAACCTTGTGCCTTCAGCTGCTCTGGGGAGTTTCCAAGGGGTTAAAACCACTGATTGACAAGTAACTTCATTGACATCAAGAGCCCCCAAAGGAAGGAATGACAAGCTTGACAAATGAGAAAAGGTAGTAAAACGGGTACTTAATTCCCAAACAATTGGGAATTTAAGCTACATTGTGTATACACAGTGCTGTAAATACTATCAACTCAGTAGTACTTGAAATTAAGGAACATAAGAAATTACATCTTCAGCATTAGATGATGCAGAGGTCTGAGTACTATTATGAGTCAGTGACAGCAAAAAAACAAAATATCTTTTTTCTTCTGCCTTTGTTGCTATGGCACCAGCACGCTCTAGAAGTGAATTTGATGACTTTACTTCCAGGTACTCTGCATAATGCAGAGTCTGCATACAAAATCATGGCTGCATCTTTATTCAGCTCCATTGCAACATTTCATCCAGAGTGAAACTTTATCATCCTGTACTGAGGCATGCTCTTGGGGACTTATAAATTGACAACAAAGGCTCTTTTTTTTTTTTTTTTTTTTNGAGACTAAATGTAAAATGTAGAGAATTTGTGATTTTTGGTAATTGAGGCAAATACATGAAATATGCACCTGATTATACAYTATTTCATCAAGGCAAAAACTTTTTAAGAGTCATCCATAAGTTAGTGTAGTCATCCTTAAGTTTTAGTGCAGTGTATGTGAATTGCATTATCACTAGAAGGTAAAAACAATTGAAAAAAAAAAGAAAAAACAAAGGCTCTTTTTTTTTTTTTTTTTTTTTTCCTTTTGGTCTTGTACAGTGTGACAAGTTATACAATTTCAGTGGAATGTTTTGTTCAAGGACTGTGGGAGTTTGTACAAAGCAGTATTCTTTGGGGAATTGAAAGTCAGGTTTTCTAACATGTAATTTCGCCTTTTCCTTTCAAATAAAGCTAACTAAAAGCGTATACAATTTTTTTAGCGAGTCAGCATTTACTGAGGAATGGAATGCCAGGAAAACAGACCTTTAAATTAAGCACTAGAATGCTGAGTCTACTCAGCTCTTCTCTCAGTAGAGCTTAGGCATTTAGTGTGGCTTTCAAGCACTAGTGGTGAAAAGTCATACAAATTATATGCAAGAGGGCACTTCCTTACAGAAATCACTCAAGGTAAATAGGTTATATAGATCACAAACTAGTCCTTTCCTGAAAGGAGGCAAGTCTGTGTTGTTCTGTGAAAAAATTAGGCCAAGGATTAGCAGTACTATGGTTCATAGGTACCTAGAGCTCAGGGGCAGTGACTGCTAATGACTTATACAACTTTCCAAAGTCAGGAACTGAGTTGTCTGTTTTTGAATAGCCACCATGAAACAGCTTCTAGGATTTGAATATTAAAAAGTAATCAAGCATTTCCTATAGAAGATGAACAAAAATAAATTGGCATCTGAAATTGGACATTGAAACCTGTCTTATGTAAAGAGTTTATGTTGGAATGCTGCTTTTTATAGCAAAATTAGCCCACCAAGAAGTAGTGGCTGCTACTTATAATTGGCAAGGATTACAGTTCTCTACTATATTAGTTGTTAAAGCTAAGCCTTAGAAAGCACTAGCATCCACATTTTTCTTAGAAGAAAACATACTTTAGTAGCTTCACTTCATATAGTTAACACAAACTATAGAAAGAGGTTCTTAATAAAACATTCCCTTTTTTAAAAACTGTTTCCTATTGGGTTATTAGTTTAAACTTGCAATATAAAAATTGAAACAGCAAAACTAGCTCAGCATTCCTGCCACAGGCTTATAAGCTAATCCTCAACATGACATCCCTATGCACAGGCACTTTATTCTTTGCTTTAAAGGATCCAGTTGGCAGGAATGAAAATAGTTCGGACTCCATCTCATCTTGGACACTACAAAGTGATGGACTACAAGGAAGAGACAGAGATCCAAGAGCCTTGGAGAAGGTAACTGTTCTGGGGGGCACCTAGATGGCCACTCAGTGCCATGTTACTGTAAGCATCATCTTCCTCAAAGGCAGGAAGTATCCCAAATGCCACTGCTTATTTTAGTACTGCTGTATAAAGCTAGTTCCCTGTTTTTTGCTGATAGATTTGAGGATGCTCCATTTTAAAAGCATGATTTCATCTTCTGATATTTTGGATTACAGCATTCGGTAGCCCTTATATCTTTTGCAAGACTTCAGTCTCCCCGAACACACACACAATATTAGAAGCTAGTACGAGATGCCAAGTGTGTTGCAACTGAACTGCACTGCTCGTGTCTCTGCCTTTGAAGAGTGGGTGCCTTAACTTCCTTCTTTCCTACTTGGTAGGAAGGTGTAGTTTTGATAGACAGCTGACAGGAAGTGTAAAACTTGAGCATTAATTTTTCAAGTGCCACCTCAGTTTGCCTTTTAAATAGGGAGAATTGAGTTTGAAGATCCTTTTGTTATGCGTATTCTGAAAAGTATTATGCAGTTTCTATATGATAAAAAATACTTTTCTGTCCAACACTTACACTGTATTAAAATCACTTGCAGATATACCATGACCCCTCTGAAAATAGTAGAAACCACACTCTAGCTTGAAGAAAAGAGTAAGGTGCATCACAGAGACCTTTAAAATGACCTAGTTTACATAAAAGAGTTGGAGGAGGGCGCTGGTTAAAGGACACTGGAGGCTTCTCATATTGAYCCATCAGACTTCCTTCTCATGATCTTAAGACAGAGGTTTCAGTGACAGTCCTGTCCTAAACCTACCTTCAGCGGCCTCTTTCATGTAGACCCAGGTCTTGCTAAGCTGGCACTAGTTTCTTATTTTTGCACTTCATTCATCTCCTGTGTTCCAGTACAAATTGTGCTTCTTGTTTATAAGGCTTAGCGTGATGTTAGTCCAGTTTCTCTCACAGAATTACCTCCTCTAATCTATATTACGTGAAAAGAATCTTCTTGGGCTTTTTCTACTAGCAGTTTTCATTCATCTGCTAAGCTCTTGCCATCTCAAACAACATTTCTTCCCCCACCTCTGTGAAAGCAGCAGCTGCATGCAAACATAAACATTTCCTAACTGCTGGTGTTGTTCCTCCTTCAGGCCTGCTTCCCGGCATAACACCAGGAAAACATGGAAGGATGATGGAATGAACTCATTAGAGTTCAAGCTCCTTTCCAAGAAGAAACACCCGCTTTACACCAACATCACTGTGGACATTGGATACGTTCCTCCATTTTCCTAAGGAAGTTAAATGAAAATTGGGAGTTTGAGCTTACTGTGGCAGCACACGGGCCTCTACCTCCTGTACTACAGTGCATGCTCCGCATGAGACTAGTCCTTTTGTCTCCTGTATTTCACTTCTCTTCAGAGTGTACAAGACTTAGAAGAAAAGACTTCAGAAGGAGGTTCGACAGCTAGTGAATAGGATAGGGTTGCTGCATAAAGACTCTGTCAGAGTGCTATAAAAAACAATCCCTACGGAGTTGGATGCACCTCAGGCCCTGAGGATTAAGATCTCCTTGAGAGGAAGGTAACTTAAGTTTTCTAGGACCCTGTGATCCATAGCAGGATAGTTCTATCCTGCTGCCTATTGAAAAGGTAAATGAGATGCAAGCCATGTCAGATACTGCTGTCCTGCTGGGGACACAGCTGTTCTGCAATGTTGTATTTTGAAAAAGAATTTCACAGCCAGTGTTATGGCATTGAAACCTGTTATATTTCTGTAAATATCTTCTGCAACTTTGAGTAAAATAAACTGAGAAGGCTGTTGGGTTTGAGATTTTATAGAATACTTCAGAGTCTAATGAGGGAGGAAGTTGCCGTGAACTCAAAGAAAACAGAGGTCACATCCTTATTTCTGCATCTTGCAAAGTCCTTCAATAGTTACATGTTTTTACTGTAGTTATAGAACAGTTCAGGCTGGAAAGGACCTGAGGTTTATTACCTAGTGTAGCCTGCTCAGTTCAGGGAAATAAATCCAATATTTCAGCTGTTGATCAAACAATGAGCTTTGTAATTTGTCAAGCTTGAACTATCTTCAACATAACCACTTCTGAGAAAGGCAATGCCAGAGACTGAGTCACGTGAGATGGGACCCTGAGAGGCACTTACCTGACTGCAGGACCTTGCTCCTTGTAATCTTACTCTCTATGAGGGCAGGCAGTAGCTCTGCCTACCAGACACAATTATTTTGCAAGCTTAAGACAGCTGTTTTTCATTACTGCTGTCATCAAATGTTTTGATGAAATGCTACGGCATACCTAACTGTTAGTTTTCCATCAATCTCTGATTTTCTAAAACAAGCACAAATAGTCATGGCATGGATATTCATATGAATATGCACTGTGTCAACAGTGAGTCATAAAGCATTAAATAAAAACAATAAAATAAAAAGCAGCAGCTTTCCCAGAGCTAGCCAGTGCATTTTCTTACAGATCCTCCAGAATAACAGAGCCTGTAGCCTACTGCAGAATTAAATGGCCTTTCATTTTGCTGCAGAACACTTGCGCACTCCCACTGCATGGTGAGTTGAGCTTATGAAGTACAAGAGATGCCTTTTGAATTAAATGGGATTCATTTTATTGAGAGATTTTTAAACATCCCCTCAACTGTTACCATTATTGCCTCCCCTAACACATAAGCAGCTTTTCCCTAGGCTGGAAAAGAAATAGGTTTTCTCAGCAACGTTGTAGATGCTGAAGTATTCTTGTGCTTTGACTGAAAAAAAGTGGCCTGCTCCTTTTGAAGTCAGGGGCAGTATAGGCTGCCTCTCCACTATACCAAACAGTAAGTTTAGCTGTGAGAGTAGAAATGTTTCAGGGGGCACAGTTCAAGTCCTTCCACTGGACCAGCCAAAACAAGGAAACTTATATGTGTCCCAGCAGAAAGTGCATAGAACACCACCAAGAACTGTCCCTAAAGGTCAGTCCACATCTCCAGTCCTYACAAAATGAAATTCTGAACCAATCAGTTAGGTGCTGTGAAGAAAAAGTTTCCTCTGTGCTACTGAAGTGCTCGTTCAAGTAGAATGCTGGGCTTTAGCTGCTGTACCAGCTACCACACCAGCAGGTCTGTCCCCRTCTCCTAGAGCCTGGGCCCTGTGCATCCCTACGAGGTCTGAGGCTGCGTGCTGAAATCCACTGTGATGTTGATGTACAAGGGGTTGTGTTCCACTGAGAGCAACTTATATGAACAAGAATTCAGCCCATCTGATTTCCACGTTCTAGAGACTTGGCGTAAAAGCTTCATCCTGAGAACAGAGAAGAAATAATCTTTGTAACTGCACAGAATTAAAATGAAGGTGACAGGAGGGMTGAGCTCTTCCTCATTACTAGTAAACATGCCGGTGAGGCTACAGCGATCGTGGGTCTACTGGGAACATCAAGGTCTGCTTTTTCTGTCGCGACTGTGCAACCTCAGGCAGACGGGAGAATAGCTCTCGGGTTTTGCGAGGCTTGGGTTTTTCTTAAAACTATTTTCTGTCTGGAATCACATGCTGAAATGACATCTGTGTGACTATAACATTGGAAGTTTTTAAGGAACATTACCCAGCATGTGCAGGCAGCTGTCACGGATAGCGCCCAGCTGGCAGTTGTGAGGAGTGGTGTGACAGTTGTCCCCCCCAGAGACTCTGGCACCACAGAATGCCCCTTTGGACAATACCAGAAGACTGGGCTACCAGTTCCCTGGCCCTTGGCCCCCTACTAAGCCAAAGCAAGGTGCAACTCCGTCCCCGACTCGCCTCTCTCTGTTTTCTTCGTTGCCCTGGTCTCGAGTGTGGAAGATCATTGTGTACCGGGCTACGTCAGGCGACGGCCTCATCACTCGCATCTTCTGCATCTCAACCCTAAAAGAAGCAATAGTGCAGTGAGCAGGACATGAATGTAAGCCACATGTTAAGGCAAACAAAAAAACAAACAAAAACCATTTGGAGACCTTGGGTCTTACAGAAGCTGTGGAAGCAAAGCATCAAGAACCATAAGAACCCCATCTTTACYTCTTCCGTGCCCCATTTTGCCTCAGGGATAGAGCTCAAAGACAGTCATGCCCCAACAGAGAGTAGCTCTGTCCTCTGCAAAAGAACCAAGTCCCTTTCTCTCTAATGGTCTGAAGGCCCCTGTGTAATTTTTAACCTTTGTTGACATGAATAAATGTCTCTTGATTATGCTCCCGGAAACACTGAGTCGCCTGCATGGATTAAAGTGCCTGATATCAGGCACTTCATTGGATCTTTGGCCTTATCCATGGAACACAACAATTTTGCTGCTAGATGTCTCAGCCTCTGCTAGTTGAAAAAGCACCTAAAAGAGCAATCAGCAAAAGTTGGGGAAACTGGGCTCCCACAGATTTTCCATGACTTTGAACAGCAATAAATTATCACATGGAGGCAACAAACACTCTCAAATTCTATTTGTGCTACTCATTTTAGGAAGGGGCCCCAAAAAGAGYGGGAGCCTCATTCAGCACTGAGGCAACACTAGCCCTGATTCCTGGCAGATGGAGAAGGGGATGCTGCCATCTGCTGCCTTCGCAGGGAAAAACTGCAAGAAACTCTCCTGACARTAATAACCCCTCACCCTGGCACAACCTGCAAACAGTGCAGCCCAAGGTCTRCCTGCAGGCAGAGACGTAAGGCAAGTGCAGTGCAGTGTGTGCCCTCTAGCTGGGAAGTTCCCAGGTGCCACGCACGGGCCAGCATCACTCGACTCCCACCGCTTTTACAAAACACCCTAGACACCCAGCTACCCTCAGGAAACCCTGCTGCTCTGCTGCAGAGCCGGTTCTGCATCTTGCGAACATTTGAAACGACCACAGCGTCATCTTTGCTCATGACCTGGGGCATTTTCAGGAAGCTGAGGAATAAGATTTGACCCAGCCATCCCTTGCAACTCTCAAGATGGTCTCACAGAGAAGTTGCTGTGTGCAGCCTGGAGTTTAAAAAGAAAAAAAAAAAGAAAAAGAAAAAAAAGGAAAAAAAAAGAGAAAAAAAGAAGTAATGGGACCAAAACCTGTGTTACTACTAGATTTTTTGATCTTTTCTATTTCTTGAAGCACAGCCCACACTCATCAGTTAGGCTAGACTGACATGGGGATAACTTTCATTCAGAAATTGTTTACTTCTACCTGCTTCGTTTCACCCATGTAATCATTTAACAACACCAACAGTATGCATTAAATGTCCCTGAGACATTTGTTTGGATATTTAAGCAACTGAACAGAGTAAGAATGGAGCTTTTATTGGTCATCAGCATGTATGCTGATTGATTGACATACTAAATATGATCTGTTGGTTTATTTGCCTGCTAAACTAACTAAACTATTTGCTACTGCTTCAACAGCCAGGTCTGTAAAGCTAGATTTAACCACAGTAGCAATAGGCATAAGGCAAATACACACAGTCTGCATAAGGTCCAAGTTACTGACTATGTTAACACCAACAGAAAAATCTAAGCCATGTTCAGAGGAAATCATTATACAGTCAGTGAATGCAACCCCCTTTCCCCTCCCCAAACCAAACACTGCCATTCCCTTGCAAAGTATTAAAGCTGCATTCATTTGTGTTTCTTGCAAAAACAAAACAAAAAACTACTCCACATTCAATCCTACTATTTTGGTTWTAACTGATTCCCAAAGCAAGAATGTTCTGTGGTTGTTTCCTCCTCTCAAAATATACCAAGAAACACCCCATRACCACCCCAAAACTCGATCTCAACAGAAGGACCAGGCTTCAGCTGTGCCTAATCTTGTCAAAGAGGAACCTGTTCTCAGAACTGCATCTCACACTCAGAGTCCCCACAGCAATAAGGCTGCTGAGTTGAAGACTCCTGTACTGTTCCATACTGTTCCATCTTGTGTTCCAGGCTTGCTTGAATTCACACAAGTTTGTTGCTTTTTTTGTTTGCTTGTTTGTTTAAACCCACTCCTAACCCTCCCATACRCATTTCCCCCCAGCCTTCCTTTTACCTGATTCGAAGGTCATCATCTTCTCCACCCCAACCCCAGTAGTTGTTAGAGAATCCATTCACCTTGGAAAACTGTTCTCTCGTCAGAGCAGTTACACCGCCAAAATACCCCTGGTAACGTAACCTGAAAGTGCCGAAGAGGAGAGAAAGAAGAATTAGAAGCCTTGCTCTACTAATGGTAGAGTTGTTTTGTTTTGCCAAAAATACAGTGTTGCTTTAGGGCAGAAACAACTGGCATAGAGAGACTAGCACAGTCCTACTTGAATAGATTTTTTTTTTTTTTAACTCATGACTCCCTTTGCAACTCAAAAAAGCTCTTTACTTCCAGGACTCTGAATGCGAAGGAAAACAACAAAGCTATGTAATAATATAAAAGAAKCAAGAAGAGCTGGCTCCTTTGTGATAATGAATGTACAGCTAAATTTCAAAAATTTAACATGAAAAACTAAGGGAAATGTGCAAGCAGTTCTCAGCAGAACTGGACTTAGCAATATTATAAGATAAATTCCAAGGTAAAGTGTAGTTAAGAGGAGATATCTTTATAACCTCTACCTTCCTTGTCCTGAAAATTGCATCCACTTAAACAAACAAACAAACAAAAAACCTGGACATACCGTGTTTACTCACCCTCTTCTGCTGCCCTGCTATCTTCTTTTTATGACACCCTCTACTTGCATGGCCCTTAAGGCAACCATGATAATGCTGCCTCTACTACACTGTCACTGCCAAATTTAAGCGGGGTGTGCAAATGCCTGCAGATGACATTTTTATGTGAATGTAAACAGAGGAACCAACCGGCAAAGCTACAAAAGTCCACATTACATCAATTTACATGTCTGGCAAGTGAAAATGCTTATGATTCCATGGATCAATCACAGGGGAAAAAAATAGGCATACTCACCCTCCCATTCCCCCTACACACATTTTCTTCCTTGAGGCTGCCTGATTTTTGCTCCTGTCATAGAATTGCAGGAGAATCAACCTCTGGAGATCACCTGCTCTGCCCTCCCCACTCAGGACAGGGTCAACTACAAGAGGCTGTTCAAGGGCCATGTCCCCTGAGCCTTCTCTTCCTGAGCTCTCTAAAATTCTTCTCATGTGTGAGATGCTTCAGCCTCTTGATCATCTCTGTGGCCCTTCACAAAGAACCATCCCCAGGCAGCATGGCCTTCCAAAGAGAGTTGATAGGAAATTAAGAGCAGAGCAAAGTGACCCTTTAGTAAAAGCAAAAACCATCTGCATGCCTAGTTATTCAAAACCCAAGCAGTAACCAAGGCATAGGAAGTAAAACACCTTTAGGTGTTTCCCTAGTCAAGAGCCTGTGGCTCTGTCCAATACCCAAGGCAGGATGTGTGTTGCTTTGGTGTGTTGAGCATCCTGCAGCCCTCAGCATTCTCTTTGCGATGAAGACCGCTGCAAAAAAAACTGTCACAAGCTTAGTTTGCTTTAGGTTGTTCCAGTTATTACTAAATAACTGGTAGAGTAAATATTATTCTATGTAAAAACTTGCACACTCAATCTCTTTCTCATATATTGAATAAAGAAAACCCAGAGGTGAAGCAGCGTTTTAGCTCAAAGCACTTTTGAAAAGTCAATTTCTAGTAGTTCGTATTGCTAAATCCCAAGAGCGGGAGACTGCAAGTCCACTGCTATATGTCAGCCTCTGGTGTGTTGCTTTCCAATGGGAACCTCCTTTACGGCACCCCAGAAACAGGAGCAGTGATGACAACCACTACACAGATGACTAACAAACGGCTCTATTAGAAGAGGAACATTTTTAGTAATATGGCATTTTCCAGCTGGTATTCGCTCCACAGTTGTGATTTCCTACCTGTATCCAGTATTGTTCCTGCCAACTACAAGGTGCTTGGGTTGTCTGTCACACATGTAAATATTAAAGTCATTCTCCGGCACCAGGTCCACATCATGGAAAATGAAACAGTCCCAGTTCTCCTCTTTCAGGGCCTCTAGGTATCCCACATTCAACAGCTTAGCTCGATTAAACTTCGTGCTTCCAGCCTGCGGAAAAGATGGGAAAAATCTCTAAAACATCCTGCTCAAATGTTTCTAACGAGAACTACTCCCAGGCTTTTGCTCTGATCACAGAGTTCCTAACCGTGCTTGGGCTTCAACCGCCTTTACAGCAGCACCTACACGGACTGCTGCTCTGTGACACTCTGCCGAGCACCAGAGCGGCCAGGGATCTGAGGTGCTCCAAAGGGCTGGGGCGACTCAGCTCCGAGGAGCCTGCCTGCTGCACGGCGCCGCTCCCAGGAGCTGTTATCTCCGCTCCAGCCCTGCGATTCCTAGCGGGCTACGTAACAGGAGGCCGCAGGAGACAGCTTAGGACGCAGTTGTCTGTGCAAGCGCGACGCGCAGCTGAGGGAAGCCCAGCAGCGCTCCCACACGCTGAAGGGTTCTGGAGTGCTGGACACAGGTGACTTGAGTGCTGCTGTGCGGGCACAGAGGGGACAAGGGCATTTCCCTGCGCCATGCAGTAGGTGGCAGAGCTGGGAATAAAACGTTCAGCCTCTTCAGGTCTTGCTTAACCCCTACCTGCACCTGAACTGCCGTGCTGCACAGGGACTCCACCTAGCACAGAGCTTCGCTTTACCGAGTTGGGATTGTTTGCTTTCACTCTAATTTACTGTATCTTCACTTTTTACAACTATTATTTTTTCATCAACTTTATACATATATATATATATATATGAAATATATTAAATATATTTTTAGTTATCTATAAATACAAATAAGCTGGCAGTGTTGTAAGCTGTTGCCAGCAGGTCAAAGGAGGGGATCCTGCCCCTCTCCTCAGCTTGGGTGAGGCTGCACCTGGAGTATTGGGGGCAGTTCCAGGCTCCACAGTGTAAGAGGGACGTGGAGCTTCTAGATAGGGTCCAGCAGAGGGCAACCAAGATGATTAAGGGACTAAAGCATCTATGTTATGAAATAAAATCTAAGATTTTATCTTATGAAAGACTAAGTGAGCTGGGCCTGTTTAGCCTGGAGAAGACTGAGAGGAGATCTGATCAATATGTCTAAGTACCTGAGGGGAGAATATAGGGAGGATGGGGCCAAACTCTTCTCAGCGGTGGCCAGTGACAGGACAAGGGATAATGGGTACAAGTTGAAACACAGGAAGTTCCATCTGTATGTGAGGAAGAACTTCTTGCCTGTGAGGGTGCCAGAGCCCTGGCACAGGCTGCCCAGGGAGGCTSTGGAGTCTCCTTCTCTGGAGATCTTCCAAACCCGCCTGGATGCCACCCTGTGCCCCGTGCTCCGGGTGTCCCTGCTGGAGCAGTGGGCTGGACTAGATGATCTCTAGAGGTCCCTTCCAACCTTAAACATTCTGTGATGCTGTGAGCCCTTATCTATTTATTTTTAATGGACTGAACACACATGAGCCAGCAGAACATTCTCCACTCCTGGGCAAGCTGGGAAGCTGCCTCCAGTTCACACTTGGGAATCAAATGGACAAGCTTTATGCTTCCAGAATCCTGTCTGCAGCCTGAGAGAAGGTCACTTCTGTCAGAGCTGGCAGTCTGGTGAACTTCAAAGAATGAAAAAAAAAAAAATCAATAGAAAGGAGTCCAGAAAGCTCTAGCAAACCCCAGGAAGAGGATCCATGGCAGAATGAAAGGAAGCTGCCCTCCCCATACTGAGAGAGTGCTGACCTGTAGGGAAAAGCAGGCACAGGCTAAGCATGTTTTATTGCTTTACTAAGTAACTTTGCTTCAAAGAAGCGATTTGCTCACCACTACCAACAGCCACCTGCTCCTGCACAAAGAAGATGCACAGGATTTAGGGCTCATCATGCCTGCAGCTAGGGAAATGAAGCTCAGGGCTCATTTGAAAAATACTAAATGAGGGAGCATCAATTGTTTCCTATTTGAGAAAGGGAAAGGGCCCTCCTTCCAGAGGACAGTCTGCCTAACCACTGAGAGAGGTGAAGCAAAAGTTCCCAACCTTGCAAGTGAAAAACTTCACACTGCTGCTCTGAGCAGACAAATGTTTCAGAATTCCTTATTAAATTTTGTGAACATAATGGCAGCTTTTCTTCACCTCACATACCTCAATAGAACAAAACAATGTCCATTCTTCCAGTGGTTAACCACTGCTTACTAGCTAGTTCAGCCATAATGTGTAAAAGTACAACATATACTAATGCTGAAGAAATCCCCACTTTCCTACTGTATAGTCCAYATGATGATTACAAACAAGGAAGGAGCAGAATATTCCAACTGAAAGAAAATCCTGCCATGACTTTTGCCATTGTTCTGCCMTGGCATAGAGCAGAAGTGTTAAAAAAAAGCAGCTTTCTCCTAGAACAGGCTGCTGCTCCCTTGTTAAATGACTCCAGGATAGCTAAACAGAGAGGAAGAGAAACTTCACTAACCTTCACTAACCTCATTTGTGTCCTGCTGTCTGGAAAATCTGTCTAGTGCCAAAGCAGAGTGGGTAAATAATGACAGTAAAGGAAAACTGATACAGTTAAAGATCAAAGACAASAGAGGGATCTGTGCTGCCTTAGCTCACGTGACTTAGGCACCACACGAGATGGACAAGAACCTGGCAAAGGCCTGAACGCTCTGACTTGAGCTGTTGAAWCAGCACAGCTAAAGAGAATATGAAAAATAAAGCCATTAAATCTTTCAGGAACCAAATGTTAAGACCGCTCCTTCCCTCAACTCTTGTCAGGCAACTGAAGTAGCTACTGGCGGGGGTGGCATGTTTACCTTGGGACAAGTACAACCGCAAGATGTGTGCGGGTTACTGAGCACGGCAGCCAGTGAGCAGATGGCAGCGGAGAACCGAGGCCTCCGATTCCAACATCTCGGARTTTAACGGCACCGCTTTTCAGCCTAGTTGTGCAAATATATGGTGCAGGACAAGCAAGTTGTCGAAAGGTCCGAGCACTGAGAAGCCTGTAGATCTGGCGACCCCACTCAGAGAGGTGCCTGTAGCTGCCCCACCTGGTGGATCACGTAGATGCCATAGTCCAGCTGCTGCCTCTGCAGGAAGGGGTGCAGGTGCTGCAGGAGGTAGAGCAGGTGCCGCTCCCGGTGGCGGTGCGGGATGAGGATGGCCACGTGCTGCCGTGCGGAGCACTCCCGGGGGCGGGAGCGGCCCCCAGCCACCTGCGCGTTCTCCTTCTCCACTTCTTCCAGCGTGAGAGATTCCTTGAAGGTGAGTTTGCTGGCACCTCCTGTGGAGAAGCACGGGAAACTTTACCGATTTGTGTCTGCTTGAGCCATACAAGAAACCCAGGTTCAAGCCTACAGTTTGTTTCTCAGGCTTTTGAAGAGAAAAATATTACTACAGTGACATTATAGAGGTAGTAGACGGAGGAGTTAGTGGATGTTTCATCACWTAAACCGATACAGAGCAATGACAAGAAAACTCTAGAGAAGTTCCACCCAACTGCAGGAGGATTGGCCCCAGATGGCTGCAGGACAGAAAGGGGGATGGCAAAATGGAAAGAGATGTAGGGCTGGAACCATGAGAAACCACCACAGCTTAAAACATAAACAACAGTATCTCAGGCTCAAGACCAGAATTGTGTAAGAGAAAATATATCTGGGCTCTCTCTGCCAAAGGGAATTTTCATCACTTCTTTTGCACTGATGTGTTGTCCTAACCCCTCCAAATTCAATAAACAAACACAAGAGAACAAGGCGAGCAACTGTAACAGCACACAGCTTTACCCTGAACAAACAAAGCAAAAGGGGAGGGTGCAGCTACACAGCAACTCACAGGGCTACGTCAGGGAGGAGGGAGAACCCAGTTTCACAAACAGGTACCTAACGGGGCTCGTGAAGAAGGTAACAGGGCACTGCAAGGCAGGTGCTGGCTGCTGCTAGCCCAGGGTCTCCAGGTTGTGCCAGTAGTCTACCTAAACAGCTAGAACTAAAAAACAAAGTCACCTATTTGAATTTTCACCCTAAATCAACAGCAGTTCAACGATACAATGATCCAAGTGGCACTGCTACCTCCAAGGCAGCTGCAAAGACCTTCGGTTGCTGAGATAAAGAGGTGCAAGCACACCTGATAATGGAAAGTCTCTTGTGTAGAAGAAAAAGGGAACACTGTAAAGAAATCTGTGAAAGTGGTAAACAGGCATAAGACCYATTTCTCTTTATGCTGTCCCTGTAGAGTTTGCAGTTTCCAGTGATAAACTGCGCTCCAGCTCTGCAAATTAAGCAGCTATAGGAAGTGAACTGCCCACGTTCTTTTACATACCCAGTGAGCAGCCCAGAGCAAAGTTTAATATGCAGGTCATGGGTTGCTGCAGCTTTTCTGAGGGACTCTCTGCTGTCTCTGTACCCTCTCCTCCAGACATCCAATGGAGTATCTGAGTAGGAATGGCCTCCATTTGATCTTATCCCCAAAGTGGTAGGATACGGGGTTTGCCCAGAACACACACAGGGTGACCACAGAGATCAATACAAGCAGCACTGAATGATGATTAATGGGTTTCTACCACACTCTGCTCACACGGGGAGCGCTGGCCCAGCTTCCTGACATTGGAAGCTGTATTCCAAAGCTCTCCCAGAGCCGAGAGCTGCAGCCGGTGCTGCCTGGGCGCCCTCTGCGTCGCCACACGTGGCAGCCCAGCCCCACATGCTCCACTCCTGCTCCGTGCCCCGAGGCAGTGCCTCACGCGCGGTACCTATGGCAAGGGGTGCTGCTGGTACCTGCTGTGCAGCAAAAACGCCAGGGCGGGCAGGCAGGAGAGAGCCAAGCCTGCAGCGCTGAGCATGTGCAGCTCGATAAAAGATCAACAGCAGCACATGCAGCTTGATAAGAGAGGGGGAAAACAGGCTCCTTACTTACGCAGGTATGGGGAGAGAGCTGGGCAGCGACCCTGAGATGACAGCGCTGTGGSAGCCTTCACCGTTGCTTTGGTCTCCTCCTCACCGTCCTCTTCCTTCTCCAGGCTGATGACCTTCCTGAAATTTTCCACCATGCTCTTAGCTTTAGGAATTGCCTGTCTGGAGTCCACGATGTAACTGAGTGTGGCCCAAAGCACCATCAAACACAAAGTGACAAGCAGCAACACTTTGAACTTATAGAAGAAGTGGAGGACGTAGGAGCTCAGGGCCATGGCTGTCCCTGTTCCACACACTGCTTCCTCCACAATGTTCCTGAGCCCCTTCCTCGCAAGCCCAGTGGGGGTGAAATCAAAGGTCCCACGACGAACGTCGCAGCAGAGGAGGGAAAGCAGAGGTGGGGACAGCTGCCACGGTTCCTCTGGTCTGGCAGCTCATGGAGCTTGGGGGCCGCTTGTCCTCGAAACGTCAGGAAACAGGACTTAACCTGGACCAAAATAGGGGGGATGGCAAGTTAGCTTTTACTGCTGTACCTTCATCGGAAGAACTTATGACAAGCCAAAGGATCACAGCACTGCAATATAAAAGGAACAAGAAATATCTACTGGTTAGAGCTGGGAGTACTTGGGAGACTAAGCTCTGCTCCTAGCTCAGCGTGCTGTATGATTTTAGACAAACCACTTCTTYTGCTCCCTGCATGTCTCTTTTCAGATCAGCATGTGCAGCAGTTGCCCAGAKATGTCTGCACATGGTGTCTGGCCCAACAAAAACTTCACAGGCCCTGCTGCTACTAAAGTTAAGGGCAACCTGCACAGCCATGGATGCTGCCAAGAATCCAGGAAGCAGCTCTGAGGAACTGACCTGTTTTCTCCTGAGAGACTGTTATCAGCCCTGTGTTGCTCTGCACCGCAGTGTGAACCTGTCATGCTTATCGGGCATCAAATGCTACTCCTTATCTACCCTCAGTGAGCACCACCCTGTGGGTTGTTGCCCAGTACTCCCTTCTCATTGCTGCCATACTGAGAATAAACAAGACAGGGATAAATCGTCCTTCTTTCTGAAGGAAGGTGCAGCTTTCCGTGATAGGTCTGCGAGGATCCAGTCCTTTATGTTCTCCCAACCACTTCCCAAAACTCCATTTCCATGCAGGGTTTTGATGGCTCCACACCATCGAGTTGGCACTCTTGCCTGATAGAACATAGCAGAGAAAGAACGAAATTGCCATGGAGAGAGTTTTGATAAGGAAAGCAAACAGGAAAATAGCCACTTGCAGGTAAAAGGCCAAGCAAAGGAAAAGCCTGTGCCGTTTTTATACCCTCTCCCCTTCTTTTCCATTGTGGAAAATTATCAGACTGGGCTGTGAGGCACTGACAGCATCGGTCTTTGTGGCTCTCCAAGGAAGTCCGAAAATGGTCTGGAAGTAGCCAGAATTAGCCTTTCCTCTGCTGATAACCACGAGCCCTGTTTTCAGAGCAGAAAACAGCAGTCAGAGAGCAACAACCAATACCCTCCCCACGGCACCTCCCTAACTGGCAATAGGTGCAATTAAGCACTGCCATATGTATCTGCAAAGCCCCAGATGATCAGCCAGGCTAAGCCACAAGCTGATAGCACATACTGCTTTCCACAAAAGGATCTCAAATCTTCTGATAAACAACTAGAAAGCAACTTGGTGAGAGGAAATCTATAGTATGTATGCCGTGGATGTGGTAAACTTCACTATTTATTTTCTGTGGTCAAACATTCATCGTTTTCCCCTGCTTTTGCACTATAAAGTATCCAGCCTCTGCGCTCTCCAACAGAGAAGAAATACAACATTCAACCCAAAGCAAAACAAATCTCATCACCTCAGTTGTAAAAATACCCCAGATTTACTCAGCACCCCTTCTCCATACACTCACTTAGGCAAGTGATTTTAACCACTTGTCTAAGTGGTTAAACCAGGTCAGTCTTACTTTTTCCTCCCGTACAGTCGAAAATGACAAGCGAGGATTAAGGCACGAGCTCCTTTCTCCGTCCTCGAGGGGTGTTCAGGGAGCTCCTGCTCGGGGTCCGGCTGGGGGCTCCTGCCCGTGCAGAGCAGCGCTCTGCCCCGAGCTGCGGCTGCCCCGGCCGGCCGGGGCTCCTGGGCACCGGGRAGCTATCCCAGCAAGCTGTGGATCCCGGGTAGCCGTGGATCCTGGGCACCTCACATCTCTTCACTACGTGCCAGGGCTCYCGTGACGCCACTGGGGCAGGTCTCAGCGCAGTCTCACACAAACTGAGATACAAAATCCAGCTGCACCGCGGGAGCTGGCGCSTGCCCAGCGAAGCCCTGCAAGGAGAGAAGGCTCCGAGGAGCCCGTGCAGCTCGGGACTCACCGGGCGCAGCTACTGCAGAGCTGACTTCACCTCCAGATAAAGGGGACCGAGGGGCGACCTCTGCGCTGGACGGGCAGCTCTACCTGTGAGCAGATGAGCTGCTCTAATCTCTTCCTGAGCTTATCAAAAGCAAATGCCTCCCCGAGGCAGCCAGGCCACCCGGGGGGAAGCCTGTGCACAGCTCAGCCCCACGCAGAGCACTAAACGCCCAAGCAAATGGTTATATTAAACGCTGCACTCCCTGCGCGTTTGCAAGAACCTGCTTGCAGAGCACCGGAGTCTGACGGCTGGAGACGCCAGCTCCCATCCCTCCGACGAGTGGGGTTCAGTTAATGTGTCCTTGATGGTCCCCGTAGGTTTCGAGGTGTCCTGGGTCTAGGGAGTCTGAAATCAAAGGCTGTAGCAGGGCCCTCATTCCGCCCTGCTCCACACCGAAGCCTCCCTGCCACGGGACCTTGCTGGGCGAGGACCTGCCCACAAGGACACAAACCCTCCAAGCAARGACACAAACCCTCCAGGCACGGCTTAAAGCTCCAGCACGGCCTCCACGCTGGAACCTGCACTCTCATCTTGCCAGGTGTTTGTTCCTGCACCCCTCCGGAGCCGGGATCCAGCATTTGGTAACACCCCATATGCTGAGGCACCAAAAGTTCCACAGGAACTTAAGGAAACACTTCTTAACATTGAGGGTGACAGAGCCCTGGCACAGGCTGCCCAGAGAGGTTGTGGAGTCTCCTTCTTTGGAGATCTTCCAAACCCACTTGGACGCAGCCCTGTGCCATGTGCTCTAGGTGACCCTGCGTGAGCAGGGGGGCTGGACTAGATGACCTCTGAGGTCCCTTCCAACCTTGGGCATTCTRTGATTCTATGATTCTATTTCCTCCTACTGCGTTTTTCTGGAAACCAGGCCACCCCAACCACATGGAAAACAAAGCTCTCCTCTGAAGGCTGCCTGATCCCCTTGGATCAGGGATTTAAAAAACATCCAAAAAAACAAACAAAATCCACTTTAAATTTATTTTTTAAATCTTTTAAATACATGACTGCAGTTGCTGCCAGCAGCAGATCCACAGTGTATTTTACTGATCCTCATACAAGTTACAGACTATGGCTGAAGTCCTGTCAAAAAGTCCCAAATGGGCTGGTGGGATTGCAGGCACGTGGGGAGGCRGCTGAAAGGCCAAAGGGCAACAGGAACAGAGGAAGGAAGGAGGACTGAGTTAGGAGATAAACAGCATGGACACGGCTGGGATTCACGTTCCAGCACCAGCTTGCACAGGAAAACAGATGGGAGTAATCAGTGTTTTACAGTTAAGAGAAAATAATTAAAAAAAATTAAATGGACTCAAAACAAAAAACAGTATAATCCACTTTAATCTCCTCCCATACTTACAGAATTCCAACTCAATCAGTCTCCATAATAGGTTGGGGAGAGGGGGTCCTAACTGGGAAAAGGAGCTGCAGATGAAACTATCACRTATCAAATATCAAAGTGAAAGAGGCATGAAAACAGAAAAATGAGTAGAATGAGATGAAATGGAAAAATCTAAGGAAAGAAGTGGAAGATAAAATAAGACTGAGATTTTCAATTAATATATTTCAGCTATTTCAGAATATTTCAATATGGAGATGTTTTATTTAYGATTTTATGTTATTTTGGCTTTGAAATTTTACTTCCAGGATGCTGCTTAGTCTTGCTGGCAGACCTTGCTACTGTGATACAAATGCTTTGTTATGATGCCCCAAGAGGTGACAGCAGGAATACTGATCCAATCGCTCACAGTCGAGCTCCAAAGCAAARTTACCAGGCCAGTGTTTGGTCTGAGATATTGCCTACCACAGCTTCAGTTCATCCCTTCCACCCAAGCACCCTCTCCCCATTAGCTGTCACTTTCAGTGACAGCCTGCTTCGTATTGGAAGCACACCGTATTTTTCTAAAAGAAGTTAGAAGAGTTTAAAAGAAGTTAAAATATTTATACCTGAGCACTTGATAAACGCGGCAGAAATACACATGCATAATCATAAACTATCAGTCCTTTTCTACTCACTACACAGGCAGAAGGGCAGAATTAACATTTCATATACAAGGAGCTACGCTCGCAGTTTGGTATTTTGGTGTCTTCTACGGAGAACAGAGTTTGCAAGGCAATGCATATAAGACATGAAGATGCTTCAAGTATGTTAAATGGAAAAACATACGCCAACTAATTCACTCACAACAAGAGATACAGGATAAAAGCCAGAGCTATGAAACATCCAAATTGCCATTAAGAGAATAGCCTTAATAAAATAAAATATTGACCAGAACAGTTGTGCAGAATCTACTCTGCACTTCATAACTTTTAGAGAAGAGGAAACTCTCACCAATTATATACAGGCTGAAAATAAGCTGATCATTGCTGATACACTGGAAGAAGATCACCAGATCAGAGAAATATTAAAATATGTGCAAAAATACTTCAAGCAAAACCACCATACTAAACAAATCTTGCTGTAAAGATTAAGCATTAATCTCCACGAGGCAGGAGCGCAGCCCTTCCTTCTTCGCGACTTGCTAAGTCCGAGCACCTGTCCCTCCAACACGGTCGTGAAAACGTTAAGTGGGGCAACAAAACTCCTCTCATGGCTGTCAAACCTCTCTCTGGAGCCCCAAGGGAGTTTCACACAGGCCTCAGGTGCAAATCGTGCTGTGAGGCGACTGCAGGAAAGTCCTCCGCACAGCAAAAACAACACGGTTAAAAACGCCATGGTGCCCACTTCAAAAATCCATGGAAAAAGTTTGAAGGGAGTTACCCAGAGCCGAAATAGGCCAGAATTTCAAAGACTTCAGGAGGAATRAGAAGAGTCTGTCTGCCCATGCAGAGATGCTGCACCCAGGGCCCAAGCAGGTTCATGAGGATACGAAGGGCCACGAACACTGCGCGCTCGGCACCGGGTACCCACATCGCGCTCTGCAACCCGCCGAGCGTCCCGAGCTGAGCGCCCCTTTCCAGGGGGCCCTGGGCACGGCTYGCCAAGGACCAGCCCCCAAGGGGATGCGGGCAGGAAGGCACCGCCGCTGCTGCCGACCCCTCAGGGAAGAGGGGTTCCCGGGCAGGGCTCCCAGAGGAAGCCACGTCTGGATGAACAGTACTAGTAACCGCTTGCTGCCCAGGCTTTATTTCCCAGGCACTTACACTTGAAACAATTCACCCTGCACAGACAGACACCCGCCGGGCAGCTCGAGAGACACCTGGAGTTTCGGGCAGGCGAAACCCCTGCGGCGGGAGCTGTTCTGAACCCACCAGAGCCCTCTCCCGCTCTGCRCCTGGGTCACGCACCATTTGCCTGAGCCCGCCGCAACCCCCTCGCACTCAGAGAAAGGCACAAATTCCACAGCTGAAAATAGCATTCGTTTCAAGGTAACTTTTAAACCCCTCCTAAGTCCAAACAGGAAATGAAGCTGAAAGAGTCCCCGGGACAGCATTCACCAGAGAAATATTTTACAGCAATATTACATAATATTTTATTTTACAGAGCAATATTTTAGTAACTAGGGCCCAAACTCTAAGGCAGYGAGGGGGCTGCTCTGCGGGCAGCACAAATAAACACAGCAGCCGCCTCCCTGAAACCCTCCAAGGAAGCATTAAGTTCTTTGCAGTCGACAGGGTGGGGAGATCAATGTACAGCACCAGCTCTTCTACGAGAGCCCGAGAGTCCGTTCAAGTCTTCGGGTTTTACAAGTGTCTGAACCTGTTACTTACAGAAGTCTCTTTTAGCAGATTAGCTTTTCAATCGGGCGTTAGGCTAGCGCATTTTAGCAGCTCTTTAGGTAACCGCTTTATAAGCCTACTACTGTCACTGCCTATGGGAGAAACTCTACTGCTCTGCGAAACAGTGAATGCATAACTTAAAAAAAAAGAAAAAAATATGTACATAAAAGATATGTATATATACACACATACATACATATTAGCAATCCTCAGAAAGAGCAAAGCGCCCCTCTTGCCCCACTTTTCCCTCCTCGAGCTCTCAAGGCAAAGGGCAGCACACGACATTACTCACTGCTGCTGCTGCTGCCGCCACATCCCTCCTCCTGGCAGCGCCGCCGCTGCCGCCGCGCGACGCTCTGAGCGCCCCACGCCAGCAGCAGGCACCTTCCTGCACTGAAACCCCACACCATAAAGAGACCTCTGTTATCTCCGAAAGCCTTCAGGAAGGAGTCGRTTCCAAACCCGCAGGACGGCTGGAAAACAAGCCAGTGGCTCCAGGCCTCCCGCGGCGCCGGGGAGCTCCGCAGCAGCGTCCCCCGCGCTCCTCCCCTCTGTCCACGTCCCAGGGAGGAGGGCAGGCGGCCTCCCTCCCTCCTCGCTGCCAGCCAGGGCCCACGGGGCAGCAGCTGCTGGGTCAGCTCCCCATGGGGCAGCCGGGGCCCATGGGGCAGCAGCTGCTGGGTCAGCTCCCSATGGGGCARCCGGGGCCGGGGCAGCAACAGGGCAGGCTCCAGCCGCCCCGCTCGCTCGGGAACAAGGCTGGGGCAAACAGCAGCGCCTGGCCCAGCCTTTCTGGCTCCCACGGGGTTCGTTAAGGTCCAGACTCGCCTCATTCTCCTACAGCGTGACGACCTCGCACACGYGGCCCCGCGGAAGCCTCGGCCATCCCGCCGGGGGCTCAGGAGCAGCATTCCCATGGGAAGCAGCGGCCACCTCCCATGAGGCTGCTGCCCCTCGCCGGTCCCCTATCCAGCAGCTCCCTCATGCCGCTGGCGGAACCAACGGGGCAGGACCGGCCAGCGCCCGGCCGCAGCCTCCTCTCTCCAGGTTCCGTATGAGCGGAATTCCTGAGCGCTCCTGGGCCACGCAGCAGCTGGAGTTCTCTTCCAGCGAACTCGGTGGCAGTCATCACAGCGCACGGAGCCCACAGCACACGCGAGAGCACAAAGCCAGACCGGGATGGGTTACAGGTGAGAGAGAAGGGACGGTCACAGCCTGGTGACAAACTCCGACCTCCCATATCCACAGTGGCAGGAACCCCTAGGGCRGCACCGCCGGGAAACACGCGGAGGGATCTCAAACCGTGAGCAGCAGGAACTGGCCAAGCCACAAAGACCTTATTCACTACTGGGATGGCGCAAAGGGCAACAACTTTCTTTGTGAGACACTCGGTGACACAGGAATAGAGCAGGATCCGCTGGCGGCTGTTGACAGACACAGTACAAYTAGGGGCAAAGAAAATAGCTCAGCCTTCTGTTTAATGGGGACAGTTGTTCTAGGAGGACAGTAAGAAACCAATGCATTTCCAGGCAATAACTGGTAACACACTGCAAACTGCCTTAAACCAACTGCGAGGAGGAAACACGTGAGCTAAAGAAAAACAGACCATAGGGCCTCTGTGGGGCTGGATGAGAGCAAGGGTCCCTGCCAAGGCAAACGCTTCGGCTGCATCTGGAGCAGCTGGGCTGGCCACGCTCCCTTCTCTCCTTCCTTGGGCCTCGGTAGCTCTTTGATGCTGACTGTAACCCAGCTGAAGTCACGGCAGCCCCAGCTCCCTCATGTACAAACTGCACTGAAAAATAGAAGGAAGTCCCAGCACACCAGGAAATAGCTCCGAGGTTTAATTTACATAAATTATCATCTCCACGTGTGCAAGCATCACCAAAGGTTTCGTTTTCATAAATTACTGTCTCCACATGTGGGGGCTGGACAAAAGAAGGCGCTTTGAGGTAGACGTACAAATAAGGAAGGGAAGGCATTAAAAATGGACAGCAAGTGAGTAAAAGGAAAAACAAAAACAACATCAGCACAAGTGAAAAGTYCAACACAGATTTCCAGCATTTAACAACAAAAATGAGTGGCCCCAATTTGGTAGAACTTACCCACACGGGCGTTTCCAAGTGTTTCCTCACCACCTATACCAGGTACAACTGCACAGGGCTGTTCCTGGCAAAGCCAATGCACCTGCAGCTACCACCTGCCAACTCTCTTCCATACCCTAATCCCACTCCCACAATTTCCCCTGTCACTGCCAAGGCCTCTGATCACTCAGGGGCAGAAACAGCTTTTGTTCCCGTCCCAGCCGCTGGAAGGGCCGGCGCATGACTGCAGAGGCGCTTGTTGTTTCCGTGTCGTACACCACTACTAGCACTCCCGTGCAAAGCAGTGGGATTCCATCAAAGCAACACAGCAAAACAGATTCCCATAAATCACTTCTACTGCTATATTACCTCCAAACCAGCATTGATACTTTCTTCTAGTTTGCAAGGTGCCTGCGGGCCAGGAGAGACCACCTTACAGCACCTACACACACCGCCCAGCCACAGCTGCCCTCTGTGTTCCCCCCCTTCATCCGACTGGTGCAACAGGGGATCTACTCCCTTTACAGGGACCAAAGCCTGGAAGAACTTGTTTGACAGCTCAAAACTAGAGGAGACAGTGAGAGATGCTGATCTAAGGAAGTGCTTTAAAAGATCCACTGTGCTGCCTGAGAGGTATGGCTTTGCAAATGATCAGTCGTGTGTATTTACTCAGAATATTTATCATTTTCTGGCTACTACCACACATAGCTGATTAAAAGGCTCTTCCTCTCTGTATCTCAAATATTAGAGAGTGGATTTGAGCTACTTGCAATACTCCCAGACAAACTGTTCAGCAAAAATATATGTTTTCTTGTACAGACTTCACTTGCAAAGACAGGCTTAATTCTGGCAAACACTCAAAGCCTAGAATGTCACATTAAGACTTCTGAGGCTGCCTAATGAATAACCCGTGCTGTTCCTTAACGAGCACTTAGAGAGACTCTGCTGCGAGCGAGCACCTCAGTGTCGTTATCAGCAAGGCCGGCTGACCGGGCGCTATTTCGGTGTCGCCGCAGCCCTCACTCCCCGGCACGTAAGGAGCTCCCATTCCAAGCCACAGGAGGCAGGGCGGCCTCTCCGGGCCAAGGAGCACACGTACGAATGGCCGCCCTTGTCAGAGGGCCCAGCTGAGCCCCTGCCCTCCCGCGGGGAAGGAAGGAGGCAGCGCTGCCAGAGCGAGCGCGAGCRCCGCTGCAGAACCGGAGCAGCAGAAAACCAGGAGAAAACCAGGAGAAATCCGAGCCAGCCGCCCGCCCCGCTCATGAGGGAACGAGCACGGGAGCAGCTCTGAAGCCCCATGGGGCTGAAGCTCACCCCCCAGCCCGCGTTCAGGAGACGGGCAGAGGCAGGGCAGGTTTTTGCTCTTGCGAGTGTCTCGTGCACAGGATGGCCACGGTTGGGGTTCAGCTTGGCAATATCCTGCCTTCCCGCGGCAGCCGCAGCCTCCCCMGTGGTATCAATCCCTACAGGTTCCACATGACACAAACAAGGCTGCTTTACATTAAAAAGGAAAATTTAAAAAAAAAAGAAGGAAGATCCACCCTTTCTGAAAACAACCAGACAGCAGCACCTACCGCAACGCCGAGGCACGTTTCTGTCCAAGTCTTCACTCATCGTTCTTCGCACAGAAAACAACACGGCCAGTTAAACCACATCCAAGAAAGGCATGGAATCAAATTGTGCACATTCCTACTACAGCTTTAAGTACTTTTTTCCTAGCCAAAGGACCAACCACAGAGAGCTAAAGCCATACAGGACTGAAACTGAGGCAACAAATAGAAATCTATGGCTATTTAAATACATCTGTAATTTTTGGTTTACAACTGCCTATCTGTAAACCACGCTGTAAATAATTAAAAGCCAATAAACTCCTGCAAATATCATGACTGCCTAACTGAGAACAGAATCCTCTGTTTCTCATCGACGCACTTCTCTAAAAGCACCTTTTGGTGAAAATTGCACCAAAGACGCTCCAGTTGAAACTTCTAGCAGTTTTACAGTTTCTTAGTTTTGCAGCCTTCTCTCAGTAACAACTCTAAACTGTTAGTGCCTAGTACAAAGGTAGCTATTAGGAATCAGTGCATAAGCATGAATTAACAGCACGCTAAGCTGTTAAACGTCCAGGCCCTTTTCCATATTAGAACACAGTTCAGAGCTGCACAAATTTTCCACCCAATCACAGATGGGTTTTTTTTTGTGCAGGAGAAAACTTCCAGCTGTASAAAGTGAGAACTGGAACCAACTACGCCTGGTTCCTCGGGAAAGGTGCGCTCAATGGGATTCGGGGCTGCTTCAGCAACCCTCATTCAAGCTCAGGATGAGCACTGTACTGGATCTSCTGCCAGCAGGAACCGTACCGAGCACCGAGATGTAGCCCCCGGGTGACTTCGGGCCTGCACCTTTGCCTGAGCAAGCTGCGATACTTGTAAGTAAAGAAAGGTTCACAAAATTTAGCTCACCAATTAAAGAGCCATAGAGAATAAAACAAAACTCGACAGCCCTGCTGCTTTCTGACATCCCGTCTGACCACAGGGTATTTGTAGTTAACAGAAGACTTGCAGAACTGTCACCGAGCTGCAGAGAATATATACTACAGAGAAAGGGCATCTGGCATAGCACTACAACAAGCCTTACTCATGGAAAGAAAACATAACTTTTAAAATTTAAATAATATGAACAAGTCTTAAAGGTGGGTTTTTTTTTTTTTTTTTTTGATGTTGGTCATCTCAACAATATCAGAACTTGAGCTCTCTTTTCTCTAAACCCCCTTCCTCGGAAGCTGAGACCTTGTGGAATGACTCACCCATCTCCTGGGAACTTCCTTAGCTCTTCAGTGAGGGAATAGAAAAAGGAGGTTAAACCCCTGTAAGGCAACTTTGGTGCCGAGTCAAGTAGGTATCAAAAATATATTACACATAACAAAAAGTTATCGCTCTCTGTGATAGGGTATCTCTATCGTGCTGCTTAAGTCCAGTAGGTTTCTAGGTGTGCAATCTTATCAGAGCTGTAATTTAAACGTGCCGCTTGCGATAGAGCTCGGAGCACGAGCGCGCCCGCTRGCGCCCTGCTCTCCCTTCCCTTCTGCTTTCCCAGATGGCTGCGATGGCACCTTCAGCTCCAGGGGCTGCTTCCATGAAACAGGGGCTCCCACAGAGCAGAGCCAGGGCCCTCCTAACCCCCTGCTCATTCCTCAGGATACTCCAAAACACCGGGAGCACTGAGCCRGGGGTCGAGGCTGCTGCACAGAGCACATTTGGCTGCTGTGTGACGTGCCAGTGCTCTGGATCCTCCATGTGCGAGGTGTGGAGAACAAGACCCAGCACAGTCCTGGATCGCCCCATTGCAAGGGGGCTGGAAACACCCATCCCGGGCCCCGTGCGCACGGAGGCCCGCGGAGCCGGTGCTGCCCATGGGGCCACGGCGGCCGGGCCCTCCCGCCCCACGGGGCTGCGCGTGGGGCTCCGCGGCGGCCCCGGCGAGCGCGGGCACTTACGGGCGTTTCGGACACGCGGCCCCCCGCGCTGCCGCGGCTGGGCGGGAGG
>NW_020455612.1:529349-535626 GCF_003342845.1 Nothoprocta perdicaria
GCGGCCTGTTTTGGGAGCGGCAAGGGCCGGCCCACGTAAAGAGAACAGCGCTCAGCCATGGTGCGTGGGCAAGCGGCAAGCACGGGCCCCGCGTGCTTTGAATGGGGTAGGGGGAAACCTTTTCAAGCTTTTGTTAATAAATATATATAATATATATATATTATATATATATTATATATTCTAATATAATAATATATATACACACACACACAAAAGTAGGAGTAAGGAGTACCCCCCGGTACTCCTCGATTTTATATAAAACAGGATCCTGGGGTGCATTAAGAAGTGTGTCCCCAGCAGGTCAAGAGAGGTGATTGTCCCCCTATACTCAGCCCTGGTGAGGCCACATCTGGAGGCTGTGTCCAGTTCTGGGCTCCCCAGGACAAGAGGGATGTGGAGCTGCTGGAGAGAGTCCAGCGCAGGGCTACCAGGATGAACAGGGGCCTGGAACATCTGCCATATGAGCAAAGGCTGAGAGAGCTGGGTCTGTTCAGCCTGGAGAAGAGGAGGCTGAGGGGGGACCTGATCAGTGTCTATAAATACCTCAAGGGAGGCAGCGAGGAGGAGGGGGCGGCCTCTTTTCAGTGGTGGACAGCGACAGGACTAGAGGAAATGGCCACAAGCTGAGGCACCAAAAGCTCCACAGGAACTTAAGGAAACACTTCTTGACAGTGATGGTGCCAGAGCCCTGGAACAGGCTGCCCAGAGAGGTTGTGGAGTCTCCTTCTTCAGAGATATTCAAACCCACCTGCTCATGCTCCAGCCCCAAGCAGGAAGATCTTGCTGACAGGACAGGGACCGTTCCCACCACCTCCATAGGAAACATCACCCATGTGAGAGGTGCCAACTGCACTGCGTGCCACCCAGCTCTGGCCCACAGCGAGCCCATGGCCTGCGGCTCAGGTAAGCTGCTCTCTACATGCCCCGCATTCAAAATCCCCATAGCCCTCGGTGCACCAAAACAAGCATCTGGATGGGGTGCAGCAGGAACCATGCAGCTGAGCTTCAGTTCTACTGAGGAGCTTGTCGGAAGAAGAAAAGAGCTGTCAGAACTGAGAAGTGCTGAAATTCTAGATAAGGAGTTGGATATACCAGTCTTCTCTTCCACAGAGAGGGGCAGATAAGAACACAGACAAGATCTGTTACAGAGATTCATGACATTGAAAGATGTCAGTCATCACATCTGGATCACATCAATCACAGCTATTTATCTTACCCTGATAGCACCATTAACTCCTGCCCATTGCTGGGTCATGCACAGCTAGTGACGGGAAGACTGAGCATCAGCTGCCCCTTCCCAAGAGGCTGGCTCTTAAGTCAAGGCATTAATACTTAGCAGTGGCTGGGAAACCATATGCAACTGCATGTACTTTGCTGAAATACTCAGCTAGAGAAACTCAGAGCTGAAATTTATTACTCTGTACACATGAGGGCTGCAGTGGGACTATACAGTAAGTGTTAAGAAGGCGCACGTATCTTCTTAGTGGACAGGCTGCTTAATACAAGGTTCCTCCGAAGGGGATGGGCTGTTAGTGCTTCTTCCAAGATCTCCACCAGTCACTTATTCCAGCTACCTCACATCATTCTCCAAGGTACCATGTAGACAGAATATTGTCTCAAGGATGTAATCCTGACAGAGATGAATAATCCAGGAGTTACGTACCTAAAAATACAACTGTCTCTTTTCAGGGAGCTGGGCATCTTCATGGCATCATCAGCCTTTCTAGCACCCTGGGCCTTATCCTGGGTTGTTCTTCACTGCTGCATGTTCTGTGATGGCAAGTGGGCACCACAGGCACAACCCCAATGAGTCCTGGGGAGGTTTAGCAGGGCTTCTGCTACTGCAGCCCATTGTGAACAGGCTGGTCCAGCACACCTTCACCAAAGCCTAGCACAGGTCTCTAATACCACAGCTAGGAAGATGACTTCCACACATGACTTGGGGACCTCTTTCCTGATCCCATATTTTTTTCCCCCCACCACGGAAGCAAAAGTACAGAGAGAATGCTTAGCTTTTCTACTGGGGAGATGGATCTGAACACGGGCTGCCAAGGTATTAACATTAAGAAGAACAGGCAACAAAGTCTCCTTCTGGAGCTTTGAGCCAGACTTTTGGGCCATCTGGTCTTACTCACGTGAAGCTGGCAGTGCTAGCACAGCAATGCAGGAAGCTTTACATGACAGCAGAACGGGCCTACTTTTGTACCCACGTAGGATTTCTGGCAGCAAAGTCTACTCTGGCACAGCTGGGCTGATTTCATCTAAGGGGGCCTCTCACCAGGTGCAGTTTCTGCCCAGAACTACAGCAGAGGCAGCAGGATGAACTTCAACGCCCAGATCCCTTGGGCTCCACTTCACGGAGCCTCTTCGCAGCTCCCTGTTCAGTGACAGCTGCCTCTGTCTTGCTCATCTTTAGTTATGGACCAATAAATTCCAACATTCCTGAGCTGCTCTACCAACCAAACAAACTCACTCTAAAAATACATCTCAGGAAAGGATTCCTAGGGCCCAGAATAATCATTTTCCCCCAAACCTACTCCACAGCAGATATGAAACACAGTCCCCATATGTCTAGGTCAATAATATTAGAGGCTGCAGGGACTCACCAATGCCAGAACATTCAAGAAAAAGCAGCAGGCATCCTTAGTACCACCACAATGTTACAGTTTCTGTAAACAGGGCATGTAGATCCTTCCTGGTCTTTGACAGAAGTTTTACAACAGTTTTTTTCCAAAAGCATTTCCAAATGCTATCATCCATGCACATACCAATCTTTTCTTACAGAACCATACATAATATACACGCAATAGTAAATTAATTCATGTTGTGTAAAATGAAGTCACTCCTTTTGAAATACATCATATCCCAGTGTTTACACACCACGTCTTATAGGATAAGGTAAATCAGAAAGATGCTTTCCTAAATAATAACGAATAGCAACCTTATCAGGATGATCATGCAGGACATGAGCTAAATCCAAGTGACTCATTTTCACAGGAAGGATTTTAAAGATGTCATTAATAGCTACAAAAAGAAGAATAAGAGAGCAAATTTGTCTAAGCAGTTACTGCTACTTAATATATAAAATTACCACAGTCCTGAGCTCCACTCTCATTTACCGCTTTGCATAACGTAAGGAGCAGCAGTCCACAGAACACTGCTCTCTAACATTGACTTCTTTAAACAGATTACTGATCTTTCGCAAAAGGGACCTCAAGTTTAGTCTTTCTGTGATGACATAGTGCCCCTTCTAAGCTGCTAAGTATAACTGTGCCTCTTCATGGCTTCTGAGCTTTGTTTTGAGTAGGCACAACTAGAGCTGATGATTACTATGTGCCTGAAATTTCACAGGAACTACAGGTAGTTCAACCCACCCCACTCCTTCACACACTCTAAGAATCCAAGTCTCACTGATGTTACTGTACACAAGTCTCTATTCCCAACTATAATCTATCCAGAAACCTTATCAATTTGTCAGAGAACTGAGCAGTCAATTTGCTTATTCACCACAAGGAGATGTTGGTAATGGTTATTCCTGCAAGATGTCAGCTTCCATGAGGGCAGGAATAGGAGGTACTGCAGGATCACCTTTGCTAGCTGCACTGCCATGTCCTGGCGCTTTTCACATGCCCAAGTTGCAAAGAGTGGTTAGGCCTTCCTGCACCCCTAAAAAGCCCTTCCGATCCTAGACTAACTTATTTATACATGTCTCAAGTCTGGTCTCTTGCAATGTTAGCTGTCCCATAGTGTACATTTGGGTGTGGTATTTGGGAACAGATCAGGCAGATCCCTGGCTCTCAATGAGGAGTTAGGATGGGCAATGAGGAAGTAGCACCTTAGAGTCAAGGCAGAAACAGGGATCCTAAGAAGGTTGGGCAGCTCTTTTTGAGGTGTGGAGCCTTCCTGCACAAGTGCCAAACGTTAGCTGTTTCAAGGGCGTCAGTTAAATTCAATCCAACTTAATAGATTTGTCTTAGTCCCAGAAAAAGCCATGTCATCACAGTCCCTCCTTATGTGGCTTTTGCAGCAGCCAGATGTTGACGCTGTGTCCTCCAGCATCAGTTTGCCCAGAGCACTCTTTACAGCTACACTGCTGGCCTTTCACAGCACTTGAGGCTTGTGACAATACAGAATTATACAGAATTGAGTTTTTAGCTGTGCTAAAAATGGTGTTTAGCCAGTAGGGAGACTAGAGACTAAATCTAATTTAATCTGGCACTTCAGGTTTCTGACCTGACAATTATGCCTCTATAGAAGCAAAAGTTTCTATAGAAACTGTTGTACTTTTTTTCCCCCCCTATAGAATACAAAGTACAAACCACCTGGGAAATCCCACTGTCTCACTCATCCTGCTGCCCTGGAGGGTCCTGCCCTCCAAAGAGCAGAGCGCCTTGGCCCCGTCTTCCTGGGGGAAACGGGTCATTTACACCCCATCACAAAAGCCTGTGGAGCAACTCCATAGATTTTTGTGGAGCAACTGAAAAACACTCACCACATCACCTCACCTCTAAGTCACTGCTTGGAGGAGTTTCTGGCCATGACCTTGATTAATGCCTGGGTTGACTTCTCATTTCACGTGTATAAATACATGGACAAAGAGGCAGAAACGGGCATTTATTGTTTCCCTGTTCCAGGTAGAATAAGACTGGATTGCTTTACAAACCCCTTATGAAGGGCATACATCACTGCTTCTACCCTCCATACCCTTGAGGTAACACATGGGCTGGAGTGAACAAATAGGCTGTAGAGCATTGTGAAAAATAGGCCTGTCCTGCTGGCTCTCCTGGGGGTGTGAGTGTTGGCACAAGTCCTCATTTTAATCCAGGGAATGAATAAAGATAGCATGGAAATGAGAGTTAAGAGCAAGAGACATCCCAGCCTGAATTTTCAGTGTACATTTTGTTAAATTAATGCGTGGTTTATGGCACTATGGATGCCATATGGCTGTATTGGGGGGTTTTGTGCCATTAAAAAAAAAAAAAAAAAAAAAAATGGTACTAAAGTTCCCACTACCTGTCCTGCAGCCAGAGGCTGTTTGCACCTCCACACCATCTCATTCCTCAGATTTGCACAAGTCTGCGTGGCTGCAGACCACGTTAGGGAACACAGCAGCCTGAAATGAATCCGCTTCGCAGTCAGATTTACCGCAGGATTGTCATGGATCAGGGCAGGAAAGGAAGAGGCAGGGCAGGGAAGCTGGGACATCTTTGCTTAAGCAGCAGATTCTGCTTGCGATTGCCTGAAACGTTGATGATGCTGCAGTGCGAGAGCACAGATGCATCCAGGTAGAGGCAGTAGCTCTATGGTGGGAGAGAAACTCCTGTACAGGTTGCAAGGGAAGACTGTTAACCAATTTTAAGAGCTCTCCTTATGTTTAAAGGTAAATAAACTACAGATATTCTCTTTACCTCAATATTTAAAATCTGCCACAACAACTTCCTCCAAAAGCCGTCTTCAAAGCCCCTGTTGTTCATTTCTGTCCCAGGACACCTTTAGATCTTGGCAGAAAACCACCTTGTCAGGAAAGGGTCTGAGGCTCTAACATACTTGGGGAAAGCCTGGGGCCACTGCCATAATACCCCATCACCAATAGCTGAAGAAAATGCTTCCGTTCTCTGCTGAAACATCCACTGTAAAGTTTATCTTGAGCCAGCTGTGGGAGATGTGACAAAGTCACCATCTTGGTATCTCTTTCCCCAGGGCCTTCCCAGGCTCTCAGAACAGGAAATGCGGTGCTATAAAGGTGGCTCTAGAGCTCCTAACAACAAGTCGCCTGGGATTGGGCAGGCCTAACGGGGCAGAGACAGCAAGGAGGGCTGCTACCAGAAGAGGACATGGAGACGAGTCCCTCCGATGCAGCTAAACAAAGGCTTAATAAGCATAAAGGGCATCCATGGCCACTAGTGTTAGCAAAAGAAGAAAGAGGGCGGCCGCCCCTCAGCGGCCGGGGAAAGAGAAAGGAGAAAAGCATTTTCTTATTTCTCCCATGTTTCTGCTACAGCAGAGCTAGGTGCAGGAACAACCCCAGTCCCCGCAGCTACCTGCACTCTTCTTGAAGGAAGCAGCACCATCGGTGTGGATGCAGACACTCCTCGGGCCCCTGATGAGCACAGCATGGGGCTGCCCCATGGTGCGGCAGAGTGCCCAGGCCTGCTCCTCGCTCAGAGGCCGCTCCAGGCACCGCAGCGGCTCCGTCAGCAACATCCTGGGCACCTGCTCTCCACATGGCAGGGACTCCCTCTGCACCCAGGCACCTCCCCAGCCTCCTTCCAAAGCC
>NW_020455613.1:0-1046 GCF_003342845.1 Nothoprocta perdicaria
TTGCCTTGGAGCAAGAAGTCCAAGCTCCTGCCCTAAACCATTTTCTCAACTCAGGAGTTTGCTGCAGAGCAGGAGAGAGGGGTCATCTTGCACAGGGGATGGCATCCTCAAGCCTTTCCCTCTCAATCCGTGACTCCTGACTTTCTTGCAGAGGCCACGGGCCAGAGCACCGTGACTCAGGAAGACGGTCTAGTCACAGTGGAGGAGAGAGGCACTTTCCAGACCACCTGCACCTATCAGATCTCTAACTTCAGAGGCTTGTCCTGGTACCAGCAGAAGAGAGGTCAAGCTCCACAGCTGATCCTGTATCAGGCAGTACGTGGTTCTAAGGAGAGCGGCCGATTCACCGCATCGCTGAGCACCACAGGGAAATCGAGTGTCCTGCAACTGAAGGATGTCCAGGTCTCTGACRCTGCCTTGTACCTCTGTGCTGTGCAAGACACCGTGGTGCAGSARGCTTTGTTGGCTGTGCAAAAACCTGAGGTGGGGAGGAGGGTGGAGGTGYCTCCAAGCTTCTGTGCTTGGTCTCACAAGAACCAGTTGGTGTACAGAAGCCCCTACCAGGGAAGGCTTCACACTGGGCAGGGGCACTATGAAGACATCATCCCTGGGACTCGGGACCTAACTCACCCACTTGTCTCTGGTCCAGCTTTGGGGGTRTAGTGCAGTGTACAGATAATAATGACAAGGTGGGACCCCTCCTTCCAGTTTTTCCCAGCACCACAACATTTCTCATGGATCTCCTTGTAAATCCTTGTGGGTACCAGCCTGACAGAAGCATTTGAGTCACTGTCCCCTTCAAAAGTTTCCTGCCACTTCCCCTGTCAAGCCATGCAGATGCTGACCCAGCCGATTCTGGGGAGTAGTTAAATTTGTGATCTCTGTGGAGACAGAGAGTTTCATCCTTTATGTATTCTCTATTTACCAGTTCTGGCGTTTTYCCCCTCTGCTAGATGAACTGCATTTTCCCTGTCTGACATCGTCCATCTTCTCACATTTACCCTATGTCCTGCTTCCATCCATCAAAAAATACTGAAAACCAGCTC
>NW_020455613.1:2078-4258 GCF_003342845.1 Nothoprocta perdicaria
AGAAGGAAGATCCAAGGAATGGCAGACCAGTCACTCTTATCTCAATCATTGGAAAGGAGGGACTAGCTCATGCTGGAGACCATCTCTAACATGTGAAGGGTAAGAAGGTAGCCAGGAGGTGTCAGCATGKATTCACAAAGGGCAAATCATGCTTCAGCAACCTGATAACTTTCTATAATGGCATGACTGGCTGGGTAGATGAAGGGAGAGCAATGGATATTGTCTCCTTTGTCTTCCTCAAGGCTTTTGTCTCCCAGGCAAGATGAGAAGTACAGACTGGATGAGTAGAMAGTGAGATGGATGCAAGACTGGCTGAATGGCAGAGTTCAGAGGATTGTAATCAGTGGTACAAAGTCTAGTTGGAGGCATGTGGTCAATACCAAGTCCAATCCTGTTAAACTTACTTATCAGTGACCTGGATCAAGGGACAAGTTTGCTGATGATACAAAACTGGCAGTGGTGGCTGATACACCAGAGAGCTGTGCTGCCATTCAGAGTAATATCAACAGGCTGGAGAGATGGGCAGAAGGAAAACTGTGGGGGTGACAGATCAGTGGAACAGATTGCCCAGAGAGGCTGTGGACTTGGGACCAGGAGAGGCTGAGTGTCCTTTATCAGCAGTCCCTGGAGCACTGCAAAGAAATAGGAGGCTGTGGTGGTCAAGTGAGTCACAGCCTTTCAGAACTGAAAGCAATCTTCATCCCTGGGCAACTTGCACTGCCAAGATTCTACCCACTAGTCCAGCACCTTTCCTGTGGAGACAGGAAACCCAGCTGTGACCTGACATACACCTCCTGCCAAGGGCCCCTCACCTTCTCCAGTGTGCTCCTACGCCACTGAAAAAGGGCAGAAAGAATTCCAGAGCTCAATTTCCTCCTACAGCAAGAAGAGATGTAGGGACACTGGGTGACAAATCCGCCTCCTCCAGAATCAACCTGGGAGCCCCGTCTGTTGAGCCATGCATAACTGGTGTGTCTGGGATGGCCCAGCTCATCCCGCACAGACGAGGTCCAGCCAGAAAGAGTTGCTGGCCACCCCAACCTTGCCCACCAGCCCAGCCTGGTACAGACATGCAGGGGAATAGGGGTGGGAGAGATGATGCAGGTGACATTTGAAACTTCTGCATTCTGGTCCAGCCCCAGCAACCAGCAGGTTGTGTTGCTTCTCTGCTGAAGGTCCCATCTTGAATTCTCATCTTCTTCCTCTGAAGGGTGATGCAGGGGGGCAGGGGAAGTTGAAATCCCAGGARTGGAAACAAGTGCAACCTAGCTCAGCTGCTCTCTGCCTCTCATCTTGGCTGCTTTGCTCCACACCATCCCCAGCCTCTGACTGGGCAGGGCATGATGMTGCCCAGGATGGTGCCTTGGCTCCTGCCCTGGTTCTTCATGGTGGTACCAGCTGGTGAGAGGTGACCAGGATGGGCAGGGAGCACGGGACTGGGTGGGCTGGGGCTGCCCGTGAGGGCCTACGCCTTGTACAGAGCTCAGCACCTCCTTCTCCCACGCTGGGCATGCTCTCCCATGCATATTGCTTTCCCTGCTGGGGAGGGGGTGCTGTGTCTGGGAGGGGGAGGCTTTTGGGGAATTGGAAATACTGAAAGGTGAAAAAAAAAAAAAAAACAGAGAGATCAGCCCTGAGGAGGGCAACCTGGAGATATTTCAGTGCCATTGGGTTTCACCACGTAGAAGGTAGACTGTAGATGCCCATGTCCCAGGGAAGGGGACCCCAGAGTGCCTGATGAACAAACAAGACTTGCTCTGTGTGCACTGCCCTGCACTGTCTGTCCACAGTCGGATACAGCTGGCCTATGGGCCTGCTGCAGGAAGAGTTTTGGTGACATTTTTTTTTTWAAATCATTTTACTAATCAGTATCTTATGAGGACAAAGAAAGAAACCTTGAACTTTGTAGATATTCTCCAAATCCTGCCTGGCTTGCTAGGAATACAAGCCGSATAGAATTCGATAGAATTTGCAGGGTTTTCTCAGTGAAATTTCCATTCTCTTCAATCTTTACCTTAGATATAGACAATCAAGGGGGTATTAGAAAGTAACTATACCATTAGCAGTCAAATAAATGTATATAAGTCATTTTCTTATGCCGATTGGGGAAGTCTCAACCTGATGTATGCATCAGACCTGCTTCCCTTGCAACTGCCCATGTAAGAGTCTGAGAATAAATG
>NW_020455613.1:5433-7255 GCF_003342845.1 Nothoprocta perdicaria
CTATGGAGAGGGCTTTAAAGATCGTTTCCAGGGAATAGTGCAGAGCTCTGCGAACAGATTCACTCTGAGGATTCGAGCAGCAAAGCCGGAGGACACAGCCGTGTATTACTGTGCTGCAAAACTCACAGTGCAGCAGCGCTTGAGCAGGATGGAACAAGAACTGGCTGTGAGGGAGTCCAGACAAGGCAGTGTGTGGCAGGGAGAGGGAGATGTCCATCTTCGGGTGCTATGGGGGGACAAAGACAAGTGCAGTCGTGTGGAGCTGCCTTGGGATATCCCACGGCTGGTGGCTCTCTTTGGTACAGAGGGATTAGGGATGATGCTGGGTCTCCATGTCCCCAGGAAGGGTCCCCTGGAGCGGCTGCTGAAGGAGCTGTCCCTCTGGGTTTGTGTCCGTGCCCTGCCTTRCTCCCTGCCCTCTGTGTCCACAGGGCTGCAGGCCCAGGTGCGGCTGCTGGAGGCTGGYGGAAAGACGGAAGCGCCTGGGGAATCCATTCGCCTCTCCTGCCATGGATATGGATTCARCTTCACTGTTGCTTATTTACGGTGGTACCGTCAGGCCAGTTGTTGTGGACTCCAGTGGGTGGCCACCATTAGCCATGATTCGGGGTATACTCGTTATGGTTCGGCAGTGCAGGGTCGAGCCACTGTCACCCGCCAGAWCTCCCGATCCGTGACGTTCCTGTCCCTGCGCGCCCTGCGCCCCCAGGACTCTGCCCGCTATTTCTGTGCCGTTGCCACAGCGGCAGGAAACGCAGCTGCACCGGGACACAAAGCGGYTCCCAGGGGCTCTGCGCTGGTGTGTAGGGGCTGGAGGGGAGAGTGCACCCAGGGCTGCTTTGCTCCTGGCCCTGCAGCACTGGGATGTTGCCCAGGATGGCGCCTTGGCTCCTGGCTCTGTCCTTCGCAGCGATGCTGGYGGGTGAGAGCTGGGCAGGGATCGCGGGGCTGGGGGGGCTGGGACCAGTGTTTTATTTTTTTCAGGGGTCAAYGGAGCACGAGGGGGATCCATGCRACCCAAGGAGATCCCCGTGCACYGGGAACRCACAGGGGACCCCCAGCACGGCCTYTCTCCTTGCACTGCTTGGAGTGRAATGCTGGTGCTTAAAATGCCATTCTCCTCTTGCAGGATCAAGTCAAGACGGCACAATCAAGGCAACGGTGTCTGCAGCGTGGGGGCAAGCAGGCAGCACAACCACCTTCCGATGCACTTACAGCTCCAGCTCCTCCTATCTTTATGTGGCCTGGTACCGGCAGCGGTCCGGCGGGGCCCTGCAATACATCGTGCAGAGCAAGGGCCGCGGAGGGTCGTACAACCACTCGGCTCCTTTTGCGCACAAGAGGTTTTCTGCATGGGCTGATGAGAGCTCGGGCACCTTGAGCATCTCAGGGCTGGAASTGGCTGACAGCGCAGTCTATTACTGCAGCCTGCAGGGACCCCGGTGAGAGCTGCTTACGGCTGCGCTGACGATATCAGGCCCTGCCCTCCTCCCTTTTGCGTTTCTGAGTGCAGCCCTGCTGTGCTTTGCTGAGGGGAGGCTTTGGCCAGGGCAGCTTGGGGCTGCTCCCATGGCACATGGGCCATGCGTGCACTGCGCTCAGCCCAGACAGCAGTTGAGTTTCCGACATCACCTCTTTCCTCCCAGCAAGACCCAAAGCCAATGTTCAAGTCCAGAGAGGACACTGAGCAGAACTCTTGGCCCAACATGAGCATCAACCACCGCCCTCTCAGTACACTGTCCTTCTCCTCAACTAGCCAAGAGTTTGGAATGGGAAAACAGCTCCATTTCCATGAAACTCTGGCACTACAAGGCAGATGGGA
>NW_020455613.1:9220-10614 GCF_003342845.1 Nothoprocta perdicaria
GTGGTACCTATGGAGAGGGCTTTAAAGATCGTTTCCAGGGAATAGTGCAGAGGTCTGCTAACAGATTCACTCTGAGGATTCGAGCAGCAAAGCCGAAGGACACAGCCGTGTATTACTGTGCTGCTGATCTCACAGTGCAGCAGCTCTTGAACAGGGTGGAACAAGAACTGGCTGCGAGGGAGTCCAGACAAGGGAGCGTTTCCTTCCAGCAGCCACAAAGCAGAAGAGCTGCTACCCCAACCAGGCCTTTSTGCTGMTTGCAGGGAGAGGATGCCAAGGAGGGAGGTGTTTTGGGGGACGTGAGGGTCTTGCTGAGGCAGAGCTGAGCTTCCGTGGGAAGTCCAGAGGTGGGAGGGGAAGTGCCTGTTGCCTGAGCACCCTGTCCATCGTGGCGCAGCTTTTGCTGGGTGCTCTGGTGCTGCTGCCAAGGCAGTGGGTGAGTGTGGGGCTTTCCTGCCCCTCTGCCAGCTGTGTCCATGAGTGACCTACTTGCCTGGGCATGAGGGTGTCTGGGAGAGCGTTGTGCCTCCACCGTGAGGAACCGATCAGCCCTTTCCTCTCAGTGTTCCTCCTGATTTCAGGCAGAGCCATGGAGGAGACCTTGGGCTTCCTGTAAAATGTTTGAGCTGCAGGCTGGCTTACCAGGAATTGCACCTGCATGAAGTTGTCAGCAGGCGCAGACTTTGCTAGAGAGAACCTGCCTTTCCTGTGAGGTGTGAGAATTCACAAAGGGGCTCTGTGGTGGTTGCTGAAAAGAAACTAAAGCAGGAACCTGCTCTTATCTCCTTCCCTTCTCCTCAGGTTCCCCCCCACACACAAAAGGGAAATTGGTGCCCAGGAAGAAGCACCAAGAGCCCTGAGAGCATCTCCCATGCAAAGTCCTGSTTCAGTGAAGGCTGGATGCTTCAGGTCCCTAGGAATTCCCTCAGAAATGCAGCCTGAAGAGCTGATCTGTAGAGCAGRCTTTTAACTGCACCAAATAAAAAGAMTTYTCTTTYTTCCTCTCTTTGTTCATTTTTCTGTCTCTATGTGCATATAGGCACGTGTATAAGCCCATATGCTACTGAATGTGGATTGATGACTCCAACCCAAAATGTGGCAGGGAAGGATGAGTGCTGGGGCAATCCTGAAGCTTCTTCTAGGGAGAGCTGGGCTACCACAGCCCTTCATGGGGTGCTCCTTGTGCTCCTGGCAATGCAATTGTGCCCTCCGTCCCCCTCTGCTCCCCTCCGTGCTGTGCAGAAGCATGCGCGGGGCTGCAGCGGCCACAGGGCTCCGTGCAGCCTCGCATCCCGCAGCGCTGCAGCGTGGGGAGCGGGCGGCGAGAGGGAGGCAGAGCAGCCTCCGCGGGGCTGCCCTTGGCCGGGCGCCGCGGGGCTGAGGAGCCCGGCCCC
>NW_020455613.1:12189-23899 GCF_003342845.1 Nothoprocta perdicaria
CTTCACTGTTGCTTATTTACGGTGGTACCGTCAGGCCAGTTGTTGTGGACTCCAGTGGGTGGCCACCATTAGCCATGATTCGGGGTATACTCGTTATGGTTCGGCAGTGCAGGGTCGAGCCACTGTCACCCGCCAGAACTCCCGATCCGTGACGTTCCTGTCCCTGCGCGCCCTGCGCCCCCAGGACTCTGCCCGCTATTTCTGTGCCGTTGCCACAGCGGCAGGAAACGCAGCTGCACCGGGACACAAAGCGGCTCCCAGGGGCTCTGCGCTGGCGTGTAGGGGCTGGAGAGGAGGGCAGAACCAGGCACGTCCTGGGCCACTGCTGCTCCCCACGGGGCCATGTCACTGCAGCGGGACACGGGTCCTCTCCTCCACCGCTCCTTTCTTACACCGCACACACAAGGACAGGTTCCAGCGCTAACATGGGGCTTTCCTCTCCCTTTTGTCCTCCTCCCCACTTCTTCTTTGTGAAGACCTGCCTAGATCTTGGTGCTTATCTGTGCAGAGGAGGTGCTGGGGTCCCTGGCACTGTGGGAGCTGAGCAGCCCTGTATCCTGCATGGCGCTGCAGGACCACGCTGCCTCCTCGCAGCCCGGCTGGCCTGAGCCTCCTGGGTCCCTGCAGAGCCCATTGCGAAGGACCTTGTCCCCTGCCCACTGTGCGCCTGGCCCCTCTGCGCAGCTCATGGCCTCCTCAGCACGAGAGCAGCAGGGCGCGGGGCGCAGGGGCTGCGACAYGGGGGGCTGGGCCGGATGGGGCAGGGCATCGGTGGAGCTGCTGGCAGCCAGDGGCGGCAGGGCCCGGGCAGCAGGAGCAGAGCTGGGGGCGGCTTCAGCTCTGCTGCTCCCCGCCTGCGCCCAGGGCTGCTTTGCTCCTGGCCCCGCAGGACTGGGATGTTGTCCAGGATGGCGCCTTGGCTCCTGGCTCTGTCCTTCGCAGCGATGCTGGCGGGTGAGAGCTGGGCGGGGATCGCGGGGCTGGGGGGACTGGGGCTCCCTGGGGGTGCCCATTACCTATTGGATCCCCAAGTGCTGCTGCTCCCATGTGGAGTGAGCCCTGCCATGGAAAGTTACCTGCTGGATCTGGGTGCTGTGGCCAGCCAAAGGAGGCTTCCGAGAGAGCAGAAACATGCAAAGAAAGAGCCCAGATGAGCCCTGAGGAAGAAAAGCCTGGGATTTCCAAGACTAGCGTTCTTTTCCCAGACCAAGGCACTGCGAGGAGGATGCAGTTCCCTGGAAAGGGGATGTCATAGTACTGCAGTGGGCATGGGATACTTTCAGACCCGTGGTTCTAGCCTGGAGTGGGTCTGGGACCTCAATGAGACTCCTGCACTYGGAGCTGCTGGCGGAGGGTTGAGCCATCGCTGCCTGCAACAGGGCATGGGGAAAGGTGCCCTGCACCCGTGAGACTCCCCTGAGGGCTGCGAGCAGGAGACCCACCAGCACCCTGAGCCAGCCCTCTTGCAGGGGCTCTCTGTGGCCCTCACTGTAGGCGCTGGAAGGGAGGGAACTGCTGGAGAGTGCGGAGCTGTTCCAAAGCAGAGCAACGGTCAAGGAGTCCGCTTTAGGCGTCCCACTGGAGCACGGACATGGCAGTGTCACCACCAGGACTGCCCTCTCCCTGGCCCGCTCTCGAGGTGACCGTGGCTCTGTGTTGCTCTGCACAGCAGTGAACGGCCAGATGACCTTGGAACAGCTCCCGGGGACACTGGAAGTGCGGGAAGGCGACGTGGCCGAATTCCGGTGCAGCATGAGAGGAGGCAGCATGAACAACTACTACATGTTCTGGTACCAGCAGAACCTGCAGGGCTCTCTCACAATGATTTACAGGGAGGGTGATCAGTATGGAGAGGGCTTTAAAGATCGTTTCCAGGGAATAGTGCAGAGCTCTGYGAACAGATTCACTCTGAGGATTCGAGCAGCAAAGCCGGAGGACACAGCCGTGTATTACTGTGCTGCTGAACTCACAGTGCAGCAGCGCTTGAGCAGGGTGGAGCAAGAACTGGCTGCGAGGGAGTCCAGACAAGGGAGCGTTTCCTTCCAGCAGCCACAAAGCAGAAGGGGCGCCAGGCAAGAGCTGCTGCCCAAACCAGGCCTTTCTGCTGCTTGCAGGGAGAGGACGCCAAGCAGCGCGTGTTGTGTGGAGCTGCCTTGGGATATCCCAGGGCCGGGAGCTCTCTTTGGTGCAGAGGGACGAGGGATGATGCTGAGTCTCCATGTCCCCAGGAAGGGTCCCTTGGAGCGGCTGCTGAAGGAGCTGCCCCTCTGGGTTTGTGTCTGTGTCCTGCCTTGCTCCCTGCCCTCTGTGTCCACAGGGCTGCAGGCCCAGGTGCGGCTGCTGGAGGCTGGCGGAAAGACGGAAGCGCCTGGGGAATCCATTCGCCTCTCCTGCCACGGATATGGATTCAACTTCAGTCTCCCTGCCTTATTTTGGTACCGTCAGGCCACAGGTGACCCACCAAAGTGGGTGGCCACCATTATCGCTGATTCTACGTACATTCGCTACGATTCGGCAGTGCAGGGTCGAGCCACTGTCACCCGCAGCAATTCGCAGGCTGTGTCGTTCCTGKCCCTGCGCGCCCTGCGCCCCCAGGACTCTGCCCGCTATTTCTGTGCCGTTGCCACAGTGGCAGGAAACGCAGCTGCACCGGGACACAAAGYGGCTCCCAGGGGCTCCGCAGGCATCTCGGCCGCGGCCGGGCACCCGGCTCTGGAGCTGCGGGGGAATGGGAGGATAGGAGGAAAATGCGGTGCCTTGTCTCTCTTTGCAAGGCCTGGCTCCAAAGGCAGGCAGTTCCTCTGGCCATGGTCATCTCTTGGGGTCAAGGAGTCAACTTTAGCTCTCCTGCTGCACAAGGGACATTACAGTGTCAGCACCAGGGCTGCATGCTCCTGGCCCACTCTCAAGGCTCTGTGTTGCTCTCCACAGGAGTGAACGGCCAGGTGACCTTGGAACAGTTCCCTGGGCCCCTGTCAGTGCGAGAAGGCGACGTGGCCGAATTCCAGTGCAGCATGAGAGGAGGCAACGTGGGTGTCTACTACAAGATCTGGTACCAGCAGAACCTGCAGGGCTCTCTCACCTTGGTGTGTGATCAAGTTACTGAGTGTGCACCTGCTTTCCAAGGTCGCTTTGAGATGGCCTTGGAGAGTGCTGCCAACAGATTCACCCTGAGGATTCGAGCAGCAAAGCCGGAGGACACAACCGTGTATTACTGTGGTTTTGTGCTCACATTGCGGCAGCTCTTGAGCAGGGTGGAACAAGAACTGGCTGTGAGGGAGTCCAGACAAGGGAGCGTTTCCTTCCAGCAGCCACCAAAGCAGAAGAGCTGCTASCCAAACCTGGCCTTTCWGCTCCTTGCAGCCCTGAGGGACCGGTATAGTGCATGTTGACCGCGGGTCAACATTGGGACTGTTCCTAGGGAGAGCTGGGCTACCACAGCACTACATGAGGAGATACTAATTGTCCTGAAAATAGAATTATTCGCTCCATCACTCTCTCCTATGACCCAGAATCAAAGACACATCTCACATCTACTGTAAAGATGTAACATTTCCCCTTTCCAGACCTGCGCCCACTTCCTTGTGCCTGTTTTGGTAAGGTCATGTGCTGCTGGATGATGCTGGACATCTTCCCTTCCTCGCCCTTTATTTGTGGGTGTCCCTGTCCAGTCGGCTGCAAGAGAGCAACAAGGATGTGCTTGGGACATGGGGTGGAGGCTGGGTTGGGTCCCATGGGCGCAGGGGGTGACTGGGAGGAGGAGCAGGCAGAGTTGCTCTTTCTACTGTACTCCTAAGGATAGTCCCCACAAGCTACAGAACCCAGAGACATGAGAGAAAATCTGGAGAGGGGAAGACTTTCCCCTGGTTGAAGACAATTGGCTTAGGTTTTTTAGGCAAACTATGTGTCTACTCACATATCTATGGGCCCTGATGGAATGCATTCATATGTGATGATGGAGCTGGTGGGCATTATTGCTAAGCCACTCTGTCATCTTTGAAARGTCATGGAGAAGAGGAGAGGTGCCTGAGGACTGGAAGCCAACATCACTCATCAAGTAGGGCAAGAAGAAGGAATCACAAAACKACAGGCCAGTCAGCCTCACCTCCAACCCTGGAAAAGTGATGGAGCAGCTCATCCCAGAGACTATCTCTAGGCATGTGAACAGAAAGAAAATGATCGAGAGTAGTCAGTGCGGATTCCCCAAGGGGAAGCTGTGTTTGACCAGCCTGATAGCTTTCTACAATGGAATGATTGGTTGGATGAATGAGGGAAGAACAGTGGATGTTGTTACCTTGGCTTCGGGTAGACTTTCGACACAGCCTCTGGTAACATCCTCATAGGGAAGCTCAGGAAGTGTGGGTTGGATGAGTGGGCAGTGGGGTGGATGGGCTGAATGGCATGGCTCAGAGGGTTGTGATCAATGGGRCCGAGTCTAGCGGGAGACAGTGGTGTCTCCCAGGGGTCAGTACTGGGCCCAGTGCTGTTCAACTGGTTCAYAAATGACTTGGATGAGGGGACACAGTGCACCCTGAGTGAGTTTGCAGATGATACCGGGCTGAGTGGATTGGCCAACACTCCAGAGGGTTGTGCTGTCATTCAGCAGGACCTGGACAGGCTGGAGGGTTGGGTGGAGAGGAACCACATGAGCTTCAACAGGACAAGTGCAGGGTCCTGCACCTGGGAGCAATAACTGCAGGCACCAGCACAGATTAKGGCTTGACCTGCTAGAAAGAAGCTCTGTGCAGAGGGATTTGGGAATGACTTCACCTTCATCCCAGAACACTCTCTCCTTGCCAGAAGGAGCAATGGGCTCAGCTACCCGTAATGATGTAATGAAATCAAGGTGATTTGCTGGGAGCAATGCTAGCAAACTGTCCCTAAAACAGGCAATTGAGTTGAAATACAAAGGAGATTATCTGAGGRCCAAGAGGCATTATGCTGTAAGAGTAGGATCATTTTGCTTTTGGAAAAGGCAGGGATTGGACACAATTGTGCACATTGATGGCACACACAAACCATCACAGAATCATAGAATCACAGAATATTCAAGGTTGGAAGGGACCTCTAGAGATCATCTAGTCCAACCTTCCCGCTCAAGCAGGCACACCTAGAGCATGTGGCACAGGGTGGCATCCAGGTGGGTTGTGAAGACCTCCAGAGAAGGAGACTCCACAACCTCCCTGGGCAGCCTGTTCCASKGCTCTGTCACCCTCACAGTRAAGAAGTTCCTCCTCACCTGGAGATRGAYATCTACTATTTCTCCTCTAAAACCTATCCCAAWCATCTAGAATACTTTCCTTGAGAAATCCCTCTCTTTTCCTCTGAAATAAAACTTAGGGAGGAGTCTTCAGCAGCACTTGWGTAAGTGTCTTTTGACAGATATTCAGAACATTATTTCTAACAGCTTATCGGGAGYACTGGAGCGCCTCCTGCATTGTTTTTGAGAAGATGCAATAATTTTCATTATAAACCAAAGAATTCTAAGTATGCAGTTTGTGGGGATTGTAAAGACAGGTGTTTTTCCGTGGCCAGCCAAAGGTTTAGCATGGGAAAAGGCTTCCTAGCTGCAAGAACACAGTGATGAAGTCTCTGACCTGGGAAGGTTTAGGTAGAAAGCAGAGGTGATCGGAGGAACACTTAGGCTTGGGGCAAAAGGTCTTCAGAACTTGCTTTCTTTGTCGGGAATAGAAGCTAACCAGAACTGGTCTTCATAAGTAATAGATGAATATCTATATATTTTATATATGAATATATATGGAGAGGGCTAATAATTCAGCATGGAACAAGGCAGATGCATGAATCAGATGAAATAATGGTATTTCCTTCCATATCTTAGAGCTGAATTTGAGTCTTCAGAAACTGATTATTTTGATTAATGTTTACTTAGAATTGTGGAGCAAAGTTGGATAATCAAATGGAAAGCAAACTTTAGTCAGCCATAATTCCCCAATTGCATATACTACTACAATATAACTACATATTCCTGAAATTCTCAAACTTAGTTAAAAGCCTATATTTATAAATGAAAAGTCCAAAGCATAGCAAGCTCAGKGGTCAAATAATCTAGTTCATAAGATAAGAGAAACTGTGGAAAAAAGATCCTTATAAGGACTCATTAAAGACCCTTATAAAAATAACCATGTAGATGGTTAAAAAAGTCTGTATCTTAATGAAAAAAAAAAGACTTTTAGCTCACTAAGACAAAAAGAATCAATTACACCACCAATAACTAAACAAATTAAACTCTGAAAAATAAGTGAACGTGAATATTGACTCATGTCAGTGATATACCAGTATAAATACTTTGAGTAGTTAAGTGAGTATTAATATGATTGGGGCAGCTCATTCTTTAAAAAGTCCTTGACTTTATAGAAGTTATTTAAAAATAAAGGAGGTATGAAGTCCTTCAAGTGCGAATAGATCTGATAATTGGATGGAACTATATTCATTTKCACAAGTATGTGCAATATTTTATTGAGGTGAGTATTACCTACCAAAAAATGCTGAAAATTATATTATTTTCTGTAAGTAGCAACCCTTGGCAATAGTTTCAACTTACTTGGGACTACAAGTGTAAAGGCAAGAGGGGAAAAAGTCCATCAAAGGAGATGAAAGAGGAAGAGGTACCGGCACTGACAAAACCCATATGTTTTTGTGTGAATGTATATCACTGTGTTGACTACGTACCACGGTGTGTGAAAAACACTGAACCGCTGCACACAAACTGGGTGCAAACCGTGCCTCCTTGAAGGTGGAGCAGGGTGCCCTGCATAACTGCTGCACACAACTGCATCCGCAAACACAAGTTGTCTTCCCTGCGTGACAGTAGGGAGATCTTCCTTTGCCAGGGCAATTTCCCTAGTTTTCAAAATCCGATCTTAAATCTTACAAACCAGGTGATTTTGGTGTGATTTTTGCAACTTCTGTGGCTATTGGGTCCAGTTGTTCAGACAGGGATTTAAGTTACCTATTTTTGATTTTTCCATATAAACCCATTGCTGTGTTCTGTTCTTTTCCCTCCTCTCCCCCAGAGCACAGACAAGGTAGTTTACGCTGACTCTGTTTAAGAACAAAAATTCCTATTTTATTTTATTTTATTTTATTTTATTTATTTTATTTTATTTTATTTTATTTTATTTTATTTTATTTTATTTTATTTTATTTTATTTTATTTTATTTTATTTTATTTTTTTATAGGTCCAATAGTGACCCGAAACAGATGCATGAGGCAGAGTACAAAAGCATGAGACCTACAAAGGACACATCACCCTTGGAATCTCACAGCTACCAGACTTTGGGTCCCATGAGTTTCCTTCGTACCCCAAAATGCCCAGTGGATCTCTGCCCAATTAAAGTTAGTCCCGACCTCCATAAATACCCCCATACTTCTTAAAAGCCACATCCTGTGTCTTCACGTGGTATGTTGAGACAGAAGCCACCGCAGAGGTGGCACGGTTGCCCATCTAACCCAAGGGCTGCAGAGGAGGGAGGTTCTTGTAGAACAGTGCATCACTGTGTTGGGTTGGGGGTACGGTAGTACCACGGTGTTATAAACGTCGCTGGGTCCTGTATGAAAACCCATAGGTACAAAAAAGACAATATATCTTTTGCAGGAAAAGAGATAGGAGCTTGAAATGCTTCAGGAGACAGATCCAACGTTCTTTTCGTACTTCTCTTTGCCATGGAATGACAGATCTCGCAGAGTTTCCGAGAAATGGAAGGAAAGGAAAGCTGTGAAGCTCTGCCCTGGATCAAGCCATTTGAAAACACCGAACTACTGATTTGTTATTTCTCCTCKCCCAGTTCTGGAGGAATGTGGCTCTGGACATCCTAATGGGATTGTATTTATGAATAATTAGGACAAACATTTGGATTTTCCTCTCCCGTTTTGCATACACACCTTTGGAGGACAGTGCAGAAAGGGTCACTTATTTGACTGCGTATTAGCAGTGTGAACAGATAAGCTCATATTCGGAAGCGGGACCTCTCTCACGGTTGAACCGAGTAAGTACTGTTGTTTTTCCTTCTCTAAGCTAAGCTAAAATGTGATAATAGGAGAGAACAAAAGGATGTGGTGAAATGGTGTCTGTGTGATGCTGGAATCTCTGGAATSTGTTCCCCATGGGAGGGCTTCAGGGGGAGTCTTCAGCTTGTACCTGCCTAGAAAAGCTGCTACGGGGCTAGCTGTGCATCTCGGTATGATTCTGCAACCCCCAACCTGACTGCTGTGCACTTCTGAGGCTTAACATGCCCTGTGTGGATGGCACTGAGCTAACATCAGCACCAAATTTCTTACTTTGTGGGTGTTTTGGTGGGTTTTCACTGGCTTGTGTTGAGCAGTTGGGTCCAGCTCAGCCAAAAGCTGACATGGGAGAGAAGTCAGGGGGCAGCTCTTGCGTGGCGTAGTGCACCCGGCTAGCTTTTGGCACTGGCCCCACGCTCATGGTGTTAGCAGGTAAGTGATTTTATTGGCATGGAGAGGGAGGAAAAAGGCTAAATAACTTGGAGCTTAAATTCTCAGAGCTGGCTCATACCTAAACCTTCTCAGAATGAATGGGAATTAGCTGTTAAGTTGCCTAGACTTGGAAAAATGCAGATATTACTGTGGGTAGGTGCTATAACGAAGTCTTCGGTTTTTCATCCCTTAACTGTAATTTGGCCATGGAGAACAGAGACCAAAATAGCGCCTTAAAAGCTTCCAGGAAACATTATTCTGCGTAGCTCCAGATGCCCTTAGGGAAAAACAGGAGAGGCAAGTTTTTGACTGCCTGGATGATGACCAATACCCCAAATATTTGAAAATGGTACCGTTCTGAAGGCTGACATTTGTAAATATCCATGGAGGGTCTTTCCAAGCTGTTTTATGGGAGCGTTAGTGTTGTGCCAGYGTGTGAGCTTGTTAGGTTATCTTTTTTTGCCCTTATTACCACRATACAGACCTAAAAATGTGCTATGCTGCCTTCAGAGGTCTGCATAACTTTTAGGTGCAGAAAGAAATGCCCAGGGTCATTTTATATCCCTAAAAAGCGTGACTTTAGCTGCTGAAAGACATACACCTGTCTTAGACACCGCCTAATATAAGGACACCTTACATGGTTGTAAAAGTCTATTTTGGGATAACTGAATTCCACCTCCAACTACTGAAGGATAAGAAGCCACTCTGAGCAAAAATTATTTTCTTTCCAACTAGCAAAACATTGGCTGTAATTACAGGACTAGARGACATTCCCAAATTCTAGTAATTCCAGCGTTAGTCTGTATTGGTATGGAACTAGCATGTGTCAACAAAGAAGGCAAAATATCCCAAAGTGAGTACTAAAATTTGGCTAGAAAACAAACRAATAAAGAAACAAACAAAACTGCAGCAAAAGGCAGTCTAAGAGTTAGGCGCAGGTAGAAAAATCTTAGTAAGGAACTTCATTTGGGAGCAGGATCCGCTCTGTTCCTATGATTTCTGTTTTTCTATTTGATGGGGGTGGGAATAGAAAAGTTACCCCCACAAGGGAAGGAATATACGAATTCATGCCCGTATTTTCAGGTAATGCAAGATGTATACGGAAATTCAGAAACCAAATAGTGTGAAAATGAAAGACATGCATCCTGCATGGTCTTTCAGAAGTCCAGTTCCAAAAAATTATTTTTCATGTATTGATGTTTGTTAATACTTCAAACTTAAAAGCACCACTGGAGACTGGTCACTAAGGTGAAAAACACTGTCAGGAGATTTGCTCATGGACATCAAATTGACAGTCTAGGAGGAGTTTTCTCCTTGCTGAGTTTATTACACAAATTATACATTCAATTTTGCACTTCTCCTGGAGTTGTGGACTAGCAATCTAGCACTATGCATGGCCAAAAAAACAAAAAACACCCTTTTTGTAACATGTATGAGACTTTTTGTTGAACCAAATACTGTTCCTGTTGTCTTTTTAACCATCTCCAGACAGATTGGGGTAATTAGCATCATTAGCAATGTGTAGTGGGGAACACCTCAGCCCAGTTGCAAGTGTTTGATCTTAGCAGGGTGTCCTGGAGAAGTGGAGCTCAGCAATCCAAGGACAACTTCTGACTGTTTCTCTCCTACTTGACAAAAATCCTTCTTGCAGCTGAGCTTTTGTTAACGAAAAGATCCACTGAAGAAGCAGAACTTCATTTCTGAAAGTTCTCCCACTGATACAACAGTCTTATACAACAGTGAGATGGCAAAAAGGCTTCTTTTTTTGTCCTACAATTTATTATTGCTGCACTTACATGTGGTAGTTGCTTCAGAATAAGGGTGGAGGAGCAGGAAAGAAAAAACAATCCCTTTTTCATGTCTCATGACCATATAAGGCTCTCCTTAATATAAGTGTTATTTATAGGAAATGCAATGCTGAGCAAATAGAATAATTGCACTGGGATTGCATACTAAAAAGCTCCTGCTCATTTGCCACTCCCACACTAAAAAATAGTTCACATACAGGCAAATAATTCAGATATAGGCCCAAGTCCTAGCAAAAGCAAGCTTAGAATTTTGTGAAGTTAAAGCTCCTGCATCAAACCTACCCTTATACACCCCTCTGACCTGCTGTTTTGGAAATGGCAGCAGGAAATAAACACATAAAAAAAGACATTAAGCCAATGATAGTGGTGGGGAAGAGTCACAGCTGAACTGCATCTGAGCTGTTCATGACGGCTCACAGACAAGCTTGCAATAATCTAAATGCCCAAATAATGCTTTTTTTTTTTTTTTCCCCACAGGAAAACGAGAAGATTCTGCCCCAGAAGTCATTGCAATTAAATCAAAAAAGGTTAAGGAAGAAAGCAAAAATGTGAATGCAGTTTGTTTGGCAAGGAATTTCTATCCAAAGAACCTCAGTTTGGAAGCRTCATCTAATGAGGTGGTATATGAGCAGAACAAGCCTACCTTGACATCTGTGGGGACGTACAGCACCATTAAAGTGGTTCAGGTGGAACCAGAGGCACAGGTGACCTGCGTGGCCAAGTTCAACGGCAGCACTTACACCAAACACACTCTGCCAGGTACAATTTGTGGTATAATTGCAACGTATTTCTGGCTAGAATGTGCCAACCCTCCCTCTTTCTCCCTCTAAGAAGCATCTCCTGGGCATCCATCAGGAGTGAGAAGGCTATCTAGGTGCTTCAGCAGGTAGAGCTGAAAGATATTTAAGAGCATCTAAAAGGGTCTTATTTTTTTATTGCTACATTTCAATTTAAATTAAAAAAAAAACCCTCACATTGTCTTCACAGAATTACAGGGCAGTTGAGGTTGGAAAGTTCAGGGCCACCTAGAGCACATTGCCTTGGATTACGTCCTGACAATTTTTGACCATCTCCAAGTAGGGAGACCTCACAACCTCTGTGGGCAAAGTGTTCCAGTGCTCTGTCACCTTCAGAGTAAGGAAGTTATTCCACATTTTCAGACAAAACTTCTTTTATATTAGTTTGTTTCCATTGCATCATGTCCTCTCATTGAAGAGTTTGTTCACGTCTTCTTTATGCCCTCCCTTCAGATATTTATACCCTTTTATATTATATATAATATAAAATTATATAAATATAACATAATTATATAAAATATAATTATATAAAATATAATTATGGATTTATATATATTTACTTTAAATTTAAATATTCTTTTTTTTTAATGTTATAAATAGTGAGTTTCAGGCAGTGCTTCTCACCTGTTGAACTTGGTTCAGTCCTT
>NW_020455613.1:24752-34674 GCF_003342845.1 Nothoprocta perdicaria
AAAGCAAGCAGGCAAGCAAGCAAGCAACCAACCAACACAAAAATAAATAAAAACACACAAAAAACAAGACAAAAATGAGCACCCCCCCCCACAACAGCACCTCTCTGGATCCATATCGCCAGCATTTTCAGGAGCTGGGCAGCTGCTCTGGGCAGAGTGCAATGCCTGCAGAAAAATCAAGGTGAATTGAGAGCCAAAAGTGAGCGCCTGAAATCAACCATGTGAAGCTGTGAGAAAAGGGGAATAGGAGAGATTTTTTGTTCAATTTTTTAAGTTGATGCACCCAAAATAGCACAAAAAAAAGGTCCAGCGTAAGCTCTGTGTGTCTACCATTCYGACCTACCTGCAATCAAATGGTGTCAGATAGGCCTGTGTGCCTTAAATGTGCATAAGACTTGAAAATACTCTTTGTTCTTCTAGGTGGTGAGGAAGGTGGCCATCGATAGTCTAAGGACCAAGCACAAACCCACAGCAACTTCAGCATCACAGATCAAATCCACCGATGAAGAGCACAGAACTGCACCGTCCTCTTGCTCGCTATAGATGTACCAGTCTCTTCGTTTTATCATGTGGCTTTTCAGCTAAAACTATCTGGAAGTTTTCTTAAGTGTTTTAGACTGTTGCATCCTGCCTAGCAGCTTTCTGGTACTGTTGTAGTAATTGTAACTGCTTTTGCTATTTCTTATTCCCAGGGAACTTTATTCATTTGATAAGTAGAAATTGAGATTCTTCACTCCTCTGAACATTGCCTAGAATCAGCCAAACTGCTTTGATAGTTTTGAAAAATCAGATTTTCACTATAGATGYGTGACTTTTTTCAAGCCCATTCTATAGGCAAATTTTATCACTCTGTAGAAAAGTTTTACAGCTTAGAGAATTCTGGCAGAGCAGATATTATTTAGGTTTCATCTTTTTTTAGGTAGCTTCAGTAGCAATAATTTTTTAGTGCGTATTGTGAAGATCCTTGAAGTGATTCCCTTCAACCATATACTACTCAACCATAGCAACACTTTAATTTGCATTTCTTCACCTTGTATCTCTTTTGCTAAGTATATGACTCCTGCATTTTAGGTTTCCTAAATAAAGTTTTCCTGTGCCAAAACGTTCTGTCATTTGTGCTGTGGTCTTTCTTCTCAATTTAGGATGGAGATTGCTGAAATCCAACTGTTCTGTCCAATCATAGAATCATAGAATCATAGAATGCTTGAGTTTGGTCAGAGGTCCCTTCCAACCAAAGATCAGTTAGATCTAGAAATCCAGCTATGACAGCCTGTATTTCCCCTTGGCCGATTTTGTCTTTTCTAGGCTTTGAACAGAGAAAGGAAGGGTCTCCTGGGCATATTGAAGGGCTTCAGGAGGGCCACCAATTTTAGATTCATGGGATTTGAGTGAGACTTCATCTTTCAGAGACCGTTGAAGAGACTCGACCAAGACATTCTGGATTATAGCAAAAAGGGAGATGCGTTCAAAGAGAAATCTATTAAGAGCAGGGTTGATATGAGCAGTAGGAAGGAAAACACAGATCTCAGAGAAGGAGAGAACTTGCTGTTTTTTTCCACTCACTGATACTGGAAAGGGGCCAACAGGAAATAACATGTGGTGGTTTGAGGTAGCAGTACAGCTGCCCCAACAACTTGGTTAGTCATCTCAAAGACACCAAGACTCATGTTTTTCTCACAAGAAACAGCCAGGCTGCTGTGGTTGCTGCTTGTGACTGGGTTGTACCTTGCAAGGAGAACTCCCCCTTGTTTGAGAAGACATGTGAACCACATCCGCGAGGGGAAACTTGTCAGATTTCTCAGATTCTGGCTGCTGCAGTGCTAGTGYCAAGACAGACCCACAAAGCATGTGTCAAATCATATGGAATCACATAGAATCCTTAAGGTTGGATGGGACCTCCAGAGGTCATCTAGTCCAACCCTCCTGCACATGCAGGGTCACCTGGAGCTTGTGGCACAGGCTGCATCCAAGCGGGTTTGGAAGCTCTCCAGACAAGGAGACTCCACAGCCTCTCCTGGCAACCCGTTCCATGTGGAGTAAGGTCTATTTAAATAAGCTTTGGAAGGCTGGTGCCTCAGACCGTACAGAAACATAGATAAAGACCTTCACCTTGTCCAGAAGAAAAATGAAGTTTGCACAGCGGATCCAAACCCAGGAAAATTCTTTTTAAAATTAATTCCACCCCTCAAAATCAGGCATTTTGCTCACTAGTATTTTTACCCTGATTTGCTGATGATACCAGAATCTTTCGTGTCATACTCCATATCAAACCTTTGCCAGCCTCACAGGCAAGACAGACCAGAAATTTTCATTTTCTCATAGTCACTTAGGTCACAAGAAGAGCAAAACTAGCTTAGGGCTCAGTTAAATAAATATGAGATCCCTTCCATCCTCAGGGAACCCAGCATCAGCCCTGCTGCACTCAATGATTCACAGAACATTTTGTGCTCTGTCCTCTCGTTATAAGATGCCACCCGCAATTTGTATCTAAAATATTCAAGCATTTAAGGCAAAACTCCCACCCAGTAAAAGAAATCTAACATTATTTCCCCTAAGTGGGACCCATAGGGAGCCTTTACTGGCTACTAATTGGGTGTCCAGTCTTGCTGAGCAGGTTGAAGTTCCAAGCTAATAGCTCTCTCCTGTGGCAGAAAGCATTATAACACCCTAAAAAAATGTATTTCCAAATGTTGAATGGAAGGCAATCACTTAGAGCAGCAAACTTGGAAAAGCAGGAATAATATTTGGTGTTTTCTTTCATTTTTGTATTTATGAATAAATACAGAGGAAGGAAAGATGTGTTCTAGAATTAAGGCGTGAGCGTGGGAAGGTGTCTCCGTGGAAAATCATTGCTTCTCAAAGCAGCTAAAGTCTTCCAAATATATGGATCTCTTGCTAAACAAGAAGAATGTCTGAAACAGTAGGGAATGGAGTAGAAAAATTCTAGTATCAGGCAGTGAAGAGGTTAAGGGAACCGTAGGCTGAGTGGTTGAACACCAAGTGCCAAGGTTTCTGGTGATGATAGCTAAAAGAATTGGAGGGCAAGTTGATGCACCTAGGAAAGACATGGAAGAAATGGGGAATATCTTGGGGAACAGCTTGTTCTTGGGAGTCTCTTTTGCTCTTTGAGCCCTGAGGGTCTCTATGTGGAAATTTCTCACCATAGCAGTGAAAAAAAGGGGAAAAAGGAAAGGAAAGGAAAGGAGAGGAGAGGAGAGGAAAGGAGAGGAGAGGAGAGGAGAGGAAAGGGTAAAAAGAGAAAAAAGGAAAAGGAAGAAAAAAAGCTGTGTGAGGTAAGATTTTTTTGTGAAGTGGTATCACACTGTTCAGTTAGAACAAAAAAAAAAAAAAAAAGAACAAAACCAAAACCAATAATTTCTGATGTGCACAAAGAAAATTTCTGAACAGACACTTTTAATACTTTGAATTCTTTTATGATGTCCTTCATAGAAACGCACTTAAGAAATCTTAAGTGGAGCGGAACTGATTAACAAGCTGTTCTCTAATCTGAAAATCTGTTTTTATTCATCATAGACTTCAGTACAGAAGGAAAATGAATTTTGTAAAAAGCGTTTATGAGCTAAGCAAAAGTTCTAGAATAAATATTCTTTTGAACTAAAGAAAATCTACACATATTCTGTTCTTGCAAAACCTACCTAATGAAGAATTAATTTATTTCATCACTACTGTATCTGTTATCGCTAGCAGAAAAAAAAATGTGACTGCTTTTATTTTACAGCTGTATCTTTTGTGGGTTCTAACATTCAATTCCTGGGTTTAATTAGCAAATTTCTGTAAAATTAACATTGTTGATACTCGTTATGAGGCAAGAAAGGGTTAAAATTCAGGTGCAAGGAAAACATCTTGTGTTTCAGGGGAGCAAAGAAGAAGGGCTTTCATAAAGGGCTGAGCTGCTGTGGGCTTTCCACCTGAGAAGCTCGTAGATGTTGGTGGAACACGTCAGGTAAGCTGCTCATTTTGAGATTGGAAAGCATGAAGATGTCATTTCCAAGTGACATAGGCCAGGAGGTCTCAACTCAGCAGAATAACCTGATGCAATTTACTGAGGGATTGAAATGCATTTTGAAGGGCTGATTTTACTCGTTCTGAACTGAAATTAAAAATGCCTGGGATTTTCAAGAATTCCTAGGGTCAGGTGCCTGCATGAAGGTACTGCTGCTTAACGCAGGGGGTTATTTGTGGGGATAGGGTTTCATTTTTGTTCTCTGGTGTGGACCTCAAATACTGCCAGAATTTTGTGCTTACTTTTCCTGCCTTTATTATGTCAGATTTAGACTAAATAATTCTAATTGATTCTCATCAGAATGATCGGAATGATATTACTAATGGATTCAGCCTTAGATTCATGGAGATGAAACCAGGGTTCTGATATTTTTTCCAGAAAGGTGTTAAATGTTGGTGGGGGGCACGAGAAGAGGAAACCTGAGAGTGAAAAGAAAAATGTAAAAAGTAATGGGAGGAAAATCCAGGTTTTCTGAGTAAGCACCGAAATGGGTACAGACTGTACAGCTGTATTTAGGCTTGACTTGACCCAGATTCCAGGCCAAATGCAGGGAGTGCTTTACACTCTGATGTGATGGGAGAAGTTGTATGTGGGGCTGCATTCAACCCCCTCGAGAAGACTTAAAAGAACAAATTATCCACCTAAATGCATTTGAACCCACATAATCTACGCCTATGAAAATTAAAACATGCATATGCATCACAGAAATGCATGGCTGGTTATTATTATATTATGCATCCACCTATTTTGCAAATTCCCTTAGACTTCAAATTTTGCATAGGATCTGAGCTCTTCGTGAGGAACAAAGCAAGCAAGCTTACAGTAAAGAGATAAAAAATAAATAAATAAATAAATAAAATAAACCCAAACAATCAACAAACAAACAAACAAACACCTGTCCAGGTAACTTCCAGAATGGAATGTCTAGATTTTCCTTGCTGGAGCGGGAGTGGGTAAGCCTGGGATGGAGGTATCTGGGTTCATTCCTGTCCAGAAATCAGATGCTTCCCTGTTTCACGGAGTAGGGAAGGTTTTTGCAAGGGAAGTAAATGATGTGTGAATTCAAGAAGTGGCTATGAGAAGCTGCAGTTTGCCCAAGGAACGAGGCTCATTGTGAAGCCAAGTAAGTGCATGATCTGAATGAGAAATCTTGAGGCTGGCTGAAGGAACTTGAAATTGGAATCACATAATGATCCTGGTGGAGGCATCATGTTCGGTATTTATTGATCTTAGGGATGAAATGAATGTGTGGATTGTGAAGGGTTGTTAAGAACTAAATGTCTTATTTCCCTTGGGGTATTTTCCAAAGTGAGTCAGTTTGAGCTCCTTGGTTTCCTGGGCAGCTGCCTTGGATGTCGACTGCCCTTTCTGTAGACTAGAGTGAGAGCCCCCTCCATGTACTACATGCTGGCTGTGACTTTCTTTCCATGGAAAACAAATAGTTTAGGAACTCAGAGATTTCCAGGCATGGAGAGAGGAATCCCACCTCAAGTACGGCTTCTGTTCACCTCTGGATGTTCCCGTAACAACACCGATATGATCATCACACAGTTCAAGGCAAGGACTTACTTGTCTTGTTCTGTATGGAAAACAACCAAGGCTAATCCAAGAAAAGAACCAAGTCCAATCAGCTAATGCTGATTTTAAAAGGCTGCTTGGGTTGGGAAGGGGCTCTTCTCCTGCATTTTCCTTGTGGAGGGACTGGAATAACCGCTGGTGGTTTTTGCTGTGGTGTGAAGGGCTGTGTGAACACAGGAAACTACAAACAAGTGCTGGGGACAGGGACCCGTCTAGTTGTGAAGCCCAGTAAGTACTGCTGCTGCCCAATAACACTATTTCTTTGCTCGGGTACCAAAATTAGCCCTTTCTAACGCCTTGAGCGGTTCTCCTTTTCTGATTGTAGTGGGCTCATTCCAGGCACTTCATGCCCATTCGTGTTTGCTGAGGTTTCTTCTACATAGTCCTTTCCCCTCAGCATTCACTTCTCCTTATGAGAAACGGGATGGGTCATTTTCACTGGCAGAGGCTGGAACCGTGGAACAGGGACTTTTGCAGAAACCAGATGTTCTTGGTTTCTGCTGGCATCTCAGCTTTTGTCCCCCCAGGTTTCTGGTCTTGCAGATGCTGGGGCAGATACGCTTCCATTTCATTTTGGACAGGCTTTGGTTCTGGCTGGAAGCTCAAGTCCTGTTCATTGGCTTTCACAACCAGGGTGCTCTTGAGCCCACAGACTTGGTGGGATTTCTTCGCTTCAGGACAGAGGGGACTTCTCACTCAAATTCCATGCTGACTAGCCAGGCTCTGGATGTCCAGCCTTCCCAAGAGGAGCTCTGGTTTTTATTGAGAGAGGAAAAGTTGTGCACAAGTGGACGTGCTGTTTCTGACCGTGCTTGACCCTAGAACAAGGCTCTTTGTTAGGCCACGTTAGGTCTTTGTTAGGCCAAGTGCTCCATTATACCCAAGGCTTCTGTTTTCCCTGTCTTCTTTGGGGTGTTTGAGAGCTGAATTGAGATGATTCTTTTCCTAATGGAGGTGTGAGCCTATCTAGCATGACTTTCCTTTCAGTAAAACGCCAGGTTGTACAAAACAGCTTTTCCTTCACTTTGCCTGGTGAGCAAAAACTGACTGCACCTAATGCCTGCTCCTAATTTTATAGCACTGCAGTCTCCAAAAAATAGGAACAGAGACAAGTCCAGCATTTCTGGATTAGCCCAAGGGAACTTCTGCCCATTAGCACCCCCTGCGCAGTCAATCCTTTGTGTGGGGAGGATGTCTAAGGCCACTGCTTCCCACTGAGGTTTTTGTTACAGTTTAAAGCACTGTGTGAACAATGATGCCTACAAATTCACACTTGGGAGTGGGACCAGGCTCCTTGTGATGCCCAGTAAGTGCTCTCCGAGTGGGGCTGGGGTACCTCGTGTTGTTAGAGCTTTCCTTGACCTCTGGGAAACGTGCAATCAAAATGATTTTCTGTCTTCTTGGGAAATATCAGCCACTCTGCCTGCCACCGATGAGGCTGTTTGGATGGGGAAGTTTGGGGAAGTTTGGTAGGTACCAATCAGGTCCATCATTGAGCACCAGTTTCACCTCATATAATTAGGATTTTAACCTTCACTGCCTGCCTTTGGATTAAACTGCCCCTTGGCTCTTTCTTAATGCTCCTCTTTGTCAAGATGGAGAAAGCATTGGGAAAAGAGAGTGCTTTTGAAGCGGCTCGCGAGACTTTTTGCTATGGAAGGAAATGCTGTGAGAATCGAGCTCCAGCTACAACAAGCCAGCTTTTGGCTCAGGGACCAGACTCTCTGTCAAACCAAGTGAGTGTCCAGCTTCCACGGGTCTCCTTTTCCAAAAAGCCTTGGGTGTCCCATGGAACCCCATATAGATTTAATTGTCATAGCAGGAACCCCTCACAGAGGACAAGGTGAACATACGAGCCAGGCCACGCAGTGCAGATGATCTAAGTCAGCAGAGAGGATTTGAGAAAATTGTGTCCAAACCCTCCTGTAACCAAAGTAGTGCCAGATAAGTGGACAGATTCGTCATGAGCGGTAACAGAGGTGTGATTTAGCTTGGATGTGACCACCAGTTGAGCAGTGGCTGAGTGGGGCTGTGGAGGGTTGAGAAGGAGGTATTTGCAGCTGGAGTTCAAGTCAGGTGCTTACGCTGCAACATTTGTGCAATTTCAGCTCGGTTCAGAGTCTGCTTTGGATGAAATGTTTCTTGCTGGGCAAGCTCAATAGTTGGCAATAGGCTTTTTTGGGGGGGTTTTGGTTTTGTAATGCTTGGGGAAGAAATGTCAATAATAGCTACATGGAGTCTGCTTGTCCTGCATAATATTCTAAAGCACTTGATTGTTGCCCTGCTGGGGACATTGTTTCGCCTTCCACTTGTATTTGTGGCTGCACTTGGGCTTCTGCCTGTATTTTCAGTTTAGGGAAAAAGAGAGTCGGGCTCTGTTAGAACCTGTTCTGCACAGAGAGCCATTCTGCCCAGTGGACTCTAGTTCTAGGGTGGAGCAGAGGCTGCAAGTGGAGTTTTGCTAATGAGACAGGAGAGAGCCGGCAATCCCTAGTCATCTCCACCAATGTTGGGAGACATTTCCAACAAGAAAAAAGAAATAAAGCTCTAGGGGAAGTGGAAGCTAGAGTTGCCAGAGAATTAACTCACCGAGACAGTTTTAAAAGAAAGACCAAGTGAGTAAGTCCACAGCTTTGGAGGTTATAGGGTAGTGCAGAGGAGAGATGACTTATTGGGTTTTTGCTGTGAAGGAAAACACTGTGTGAATGATTATGGAAGAAAAGCCACCTTTGGAGGTGGAACTCACCTAAGGATAAGACCAAGTAAGCGTTCTTTACTTTGGAATTTGCCCTTCTCCCCCTTTTATATCTTACATATTTTACCTCAGATGCCTTCTGCACAGCTTTTACCAACCAAGTTAACAGCTACCATGCCTACATCTGCTAGGGAGGCATCACTGGAAAGGCACCTTTTAGGTCCACAGACATCCAAACTAGTCGCACTGTTGTGAACCCGGTACATGTAAGCCTCTGACTTCCACTGGTTTCTCAGTTCCCAGCCACTGCTGCCACGTGTGAGATTTGTTCCTCTTTTGTCTTGAAAACTTTGGAAGGCAGAGGGGAAAGTTCCTCTGGACATTACAGGGGAGGGGGAAAAGGTTTTGCTGTCTTCCTCATGGCAGCGCAGCCTTGGAACCTGCTGTCGGACAGCTGTGCAGCTCCCTGAGTCCTGCAGCACCTCCTGCAAGGCCAGGGGCAAGGTGGACAAGCAGGTTTTTGTAATGAGCCGTGCCAGAGTGTGTATGGTGCAGACAGAGTGATTTTTGGAAAGGGGACGATGCTTTCAGTCAGAGCTGGTAAGTTAGTGACTGCCCTGGAAAGGGGAATTGCTTCCTTTTTCTCTTCTTGCTTATTGTCTTGTGGAGAAGAAGGTTGGGAACTGAACTGTGAAGTTCTCCTGATCTGGAGAACTTGGCTTAGCGGCGAGCCCCACTGCCTTGCCCTCCTGGGGGGGTATGTTACAGCGCCCAACCCACCTGAAATGACCAATTGTCTCTCCTATTACTCCTTCTCTTCACTTTCTTCATGTGACCCTCACTGCCTTCACTCTAAATGGTCATGGGTGTTGTAGATAAGGCCACTTCAGATACCTTGGGAAGCTGGATTCAGTCCTAGCCAGAGCTAGGCTGTTCAAGAGGCTGCAAAGAGCCTGTGGAAGAGCAGCCTCAAAATGTGCGTGTGAGAGTTGGGTGTCTGTAGTTCTAATGATTAGGTGCCACAGAAGCACCTAATAAGTTTTGTTATGCACCTAATAAGCTCTCTATGTGCATCTGCAACTCTTTTTTCTTTCTTTCTTGAACACCATGGATGCTTTTGGTGTTGACATGTTTGAAGACTCATTATCCCAGGGTTCAAAAGAACTTTGATTCCTTGGAAAGAGTGTGCTTGCTCATGGTGTTCTTGGTACTGCTCCAGGAGGGTGTGATACAGACACTGGTTCTGTCCATCCCTCTGAATAAATGGGTGTGAAGTTCTGACCCTTCGTATTACAGGGTGGTCCAACACGCTGGCCCCTTTGCAAGAGCCTAGCAAAGGCTTAGAACTGAGGAGAAGGAAGCGCTGGTGGTTTTTGTTAGCTCCTAGATCACTGTGTGAGTTCTGGTCTGGACAAGCTGACATTTGGCCAGGGGACCAGTCTATCTGTGAAACTGGGTGAGTAGTGTGGCAGAGCTGTGAAGAAGTGTCACTGGTCATTGGTCTTTGCAGAAGAGAACACTCCTTTTTCTTTTTCCTTTCCTTTCCCTTTTTCCTTTCCCTTTTTCCTTTCCCTTTTTCCTTTCCCTTTTTCCTTTCCCTTTTTCCTTTCCCTTTTTCCTTTCCC
>NW_020455613.1:35329-43461 GCF_003342845.1 Nothoprocta perdicaria
GTGCTCCCTTTGGGAGGTGAGAGCTCTTCAGCTGTCTCACGTGCTGCCCTGTGGACAGGTGATTGCCCTGACACATCAGGGTTCTTGGGCAGCGGGGTCTTTGTGACTGGTCAGTGTTTCTTGGAATGACTTACCAGCCTGCAAAAATAGTGTTCAGTAACATTTGATACCTACATCTTTTTAGTTTATTTAATTATTTTTTTAATTAAAAATAGAGGTTTGGCATGTTCCCATGAAGTAATTGGGAAGTCCCCAATGTCAGCTTTTCTGAGGTTGTGCTGTTGGCAAACAACTCTTCTTGGCTGCAGGTGGTTGCTCCTCTGCTGGGAACGTTGCCTTCCCTTCCACTCTGCCGCTCCTATTTGAGGGTAAAGTTGGGCTTTTGCCCATGTTTTCAGGCTTTAAGGAAGAGCCAAAGGAAGGTGGGCTCTGCTAGAACCTGCTCTGCACAAGGAGGCATTTTGTTTGGAGAAAGAACCTTGATCTCAGGGGAAAGGGTAGGCTGCAAGCGGGTTTTGCTAATACTGCCTGCCTCTCTTCTCTGCATGAAATCTCTGATCTGCTCCATCAAAACTGGAAATCTTCACTAATGAGTAAATTTTCAAGGGCAAGTAAAGTCTAGAGATCCCAAAGAAAGAACTTGCCAAGAGTCACTTAAAAGAAAATCCAAGCGAGCAGAGCTGCAGCCTTGCAGGTAATGTGGTAATGCAGGGCGGGAATGACTTACAGGTATTTGCTGTGAGAGAAATCACTGTGTGTATACAATGCAAACAAGCTCAGCTTTGGAGGTGGAACTCACTTAAGGATAAAACCAAGTAAGTTTTAAATCCCTTTTCCACTCCATTCTATAGATAAGGGAGATACAGGCATTCAAACAGCCTTTTTTTTTTTTTTTTAATTTTTGTTTTGCTTTTGAGCAAAGGCTATATATTGTATGAATTTTAAGGAAAGTCTACCTAACTTTCCTCGTGTTTATTCATCTCTCTTGTTTTCTTGTTTCCTTGCTGTCCTAACAAACAAAACAATCCTTGAGCCTTCCTCGCTTGGAATGCCCCTGTGCATCATGACCACACTGACTGTATGACCATGCAGCACGGGGCGAGTCGGTTTGCTCTCTCTTGTACAGTTGGGTGGTTGCTCTTCACGCACTGAAGACAGGCTGAACGCTCCTGGCTGCACAGGAGTTCTACTGGTCATGGCTCTTCCAGATGAGCTTCTCACCTGGAAGCTCCTTAACTGGCAATTGGACATTTTAACAGCTCTAATGGTGCTACCCAACATGGCAATACAGGCAACTGCTGCAGTTGTAAGAGGTGACTTTTTCCCTGTCACACATGGAGCAATTCCAGACCTCCTGGAAGCCTCCAGCCACACTCCAGAGCTCCACACAACCTGGAGCCTTCTCCCAGACTATGGCGAAGCTGTGAGGAGCTGTGGGAGTGCAGAGCGGAGAGGGCAGTGGGCTTGTCTTGGGAAAGGGGACAAGGGCTTTTGCAGGAACTTAGCAACAAAACTGTGGTGGGACTGAGAGATGCACCTCAACATATGCATGCTGAGCAGCACGAGGAGCTTCTGCAGGGGCCTGAATTGGTCTAATTATTGTTTTCCTAATTGGAAATAGCTCTCTAGGGGTTGCTGATTGCAGCACTGCAGTCTGGACACAGACATTGATTGCTGAAGAGAAGCTATGTGTTAGGCTGGTGTCTGCAGACTGATGGAGTTGTAGGTCAGGAATTAAATCTTATCCTTTGGTCACTCTTCTCCTTCTCAGAAGGGAAAGACTCATGTCAGCCACTTCAGAAGGTGAGCAGGTTTCCTCTCTGCTGGCTGCAGCGTTATTGTAAGGCTCTGTGTGGCTGTGACAATCTACAGGTCTTGGCAAGCTCACCTTTGGACGTGGAACCAGCCTTTCTGTGAGACCCTGTAAGTGTCTTGGTGAGAATGGGGCTGTGGTCTGAAATCCTGGGGAGGAACAAGAGCTGGTGCTCCCTTTGGGAGGTGAGAGCCATTCAGCTGTCTCACGTGCTGCCCTGTGGACAGGTGATTGCCCTGACACATCAGGGTTCTTGGGCAGCGGTGTCTTTGTGACTGGTCAGGGTTTCTTGGAATGACTTACCAGTCTGCAAAAATGCCCTTTGTCAACATTCAATACCAACTATTTCTTCTTAAATTCAAAATAGGGCTGTCATAGCTTCCCATGTAGTAACTGAGAAGTCCTTGATGTCAGCCTTTCTGAAGTCGTGCTGTTGGAAAAGGGCTCCTCTCAGCTACAGGTGGTGGTTATAAAGCAGAAATGTCCTGCGTAAACTATGGAATCTCCTGGGTAGACTATGGAGGAAAGAGCACAAATCTTGGCTTGGGGAAAGACACAGAATCCCTGTAAATCCCTGTAAGCGCTGGAGATTGCTTTCTAATCTAGGTACCTAGGCTAAAGGAGTAACATGCAGAAGGAGATGGGATTGGTCTCCCACATGAAACCTTTCCCATCTGTTTAGGTTTGGATTTCTGTGGAGAGGTCAGACAAAAGTCAATCAAAAGATGTTGTCATTTGGAGCCAGAGACACGTGACAAGGGAGACATCTTTTTTTTTCCTCTTTGGACAAAGTCAGTGGCTTTGGAAGAAGTCAGTATTTGTCCAGAGTAAAATTGCATGTGGTTTTGGTTGGCACAATATGTGTCACGATATGACTTCAGCCTATACCTGGAAAGAGACCTTTAGAGCAGGGACCAACCTAGCAGTAAAACCTGGTAGGAACCCAACCTGGTTATGTAAGGACTACTAAGCACAATTCTCCTTCCTGGGGGGAAACCATCGGCTTTCCACGAGATCTTTACAACTAGCTGCACAGTCAAGGCAGAGGATGAAAGCGGGCCCTGCTTTTGTTTGTGTGTTAGTTTAACTGTAGGAGTTTTTGCTGTGAAGGAAAACACTGTGTGAATAATTACGGAGGCAAAGTCAGCTTTGGAGGTGGAACTCGATTGAGGATAAGACCAAGTAAGTTTTTAAACCCTCTTCTGCTCCATTGTCTAGATAAGAAAGATACACATATCCATCCATTTATTGCTCGGTTTTTGTTTTTGTGGGTTTTTTTTTTTTTTTTTTTGAGCAAAAGTATATATTGTTTGAATATCTTCAAAGGTCTACAAAGCTCCTTAGTGTGCAATTGGTGGCTCCACCAGCTCTAACAAAAGTAGCTGAAATAGTGGTGGCTGCTGTAGTTGCACCAGGTGAGATTTTTCTTGCCACACATGGAGCGATTGCAGACCTCCTGCTGCTCTGCACTGAGGTAGCACCACTGGACAACACCCAAGGGACACTGGCATGAGCTGAAGTTTCCAGAGCTCTAAATCAGGTTCATGACTGCAGATTCACTTCTGCCAGAGGAGTTTCTTGCCCAAGTGACCTATTGGGAGGGAGCTAACTGGGTTTGGAAAAAGCTCATGTTGAATGGAGGAACAGAGGGGAGATGACCAGAAATGACTTACTTCTCCATAAGACACCAGTGTGACCATGCCGCAGCGCACGGCAAGGGCTTACTTGTTGTGTATGGAATCTAAACAAGGCTAGTGCTCATCCTGGTTTTAAAAGGCTGAGTTATTTGGGAAGGAGCTCTTCCATTGGAGTTTCCTTGTGGAGGGACTGGAATAACCGCTGGTGGTTTTTGCTGTGGTGTGAAGGGCTGTGTGAACACAGGAAGCTTCAAGCTGGCACTGGGGACAGGGACCCGTCTAGTAGTGAAGCCCAGTAAGTACTGCTGCTGCCCAGTAACACTGTTTCCTTCACCCAGGTATCAAAATTAGCCCTTTCTAATGCCTTGAGCGATTCTCCCTTCCTAACTGCAGCGGGCTCATTCCGGGCTCGGAAAGCTCCTGGATGCACACTCTCTTTGCTGAGCTTTCTTCTACATTATCCTTTCTCCCCAGCTCTTGCTACTCCTCATGAGAAACAGGATCAATCATTTTGGCTGGCATAGGCTGAAACTGTTGAAAGGGACTTTTTCCAGTGCGTAAATTTTCTTGGTTTCTGCCAATGGTATTACAAACCTGGAGGACATATCTAGGAAATGAGTTTATTTTCAGGCAGAACACCTTGTATGACCAAAGCAGCCCTTCCTTATCATCACTCGGTCTAGGGATCAAAAATTGACTGCACCTCACATCTGCTCCTAAGTTTAAGGGACTAGGATCTTCACAAAGTCCAAGCAGAGATGAGCCTTCCTCTTCTCAAGGGTCAATGATCAAGGGCCAAGATCTCAAGGGCCAATGCTTCTCACTGGGGTTTTCTTATAGTTTAAAGTACTCTTTGAATAATGGTGCCAACACCTTTGGGAGTGGGACAAGGACCTACTGTGATGCCCAGTAAGTGCTCTCCAGATGTGGCTGACATACTTAGTGCTTTCAGAGTGAAGAATGTGTGTGGTCAGCATCTTTTTCTTTATTCTTGGGTGATATTGGCCATTCTGCCTGCTACGCATGGGATGGACTGGATAGGAGGAAATGGAGGGCAAGTGTGATGAGTGCCCATCAGATTAGCAATGAACTTTGCTTCATCTCTTATAGCTAGGATGTTAGGCTCTACTCTGAACCCTTGAATTCCCCTGCTGCACGGCACATCTCTTGTGCTCCTTGGCCAAGATGGGCCAAGCTTTGGGAAAAGAAGGTGCTTCTGAAGAGCCTTGTGAGGCTTTTTGTTATGGAAGGAAATGCTGTGTACCTCTGGTGCAGGCTACAAGCCAACCTTCAGCTCAGGGACCAGACTCTCTGTCAAGCCAAGTGAGTATTGAGCTTTCACGTGTCTCCTTTTCCAAATACCCTAGGTGTTCACTAGATCCCTACATAGACTTAGTCTTGTCAGGCTCTTACAAGTCTTATCAGGATCACCTTACAGAGGACAAGACAAACACACGAGCCAGGTCAGGTAGTGCAGACAACCTAAGCCAGCAGTGAGGTTTCGAAAAAATGAAGGTTTGCTTCCAAACCTCCCTGTTACTAAGTAGTATAAGACCAGTGGACAGGTTAGTTGTGAGCAGTAATAGTGGTGGTGTTGAGCATGGATGGACAGAGCGATTACCAGATGAGCAATGCCTGAGTGACTGTAAAAGGCGGGTGAGGGAGAATTCACAACTGCGCTTCAGTTCTGCTTCTGATGCCGTGACTTCTCTACAGTTTTGGTCATGTTCTGAGTCTGTTTTGGGTGAAATATTTCTTGTTCAATAGTAGGGTCTATTAGTACTCTTTTGTTTTTATTTTTTTTTCCACCCTGAAAAGAAATGGAGAGAGGAATACAGTGGGACATAGTGGTTACCGTTTGCAGCCTGGGTAAGATGTGGATGTTGAAAGGAATAGGAGCAAGTCTCATGTCAGGTCATGTGCATGCAGGATGGAGTTGCAGGTGTTGATATTGACAGAAATTTCAGGCAGGAGTAAGACCTCATGGTCACTTTGGAAGGCACGTCCTCTTTAGCTATCTCCCGTGCTGCCCGGTGGAGAGGTGACTGATTGTCTTGCCCTATCATGTTTCATAGGTGGCTGGGTCTTTGGTCAGTTATTTTTGGAATGACTTACCAGCCTGCAAAAATAGAATCTGTTAAACTTTGATACCCACTATCTTATTTTAATTAAGGTCTTTGTTATGTTTCTTTTCTTGCCCAAGATTTGGCAGAAAAAAATCAAGAAATGTATCTTGGAGTGTGTCAGTGAATGCAGAGAAAGAGCTCTGATTTGGAGGTTGAGCAAAGACTGAAAGTGGTGTTTTGCTAGTAATCCCTGCCTCTTTTCAAAGCTGGAAGATACCCCTAACAAAGAAACACTCTAGGGGAAACACAAGCTAGAGTTCCCAAATATTGAACTTGGGAATACTGGCACCAAATGAGCAAACCCATGGATTTCTAAGTAACACAGCAATGAAGGGGATAAATGACTTACGGGGTATTTGCTGTGAAGGAAAACACTGTGTGAGCAGCAACTGGGGCAAACCCTCCTTTGGAGGTGGAACTCGATTAAGGATACGACCAAGTAAGTTTAAAGAGCTTTTCCAATCTATTTTGGAAAGGGAGATACACTCCTTCATCCAGTGTGATTATTTTTCTTTTATTTTTACATTTCACCCCATTTTATTTATTTATTTTTCTCCTTTTGAGAAGAGCTTGTGTAGTGTGTATAGAGCTTGTGCAGCTCTAAGAGTATTACCCAAAATGGTAATACAGGTAATTTGCTGCAGTTATAAGAGGTGACTTTTTTCCCTGTCACGCACGGAACAATTCCAGACCTCCTGCTGCTCAGCACCACAAGGAAATGCATGAGCATATCCCAAGATGTAACTTGTGGTCAAGACCACTGATTAAGTTCTGTTGGAGAAGTTCCTTGACCAAGTGACCTATCGGGAGGGGAGCATAACTGGGCTTAGAAAAAGCTCACGTTGTATGGGAGAGCAGAGGGCAGGTGTCCAGAAATGACTCACTTATCTATAAAACACCACTGTGACCAGCACAAAGTGAAAGGCAAGAGCTTGCTTGCGTTGTTCTGTATGGAATCTAATCAAGGCTAGCACTAACCTCCCATTTAGAAGGTTGCTTAGGACTGGAAGAAGCCCTCTGCATGTACGTCCTTCACCACACTAGGGATTTCTGCTTTCTGTGCTTTTTTCCTTTGGGTATTCGAAGGCTGCAGTGCCCCTGGGCTGTTGGTCATGGACGTGGGAGCGTAACTAGCAAGTGACTTGGTGCTCAGGCAGCATGCCACGTGTGATCCATGATGCCTGTTCATCTTCGGGAGCAGGACAAGACTCCCTGTGATGCCCAATAAATGCTTTCTACATGTGCAAGTGTGACTAGGGCTTTCAGAGCTTTCCTTGGTGTCCAGGGAAAGTGCACTGTAAAACTCTTCTTCTCTATTCTTGGGAGAAATCTGTTATAGCTAGGATGTAAAACTCTGCTCCCAGCCCTGGGATACCCCGATTCCCCTGACCCATGGCTCTTTTCTGGTGTCCCTCATGTTCTTGGCCAAGACGGGCCAAGCCTTTAGGAAAAAGGGTGCTTCTGAGGTGCCTTGCTAGGCTTTTTGTTATGGAAGGAAATGCTGTGTGAATATGGCTCCAGCTACAACAAGTTAACCTTCGGCTCTGGGACCAGACTCTCTGTCAAACCAAGTGAGTGTTCAGCTTTCATGTGGCTCCTTTGCCAAAAAGTCTTAGTTATCCCCCGGAATGCTACATAGACTATGTTTTCATCTCAGGATCATCTTATAGAAGCCAAGGTGAACGCCTGAGTTGGGTTACTTAGTGCAGATGAGATAAGGTGGGTGCAGATGAGGTAAGCCAGCAGAGCTGGTTTGGAGACAAGGAACGTGTGCCCAACCAGCCCCCATTAACAAGCGAATGGACCTGAAACACGCTGTGGTGCATAGAAATGTGGTCAGGCCCAGCATTTTACATAACAGAGACATGTGCTAAGGCCACCACACCGAGGTGGTTTCAGACAAGTGGAAAGATTAGCCAGGAGCAGTTTTAGAGGCGTCTTCCAACCTGGATGCATAGAGCAACCACCAGCTGAGCAGTGCCTGAATGGGGCTGTGGGAAGCAGGGGAGGGGGATTCACAACTCGGGTTCCTTTCTGCTTATTACAGTGTGAGTTTGGTGCAAGTTTCCCTAGGTTCTGGGTCTGCTTGGTTCAAACGATTCTTGTTGGGCCAGCTCAAGAGCTCTGAGCGTTGCTGTGCTTCTTGTTTTTTCCCCTCTGAATAAAGACAGAGACAGAAATATAGGCCCTGGGCTCTCCACAAAGACCTAGCACATATGACTTAAACATTCCTGGAATAATCCAAGAGAATTCCTGTCCCTGAGCAGTGCCTTGGGCACCGAGTCACTTTCTATGTGGAGGATCTCCAAGACCAGTGCTTCTCACTGGGGTGTTGGTTGTAGTTGTGTGAACAATGTTGTCTACAAATCCATGCTTGGGAGTGGGACGAGGCTCCCTTGTGATGCCCGGTAAACGCTCTCCAGACACGGCTAATGCACTTAGTGCTTTTAGAGCTTCCCTTCACCTRGAGGGAATGTGTGCGCTCAGAAGGGTTTTCTTTATTCTTGGGTGATATTGGCCATTGTGTCTGCCACCTGTGCGGTGGACTGGGTGGGA
>NW_020455613.1:45102-97484 GCF_003342845.1 Nothoprocta perdicaria
GCAGTTTGGTCCAGGGACGCAGCTACGCATTCGCCCAAGTAGGTTTCCTCTCCTGCCCCTCATTCCTTGGTGTTAGTTTGGTATTTTCGATACCTTTATGATGGGCCTGGCTGAGCTGGGTCTATTTTGTGTAAGTTCTACCACTCTATGGAGAAGTCCCAGTAGCAGTCCAGAGGAAAGAGACGTCTGTACTCATTGAGGATGAACCGGTACTCATTGAGAAATACTTTTTATGGAGTTGGAATAAGACATTCAGTAAAATTTGTAAGTATGAGGAATGGTCTGCGGATGAAAAGAGACTAAAAGGAATCCAAAGGACAAGAGTCACTACTGACTTCAGGGTTAGGCATGCAGATAATTTTATAGGTGTCCAGTCATCCCATGTACACCGAGTTTTTCTCTTTCTCCTCCCCCCTCCTCATAAAAAGAAGCTTTGGGGGCAGATTTTGGTGTGTCCCTGCTTAGTCTAAAGGTAGTTAATCTAAAGAAGGTCTTCCAAGCTGCTCTCAACAGTTCTTAGAGATGTAAAAGGTAATTTCAAAAGCCTGGGAGTCCAAAAGCCAACTCCTTCCCAAGCTATTGACCTCCTAACAAAAATGTATTATAACAGAAGCAAGGCTGAGATTCTGCTGTCCTCCTCACTGTGGTGTTAGGTACTCTGCACAGCTATGCTGAGGAATGATGTAAGGCTCTGCATGTTATGTCTTAGCACATTAATACAGACACAAATCTCTTTATAAAATCCCGTAGGTTTTTAGGTCATGTAATGGAAACATGATGAAAGAGGATCCCTGAGGATCTGGGATGATTTCTAGGGTTGTTATAGGGGTTTATTTCCTAAAACAAGAGCAACAAAACAAAAAAAGAACTTGCTTATAAGGAGATATTTTCATAAATCATTTTAATGCACTTCTGGTGTTCGGTAACTTGGTAGAGCTCCTGGGTGGTTCTGTTGCCTCAGCTGTGGTTAATAGCTACATAAAAACTGTACAAAATCCAATGAATGCTGCTCAGCATCAACGAAAACAATCAGAAACTAATTACAAAGCACAATGAGGAATTAAAGAAAAAGTGTTCGATAGGAAGAGTCTCGTGTTGGGAAACATTATGCAGTGAGAAGTGCAGGGATCGTACTTTGGATACACCAAAGCAAGCTACACTGAGTGTTCCCTGATAACTCCATTTAAGGAGGAGATTCTTCCCATCTCTGGCATCTGAGGTGGCTCTAGTCCTATGGAGTTATTCCCATTGAATACGGGAAAAAATAATTGGCGATTAGAGGTTATAGGGAATCTGGGGAAATGTTTATAGATGTTAAGATCAGTCCGTTTGAGTCATGATGGACTAGATATATGAGACTAGACTCTTACTTTACGAACTGACAGTGATAGTTGTTCTATAGAGCAATTTAACTGTTTTGCTTTCCCTAGAAAGTCTATTTACTGCTGTTCCCTATGAATGGGTCTGTCTTAGGGAATGGAATCAGGCTACAAATGAAATGAAGTGAAATACAAAAACGTAGATGTGATATATAATAATATAATGTAACAATCTTCACTGAATGAAAACGTGGTTTTGTCAAGGATGGATGTAGGAATGCAAAGGAAAAATAATGGGCTAATGGAAAAAAGAAGTAAGATATAATGTACTGCAAGTGTATAGGTGCAGAAATGGAAAGGATACAGGGACAAAGGTTTATAATCCGTGCTACACATTTAAAGCTTGTTGACAGGCCACGCTGGGGGTGGATACTCAGCTGTAAATGGACAACATTATCACTCATTGGATGGAAATTTACCTTCCTGGGGTTGAGTAGAAGACCTGACACACAGGAAACCTGGGGAGAAAACGTGTTTCAAGGCAGTGCAATTATTTCCAAGGTACTTCCTCACAAGTCAGAGATCTTGCAGAGAAACTGAGCTTGGAATAGTATAGTGAAGCAAGCAGGACAGGGGGTCAGTTACTTACAATGATTGGAGTTGATGGGATTGTATAAAGTAGATTTTTGTCATAGAAAACAATATTCATGGCTATGAATATGTAGCACATTATCTTTGTCCCTAAAACCTGGCTCGGGGTAAAATTGAGTAAGATTTCTGAGATGTAGGGTTTCGAGTTGCAGAGTGGAAAAATTGAAATTCATTTAAAATTGTAATAAAGTAAATATTTGCTAAAAAAAAATAGCAAAATGCAGTTCAAATGTAGGCTGATGCCTGCAATTAATCGCGGTAATCCCTTTGTTACTAGGGTATTTGCTAGACATTGTAGAAGATTTCAAGGTAGCTGCTGCTGGAGTGTGGAGACAGCTGAAACCTGTCTAATTAGGTGGAGAAGAGTAGCTAGACTAGTGTAAGGAATGACTAAGCGGGCTTAATGTGACTGGAGTGTTTATTTCACTAAATATTTGTATGAAAATGCCCCAAACTTTCCCTGGCTAGATTATTCCAGTGTACATCTTGCCCTGCTGTGTTTATGAATCTTGATTTGCAATAGACTGTTATGCACATGCTTTTTTTTTGCAAAGCAATGTGCCACAGTGTAGTAGTGGGAACTACGGCAAACTTGCATTTGGAGCTGGAACCAAACTGATAGTATCTCCAGGTACGTTTGAATTCCAGAGATGTCTTTATTTGAGAGTAGTTTTGTTGGTTTATAAGGTACATTGCCTTCCTCTCCACAATATATTAAGAACAGTATTATACATTTTCACCTGGAGCAAGTGACTTCCATGACTGCATATGTACTTCTTTTTTATCTTCCTTACTCCTGGTCAAAGCATATGCTTTTTTTTCCCAAGGATTTTCTTGGAAAGTCAACTGCAAGTGGGCTCCTATATCCTTCCTAGACTAGAAAAAATCTTTGAAGAAAAAGCAAAGGGAAATGGTGAAAACGAGCAGGGGCCAGAAAATCGCAATGATGATAACTGCCTCTTAAGGTTGGACTAACAGAGCCTTTCCTGGCATACGGATGTTAATACCTTAAGATAATGAGGTCCACATTATCTAATCAGCCTCCTTGCTCTGTGCTGATGTACATTACGAACGTGTGTTTGGCTTTTGCTTTGGAGATCGTGAGTAAATTGCCATAAATGGGGAATGAGTTTCTGTCATATTGAAGCAAAGAATAAATACTGGAAGCTCAGGATACAACATGTGACATGAGACCGGTCTTGTAATCACGGGCAATCACAGCCTAGTAGAGGCAGAGATAAACGAGACCAGGTCCATTTCTGAGTGGTTTTGTGAATAGATGGAGAGGTGATACCAAAAATTAATTTTACCTAGATGAAGATGATTGAAAAAGTAATGATGGAAGTGTTGCTGCCACAAGATGGTCAGGCAAGGTCAGTTTAAACAGATATTTGTTCATGAAGGGTAAGTTGATGGTTCACGAAGCTCTCCATTTCCAAGTCCCCAAGTTCCCACCCACCGACAGAGACTGCAAGGAAGAGCAGAGCCTGCTTTGCCATGCACAAACCTTTTCTTGTATTCCTTCTCAAATAACTTTCAATAAGGTTAAGCAATGCTTCCTATGCTGATTGACACCCCAAAAAAAACCCCACGTTGGGCAACTCCTGCAGCTGGAAAAAATAATAAGCAAACCCAGCAGTCCAAGAATACTAGACTTCCAATATCTTTCTTTCCAAGTTTTTTAAACAGATATTTTGGGGTACCTTAGAGAGTGTCTTTAAACTATGCACCGTATTTTAAGTGCCGTGTAGTGTATAATACAGCTTAGAATAAAATTGCATTTCGAAAGGGACTAAGCTCCTGGTTTCTGTGAGTAACTTCCATTTCCCAAATGTATGATTTATTTTTATTTCATCCCTCTGTCTCCTTCTCTCCACTCTTTTACTCTTTTTGGAAATTTAAGAAAAAAATAAGAACTTTTTTTTTTTATCTGAAATTCCTTGGGGAAGAAAAGAAAGTTAGATCCTGAGAGAGTAACCCAGAGAAATCTTTTCTGCTTATAAGCTAAATCGTCCTCATAAGTACCATTGTACATATGAGCTCTGAGGTCGCCCTTGACCAATTCAGCTGGTAAATTCAAGTGAATACGATAATGGACTTTGTGCCACACTGTTCACCATGTGGTCAGCTAGGAAGTAACAGTAGATAATGTAATACTAATTCGGGAAAAGGAAAAGGGGAAGGGAATTTGGCTACCAGTGACACTAAGTAATTGAGGAATGACAGTGAAAATCACTGTCTATTACACGGGTGAATTTCTGGGAGCAATGAGATAATTATCACAGGATTATAGAAGGGGCCTTTGATGATTGTCTGATCCAAATTCCCTGCTCAAGCCTGGTTAGCTAGAGCAGGTTGCCTAGAACCATGTTCAGTTGGGTACCGATGGAGGGAAATACTAAGGAAGAGTGAGAATGAAATGTTTGGAAGGCAACATACCGTTTGATAAAAGGAAATAAAAAGAAAAGAGAAGAATAGTCCTAGATAGACAGATCTTTGTAATCATGGGCATAAGTAGAATTTCCTTGCATGGGCTGTTTCAGAGTTGAAACTTCCACCCAAGACCTCTGGATATTGTATAAGCCCGTGCCATAGTGTGACTATAAAAGTACTTCCACACTCACATTTGGATCTGGGACAAGACTTGCAGTTTCGCCAAGTAAGCAGCACCCATGGTACTACTAAGGGTAAGAAGCTATTGAGAAGGTCTCTTGTGAGGTGGGGAATTGGAAGACACGTAATCTTGTGTTTGGAAGACAGAGCAGATTGAAAGTCAACTTGGGTGATTAAGGTCTGGAGGACAGGCTGTGACGAGGGGAGCAGTGTCCCCTGACCTCTGTTTCCAAATAGGCCTGCCTTTATGAAGAATAAACTGAATTACGAGGGAGGAAGGAGAACTGAAAGAAAATGAATTTAGGATTCTTTCTGTAGAGGATGCTGGTGAAGTTGAAACAGGAAGCCTGGGTATAATAGGAAATGAGACAACATTGACACTTACAGATTAGTGATTAATCATAGATTAATTTAATTATAGACTAATAACGCTCATAGATTAATGACCATGCAATTTCATTGACCTTAGCCATTGCTGAGGCTTGTCGGCCAATAGAAAAATGTGTGAATTTCATCCCATTCACATGTAAATTTTGAAGACTGGATTAGATATGAATTAGACTGCACGTCTCCAAATCCAGTGTACTGGGATGGAGAATCTGGAAGTCTAAACATAGACTTCTGGTGTAGACATCTAACCATCCATGCAGGCCTGGCAGATATCACATAGGCTTTGCAAGGGAATTTTGGAACTTCCACCCAAGGAGAGACAGCAAACATCATTAGACATGAACGTTCAGTCTCTGGAATTACTCCTTCAGGGTCAAGATTAACCTATGAGCATGTGCTGGGACATATCTTTCCTCTGAACCGGGGGATGATTCCAGATTGACTCTAGTTTGTGGAAAATCATATGGGTTTGGTAGAGGAATTGTAGAGAGGATCAAATGATTTCCTGCTGGTTCCAGTCCAACCAGATTAAGAAATTTTACTTCAGGGACAATGAAGACCAGGATGGATCAATATATAATCCAGGTTTTGCATTAAGCCAGCTAAAGACTTCTACTGCCCCTGCTTTGGAAAAAAATAAATAAAATAGTAGAGGTCTTGGTAGAGTGCTGAGAAAGTCTTCTATGGCTCTGCTTTAAACCACCCTCTGAAGTTTTTCTGTAAACTAGTCAGCAATAGCATTCAAATATCTCCTTTTCTTCTCTCTGGAAGATGTCCTCTAGTAAGGATGAAATAAGGTGGGTGGATGGCTGAGAGCATCGCTGAGCAGCCACTCCTCAGTCTTTCTTGTAAACTGAGAAGGTCACAGATATAAATAGAGCATCTTCAACGCAGCCACCAATTGACCCAACAAAATACAGGAAACGTGGGTCACAGCGCTGTGGTTAAAGTAGCTGATCTTGACCAAGACCGTGCTCTGCAAATTTTCATAGCAGTGCAAAAATCTGCAAAGGAGCTTATCAGAAAACAGCCTCTGATGTCAGAGCAAAACCAGCAATCATGGTGAGCAAGAATGAGAAATGTGTGTGTTGCAAAGGAGCTGCTGCTGAAGCTGCCTGCAAAAATAGTCCTTAATTTGTATCTAATCAAGATGAGAACATTGCACAGTTTGACAGGGAGCAAAACCCCCTAATAGAGAGAGGCAGCTGAGCATTCACTGTGAGAGAGAAGCTATGAAGCACCATCAATTCCTGCTCTTCTCTCTAGGATCCATAAGCCAGGGCAAAGATGGGTTAGAAAAACTGTAATTCAGGAAAAAGGCCAGAAATAAAAGGACTATTTGGCTTTGTAGATAATGTCCTTCTGAGTTGACCCTAGTAAATTATGGATATTTCTCTAAGATGTTGACAGCTGGGAACTGAATAGATGAGAAATGTTTCTCTTGGTGAACTAAGGCCTTCTGCTTCAATAACATTTTGAGACAATTTCTAAAAGCCAAGATTTTTACACCAAATTTCCCAGTGGGAAGAACTGAAAACTTCTTAATCTGGCAACTGATTGCTGTCCCTAAATAAAGGAATATAGATATATTCTGTTTCTGTATATAATATAGAAATATATAGAATATAGAAATGAAGTATATATAATATTATCAACTTTGTGAGCAGGGCCTAAGCAGACATTGTTCTAAACTCTAAAACCTACACAGTAATCCATGGTAAGATTATAAATGTGAATCGAAGCTCTGGTTCGAACCTGTGATCGCCAGGAGTGCAACTGAAAAATGCACTCAAGTTGGCTGTGCTATATCTTTAATCACATTTTATCTATTCACCGATAGAGTACTGCAATACAGATAACGTTTTATCATTGTGCATGCAGAAAATTTGGAGAAAACACCTTCTCGGAGAATCAGAAATTTTGAGAGTTGGATAAGAAGAAATGCGTGTCTTGAGTACAGTCTTACCAAATTGAATGTGCAAAAAGTTTATTTACAGGAAGCATTTTGATGTGTGTGGAAAATCCTAGTGTGATTAATTTTCAAGTAGAATTTGAAGCCAGAAAACAGCAATCAAAACCAGAAATCTTAGATTTTTCATCTTTAGTAACAAAAAACCCTTCTTTTTCAGGGCAAAATTTAGGAGCTTCCCTCCCCCCAGCCCTGCCAGCTATACTACAAGCTATACTGTTAGAATATAGTGAAAGTTTTGTTTAATATTTCTTTCCCCCCCAAAAAAAAACATATGTTGCTGCTTTGCAAGGCTTTCCTTGCTCTTCGCAATGGGAACGGTTAGCTAGACAGTGACCGTGGACATCTTTAAGATGTCTTAGTTAATCCACTGTCCTTCAGTATTGGAGAAAGTGGGAATCGGAATGTCAGTGATGGATTTAAGAACACATTTGTGGAAGAGAGGAAGGCGAGGGTGATGTCAGTGTTCTTCGGTAGCTCCACACTACTCAGTCCTTTCTAGACACATGATGTCAAGGCGGTCAAGCAGGAATGAAGTGCTCTCTATGCTGGTGCCATGTAGGATCCTAAATTCTTTCAGGTCAAGATCCAACAAGAACCAGGTTGTATGGTAGAGGTTAACAAGCTATTGCAGAGCGGATGTTCAACTAAATGTCATTTGTGAGGCTTCATGGATCGTGTCTCAACATCACTTGTGACTCCAGCACAATTGCGACTCCAGCACTTAGAGCAACTTAAATGATTAAGGGACTGGAACATCTCTTGTATGAGGAGAGACTGAGTGAGCTGGGCCTGTTCAGCTTGGAGAAGAGAAGGCTCAGAGGGGATATGATTAACATGTATAAGTTCATGAAGGGAGAATGCAGAGAGGAAGGGGACAAGCTCTTCTCATTGGTGGCCAGTGATAGGACAAGGGGTAATGGGCATAAGCTGAAACACAGGAGGTTCCATCTCCAGGTGAGGAGGAACTTCTTCACTGTGAGGGTGACAGAGCAGTGGAACAGGCTGCCCAGGGAGGTTGTGGAGTCTCCTACTCTGGAGGTCTCCAAAACCCGCCTGGATGCCACCCTGTGCCACATGCTGTAGGTGTGCCTGCTTGAGCAGGAAGGTTGGACTAGATGATCTCTAGAGGTCCCTTCCAACCTTGAATATTCTGTGATTCTGTGAATTCTCTGTTGATCTACTGTGAAAGCCTTTTCTCTCTGAAAGCGTCTTAGCACAAGATGCCCATGATGAGGCATCTTCCCACTTAAACCTCCATACTTCAAGCAAGACAGAAGAMACTGTGACTGAACTGTCATTTCTCTTCTCCTCTTTCAGATGTTACTCCATCTCCTTCAGTGTATAGGCTGACTTCTAAAGACAATGAGGGTTTGGAAATGTGCCTCATCACAGATTACTCCCCCGACAAGCTTAAATCTGACRTGACTGAAACGAAGACAGATGTCATCGTGGAGACGGTAACATCAGAGGATAAGCAGGAATCAAGCTACTTGTCAACGTACTGGGCCAACAGAAATGAAATGCAGTGCAGCGCAACGCATGAGGGCTTTGGAGAGCTAGAAGGCCAAGATCCTGAACATGGTAATGTCCATCACAATGGTAACTGTGATTGGTGTGTGTGGAGCTGGGGATGATCTGCTSTCCATGCAATCAGCATAAGCAAGAAYTGAACAAGTGCCACAGACCTTGTGGCAGTGCTGAAATAYTCCCTCAGGGAGGAGGAACATTGCCCTGTTGGTTCTAAAAGATTTTCTTTTGCCTTCTTCCTCCGTGGAAACGAGACTAAAGGCCAGTAGACTGGTACAGTCAAAGGACAGAGAGCTCTAAATCACACTGTGAGGGCTCTCAAATGCAGAATTGCTTTGTCTGATGCAACATGAGTGCTTCATTAGATCTTCTCCTAGGCTTGCCCAGGAAATAGCAGAAATGACTGTTCATGGGGGACAGTAATGGCCAGAGACGTTAACCCAAACCTTGCAAAGAGAGACATCTTTATGAACTCCTGACAAAGTCCGTTACTAATGTTAATTAGCTCTGTTGCTCTATCTGCAGGTGCTAGCACTGTCTGCGTAACAAGAGTGTCCCAGCACTTCAGGACAGGTATGAACAAAGCATTTTAAGTGTAAAGTGTAAAAAAATTACCTGGSTRCTGYTCTCTGGTATCTATTTGTATAATTCCTGTTGCAGTAGAAAGTTCAGACTGTGAATTTCCAAATGASTATCACCGGATTTAAACATCAGTTTAATGTGATCTTTCAGATCTGAGCTAGTCATTTTATGCAACCACCACAGGCATGAACACACATTTTAGCTAGATCTTGCCAAATAACCATTCTTTTCTATAAAGCTTCTGTAAAATGATTTAAAGTACAGACTTAAGGCAGCTTCAGTGAATGCACTTCAGACTTCMAAAGAGCTGGTTTAATTTTGGGGTGCACGAACACCCAAGGAGCCCCAAAACAAGCAGACGGTTTCTCCAGCGGGTATGCAGAAGCAAGTTGCAGTAATATCAAGGTGATACCAAGCAAGCTYTAACTCAGCTTGYKGYGCCCRTGGGTGGACATCAGGCAGTCCTGACGCTCGAGCAGCTGCTGCTCCTGCTCGTCCAAGCAGCCGGGTCTCCCTGGGCATTAGTCCTGTTTGCAGAAAAGCTGAGCTCTTGCAGACCCGAGGCCGTGCTGCAAAGAAACCAGGCACGGGAAAGTTTCCAGAATAACACTTCAGGAAAACACTCCTCAGCAAGCTGCACTAGCTCAGCCCATCAATTCAGAGAGAAAATTTCAAAGCTATATACAAACTGGTTCTTCTTTTTTTTTTTTTGATAATAGTTTTCTACTTTCTAAATAGAGGCCAATGTATTTTGGGATGAAACTGGCTTTGAAATGAAGACAAATATAATATCCAAATGGACTTTGCTTTTTCAATAAAATTTGCATTGTTTTCTTGAAGAGATTTTAAACTTCTTTCTTAAAGAAATTCATGGGCCAAGGGAGGAAGGACTCCTCCGGCACCCCAGTTTCATAGCACGCTGCTTGTAGCAAGAGCTAGATGATTGGCATAATTGCCTATCGGAAAACCAAGCACTGGATGAAACTGAACGCTGGATGGAGTTACTGGATGAAAAGATTGAGACAAGRACTGGAAGGAATGAAAATCTCTCACTGAGCCAATCTTGTTCTTTAACTACTCTAATAGCAAATTTTATCATACAAAGTGCGACAATTTCATTAAAAAAACACTGTTCCATCTGCCTTGCAGTTAGAAGGTCTCGGTGCTCTGGTGACCTTTCTTCTCATTGTCTCTTCCAGATGAGAAGCTGAACCTGCTGTCGTTCTCCCAGCTGGGCCTGAAAATAATTTTCATGAAAGGAATCATTTTTAACGTACTGATAACAATGCTTATGTGGAAAAAAAAAGTAAGTGCTCACAGAGGGTGGGGAAGCCTCTGGCAGAAAATATTAGGATCAATGCACTAGCCATGAGTGACTCTTCTCCCTGTAATAGCTGTTTATACAGTCTCTGCGTGGATCATTTCCCTGCTGTTAGTTCAGTCCCTCTCCTCCTTTGCAGATCTTTATCAGGCCATAAAATTAGTTTCCCCACCTCCAATTATATTTGTATATATATATATTTTATTTGCATGCAAATTTAACAACTTTTTTTCTAGTCATATCTCTCTGTTGTTTCTTTTTCCTTCCCATATCTGCCCTTATCCGTCAGCTTCAATCCCCAATCAAGCACCAGCCAGGAAAAATTCATCTCATTGGCTTTAAGACCTCACACCTAATTTGTTAGTCGAGGCCCAGTGTCCCATTCTCCTCTTTCTATTAATGAGAAACATCCAGTCTATGCTTATTTAGCTGGGACTCTAACCCAAATCACGGCTTAATAAGCTGTTATTTCTTTTTTTCCAGGAATGAATGTAACCTGGCAGCACAGACCTGCAGCACCATATGCAAGAAGGAACAAATTTCTCTTTCAACAAATATCACTTGCTGCTTCTGTATATCATACCAGCCATTAGATATTAAGTTGCTTTAATTACAAGCTCTTCAAATATAAGTTTTAACTCTCAGAAGTCTGCTTTCCCACATACCTGAGTCATTAGCACAGCAATTTTTCATGAAGCACAGCTAGCTATTAAATACAGATTGTCAAAACATGCCTGCTGTTTGCATTAAAATTACCTGTATAATTTCTGCTTGGGGGAGTAATGCTGAAAGTTGCAAGATAAATATCTCTTAAGTGTATTTCATATTTTGGCAGCTTTATGTATGCACATCTTAAGGCTTCCTGCCTGCCAGCCGCATTTCAGCGGTAAACAAAAATTGTGAAAAACACAGGAAATCTCCTTCAGGGTGCTGTGTCTTGCAGCCTTTGCAGAGCAGGATATCTTTTTTTATCTTTTTTTCTTTTTTTTTCCTGTAGATCTTTCAGAAGTCCTAAACTTTGTGAAATTCTGACTTTGAGAAATTGGGGTTTTTTTAAACCATTGCATAAAACAATACTGAAATACTGACTGTTGGCGTGGTGTGCTCCCTAGCAATAATGTGTTCCTGTGGAATGTGTATGCTGCTCCGTTTGGAATTGTTTTGCCAGTTCCTCCGGCCTGACTTGCCCACAAAGCGTAGTTTCTGGTGATGGCTTTGTTCCACTGCGGGGGGATCACACAGTGGTTGGAGTTGGAAGGGACCTCTAGAGATCATAGAATCATAGAATGCCCAAGGTTGGAAGAGACCTCAGAGGTCATTGAGTCCAACCCCCCTGCTCACGCAGGGTCACCTAGAGCACGTGGCACAGGGCTGCATCCAAGCGGGTTTTGAAGATCTCCAAAGAAGGAGACTCCACAACCTCTCTGGGCAGCCTGTTCCAGTGCTTTGTCACCCTCACAGTGAAGAAATGCTTCCTTAAGTTCCTGTGGAACTTCGATGCTTCAGTTTGAAGCCATTTCTTCTAGTCCTATCGCTGTCCACCACTGAAAAGAGGCCGCCCCCTCCTCCTCACCGCCTCCCTTGAGGTATCTAGAGACACTGATCAGGTCCCCCCTCAGCCTTCTCTTCTCCAGGCTGAACAGACCCAGCTCTCTCAGCCTTTGCTCACAGGGCAGATGTTCCGGGGCCCCTGATCATCCTCGTAGCCCTGTGCTGGACTCTCTCCAGCAGCTCCACATCCCTCTTGTACTGGGGAGCCCAGAACTGGACACAGTCTCCAGATGTGGCCTCACCAGGGCTGTGTAGAGGGGGACGATCACCTCCCTTGACCTGCTGGAGACGCTTTTCTTAATGCACCCCAGGATCCCATTGGCCTTCTTGACCACCAGGGCACACTGCTGTCTCATGGTCACCTTGTCACCCATCATGACACCCAGGTCCCTCTCTGCGGGACTGCTCTCCAGCAGGTCCACCCCTAAGCTGTACTGGTGTCCAGGGTTATTCCACCCCAAGTGCAGGACCCCACACTTGCCCCTGTTGAACCTCATGAGGTTTCTCACCGCCCAGTCCTCCAGTCTGTCCAGGTCCCTCTGGACGGCAGCGCAGTCCTCAGGGCTGTGAGATCCAGGCATCCAGGTGGGTTTGGAGACCTCCAGAGAAGGAGACTCCCCAGCCTGTGACAGGGCTCGGGCACCCTCACTGGTCACAGGCCTCCAACTGGACTCAGCCCCATTTATCACAACCCTCTAAGCTCTGCCGTCCAACCAGTTCTCAGTCCACCTCACTGCCCAATGGCCACATCTCTTCTCACGAAGTCAGACGTACTTTCTGGCTGTATTCAGTGTGGGAGAGCACTGCTTGGTTGGCTTGGATGGAGGGAGAGTAGAACAAATGATGTCTCCTCCAGGTTCCTCCAGGAACCAGTGTTATGTGAAAGAGAGGATGAAGCACAGCTTGGTCACACTGGTGGTCCAGCTTCTGAGAGGCAGATATCTGGTGCTATGGGGGATGGAGGAGCCAGGATCCTGCTTCTAAGAGGGCACAAAGAGTCTGGTTTGTGTTAATGATGTCAAACTGAGTGGTCGGGGTCTCAAGGCGCAGCTCGTCATTGGGAGGATGACAAACATGAGCTTTTCTCCTTTTGTGAGCGCTGTTCTTATCTCCTGAAGCACAGAGATTTGTCCAAAGGGAGAGATGAGATGTGTGCTCTCAAGTCTCACCAAGACTCAAACACCTTCAAACACCTTCACAATGTGAAGTGGCAGGGGAAAACTCACCAGACCAGTAGGGATGTTTCTCTTTCCCAGGTTTTTTCTCACCATTCTGCATTCACAGCCATTGCAAGGGGCTCTGATTTTGGAAAAGCTCGTGTTTCAAACGCTCTTTATCGAAAGCCCTGATCCTCCATGTGGGAGAGAGTCTCTGTTTGCAGCCACTGCACAGAACATGTGAAGATCCTTATCACAAATTGTGAGTCCACACTGCTGAACAGCAAAACACCAAAATCTCCCTGATCTTGTATGATGATGTTGCCACCTGACCACTAATTAGGTGGTCTGTCACAGAGTGACAGAGTTACTGATCACTCCTGCTCAGGAATAACTTCAAATTGTACAGGCCTATTTGCTCTCCTAACCTTAGCTCAGATTACTTGGATTAGTTTAGCATAGATGCTGAGGAATTCATCCTCCTACCCCTTCCTCAGCAAAACAGCCTCATTTTTCCCTAGCTGTAGAAAGCACAGTGATATTTAAACTTCTAAATTATATTCTTGAAGCTCCTGAAGCTTCAACTCTTTGTCATTAGGGCTGCTACACGATGGAGGAAGAGTTTTGATGCCTCTGCTTTGACCTTTTTGAGTTACCGGGCCGTATCGATCCCACTTTCCCACACTCCCAACTGATTATTCTTGTTTAAAAATGCAGGGATGTGCAAGAGCAGTTTCCACACTCCCTGATATTTTGCAACAACTTTTTTTTTTAGATTATTATCCATGCTGATTTTTTTGTGTTGCACTTCAAAAACACTCCTTGCTGCAGGGTCAATGAGGATTGTTTGTTGCCTACCTCAGTTTACACGTCTCAGTCTTTTCTCCTCCAGTAAATGCTCCCAACTGTAAGATTGTTTGAACGAGGGGATGAGCGTATATATAAATTAAATTATCTGAAATGAATGTTAGCAAGATAGTGAATTTGTAGGTCTGTTTTGAAGATACTCTCAGATATCGGGGTTTCAATCTCTCATCACCATCATCTCTGACCACGTTGTCCCTTTGTGCTTTCTTGTTTACTTCAAAAGAGAGAAAAAAACACAGTGGAAAATGAGGGCAGGAAAAAACAAAGCAGGGCAGGAAGCAGACTGGGTCTCGTGGCCCAAGCGGTAAAGCGAAAATTGTGCATAACAAGTTCCATGATGACACAAGCGAGATCTGGGTCACTTTGTTGCCCCAAGCCCCATCAGAGAAACCGCTTCCTCCGGAACGTGGAGCACAAAAAAAACAAGGTAGAGGGAGCGGGGCTGGTGTGGCACGCGGCAAGGACCCATAAACGCGCGCAGGAGAAGAGAGCAGACGTTAGACCACAAGCCAAAGTGGAATGGGGTTAAGGCGCCCACCCTTCCTGCCCTCTCGCCACAGCCTCAGCTTGGGTGGAAGGAGCTGTGGGCAGAGCAGAAAAGCCAGAGCCACAGATAGTGTCGCTGGAGCAAAGAAGGGTAGAAAAGAAATTCAAGAGAAATTCAAGAGTGGGGGGTGCCTTTGCTCATAGGGCTCTGTACCCCACTATATAGGTAATGAATCTGTGCAGGAAAACCTTACTTCCACCTCATCAAAAGAGAAAGGGGGCAAAAGCAGCAGGGCAGACAGGCGTGTCTCACACTGGCAGGGAAAAGGTTGCCGTGGTCCATGCTGCCCGCCTGCCCATGCCATTTCCAGTCCCCTAATTCCTAATTATGGAATGGTTGGAGATCAGTTTGCATCTTTTGCAGGGGCTTTGCGAAGAAACACCCTGTTCTCTAGCCTTCTTTTACAGAATGAACAGGGACTGTAACATAGTMTTTMYAAGGAGCACAGGCTGAAGATCCTTATAGATTTTTTGAAGCTCATTCAGCTGTAGAAGTAGCTCTAATAATATCTGAAGTCTTGGACTGAAATCTTGGCAACAAGAGGCACTGAAAGTCAGTAAAAGTCAGAAAAACAAGAACATTCATAATACAATTCTTCTTTCACATGCTCCTGTGCAGCTTGCACAAGTGGCCACAAGGAGGCCCAGCCTACAAGGTTCTCTGTAAGACAGAGGGACAGGGTAGACTGAACTGCACAAACCCACAAGGAGGCACTCAGTTTACAAAATACCAACAGCAGGAATGGCAAAGGAGAGACCCCCAGTTTKTTCCTCCTCCTATGGASAGGTTAGCTCTGTCTGTCACCTGCCTRGCTCWTCTCATGCCACCCAGTCCCATCCTTGCTGCCCTCCAGCACCCTAACACCAGTTCAGAGTTCCCCCTTTCAGGAACAAGCACAGCTTAACGCTCTGGCAGAGCTAAGAGCTGGCACAGTTCCTCTGTTCTCAGCACAGACCGGTACAGCACCTTATTCAAGAGAAGAACAAGCCCTGTGCCCTCAAACCTCTTCAGASTCTACATCAGGCACGGATTTAGAAGCTCCAGGTTTCCAGCTCAGGGACTTCATGGCTGCAGCACAGCCAGAAGTGCTGAAAGGAAGAAAGGAAGAACAGGGACCATTAATCAGCCCCGAGAAGCTGAAGCTACTGAAGCCCGTAGTTAATTTTCTGTCTCAGCAGACAAGGATTTCTTTGGACCATAAGCTCAACACACATTCTACCTATCCAGTCAACTCTAGAACTGACAAGTGTGAAGCACGATCAGCACAATTGAACACCAACTTTAAGGTAACCCAGGTTAAACCTGTGAGCAAAGCTGGAGAAGCTGTAGCTGATATTAGCCCAGCAGGTCATAGTATCCCATCACGTGCCCATAATCTGATCTTTACAAGGTGCTAATTTTCCTGTCAGGACTAGGATGCAACGGGTCTTGATGCAGAAGCCAGTCTTGGTTTGAAAAGGCGAAGGTCAAGAGCGAGAACCTCTGAGTTAAAGCGTTCCATCAAGCTTTAGAGGGTAAGGATTTTGGGGAAGGTTCAGTCTGAGGTGCAGCCTTCCTCACTGAGCTGGACCAGCTCCAGTGCAGATCTGCCCAAGGCACTGGCACAGCTCGGCAGCTCTTTTCATCTTTCATCAGTTCCTCAGGCTGCAGAAAAGCTGCCACGGTGCCAAGGTGGTCATGGAGGTGCTGTAAGACCACCATGGGGTATGTGCCTGTGGGGGGCACGGGAGGGCTGGGGGGCTGCACTAGAGCGGCGCTAGGTGACCCACTTGGCTGTCTGCCATTTGTGGCAGCCAACCACAGTCTAACCACAGTTCTCCACAGCTTTGAAAGCCGGGTGCACTGTGGCAAGATGCTTTCCATGAGATAAAGGGCAGGAAATGTGGAAATGAAAAAGGCAGGTGACGTTTGGGTTTCCATGGTAACTTGTTTCCTGCTTCCCCCTGAAACTGGGGCAGTTTAAAAATAAAATTAAAAAAAAAAAAAGAAAGAAAGAAAGAAAGAGAAAAGAGAAAAGCCTTCCGGGTAGAACATCAAAGGAGAGTCAGAAGCTTCGTACCTGTCATCATTAGGAAAGAGACAGCAGTATTATGAAGGACTTTATTAAAGGAAACAATTACAGTTACTGGAATGAGGCAGAAGACTCTTCCTCCATAGGAAGATCTGTGGAAAAAATCTTCACTCCTGCTTTCCCTTCTCCCACCAAGGAAGGAGATAAGAGTCTACTGGGGAAGGGCACTTTCCATCACGAGGCTTTGGCATCAGAGCACTAGAGGAATTGGTTTCCTGCTACAGCCTCCAGTATCCTCAGTGGTGAGACTCCATCAGTCCTGGAGAAGGCTGTGACCTGAGCGATTCCTTGTTCTCCTGGTGCTTCTCTGCAGAGCCCAGAGGGGACCTGGGACCATTTGTCCACTTATCCATCCTTTATTTGTTGGTTCTCTGGGAATAGTTTCTTGTCTGGAGCCCCTCTCTTGTCCAGCACGGCAGCAAAGAGGTGCCTGGGAATGCCCCCCGAGCCAGGTTTCCTGCTTCTTCATCCAAAGTTTCTTCATCCAAAGCTTGTCCTGCTATCCTTGGAGAGGTCTCCCTGCATATCCACATATTCCCCTCACATTGAAACACCTGGAATTCTAGGGGTTTTCTCCATACCCTCCGAACTCAGCTTTTTGCCACCATGACTTGGCCAAAGGTGATGGCTGCAGTGCCACATTTTCCTAGTGCTCCGGATTGCAGAGGCTCTTGCTACGTTGCCTTGCTAATGTGCAAATGAAGGGATCTCTAGAGATCATCTAGTCCAACCTTCCTGCTCAAGCAGGCACACCTAGCGCATGTGGCACAGGGTGGCATCCAGGTGGGTTTGGAGACCTCCAGAGTAGGAGACTCCACAACCTCCCTGGGCAGCCTGTTCCTCTGCTCTGTCACCCTCACAGTGAACAAGTTCCTCCTCACCTGGAGATGGAACCTCTTGTGCTCCAGCTTATGCCCATTTCCCCTTGTCCTATCGCTGGCCACCAATGAGAAGAGCTTGTCCCCTTCTTCCCTGCGTTCCTCAGAGAACATCTGTGCTCAATGTCCCCTACGCTGAAGATGGACACTGTGAGGAGTTAACAGTTACTACCCCAGAGCTCAGTTCCTAGAGTGAGGTGACCTTTGTCACTCGCACACGTTGTTTTCAAAGTGGTAAATGAAGGAAAGAGAGCATCTTTACATCTGAATTACCTATTAAATACTAACACATTTAGTTAGTTTAGTTTTGATACAAACAGCAGAAAGTCCTAATGTTGAAGCTGTCCTTTGTCCTGCGTGTGTAACAAAATAGGCATTTACTTCACGTGGGAGAAAAACCCATCATCTTCCTAGCTAGTAGCTCTCTGAATAAAAAACCAACAGCACCAAAAAACTCAGGAAACCCAGAAGGGATATGTTAGCATTTGTGAGTATAATATCAATGATAAAATATGTGTCCCAAACTAAAGAACCACGTGCTAAACTACAAAATCAACACGACGACTCCTGATATTGAGTCACAAGGTTCGGATTGGACCCCTTGGCTTTCCAAGCTATGGAAAGGAGCTGGGCTGTGGAGGAATCCAATCCTAGTCCCAGCCTTGGTCAGCGGTTTATGTCTAAGGGATTATGTGCACAATCAGTCCTGGACACAATTTAGTAAAACTTACAAAGGGTTAGAAGGTTTTGCCTGCTACATTCACTTACCACGGATCTGTAGCTGGTAAGAGCTCTCAAACTCAAGGGATAACCTTGAGATGGGTTCCTGCTCCAGGAGAGATCTTGCTGTGCAGCCCTCTGCCTTGCAAAAACAACTCTACAAGCTCTGGGGTTGTCCCCCTATTCATGGATGATCGTTTTATAGTCATTTATAGTCATTACTGCTTATCGGCCAACGTTTTGCTGACACCACCTTACTCCTCGCCATAGCGCTGTTGCTGTCGCTCTCCCCAGGGTCCATGAGAACATCTCCTTAGCAGGATGTTGCCATTTGGTCACTCTTTGGGGTGTAGAGATTAGGGAGAAGCTAAGGAGGTAGACACCACAAACAGTTAAGTCCACTGGTGATTTCCATTTGAGTAGGGCTCTGTGTGGCAGGTCAGGTGAGCCTGGGGAGGGAGCACACCCATCCCAATGTCTTTACCAGTGACCTGGAGGAGATGGCAGAGCACTTTTCCATCAATTTGGTAGACTACACAAGAGGGAAATGAGCAGTTGATACAATGGATCACCATTCTCATGGACTTAGGCAGGATAAATGGGCCATCAGGAAGTGCAAGAAGCTTATCCATGTGCACCTGGGAAGGAATGAAGAGCCCAGGCTTCGTCAACAGGAGCACAGGCTCAATGGAAGTCATCCCTCTAAGTAGGATTCATTAGAGCACATCTGGAATACTGAAAGTGGTTTAGAAGCTCCCAGTTTAGGAGAGACATCCAAAAAATGAATTGAGTCCATCAGAGTGGCCGAGATGGTCGGCAGGCTTGAGCACGTGTCCTGTAAGGGGACACTGAGGCGAGTAGGATGGTTCAGCCTAGGAAAGAGAAACTTGAGAACAGCCTTACGGTGCTCATGGGGATGTCATCAAGGAGATACAGCCAAGCGCTTTATAGTGGCGATATATACAGATATACCTGATATATACAGAGAGAGAGATTTAATTTGTACTTCTCCTGGTGCAAATTCAGAAGACCTCTGATGACTGCAGAAGATAAATACGAACATTTGTTGCTGTTGTAACTTCTTACGGATGGGAGAAAATGCCACAATTGCGTCTAAAGGCTAAAATGCTTTGAGACTCCTAAATCTATGCAGAAAATGTCCATTAAGACATGGTCACAGCCAAAAGCTGAACAGTTTTGTCTGCGGGAAGAACTTCCAAGCCATCAGTTTCCTTATGGCAGCTTTGATTTCTTTGTTTCTCATGCTGTAAATGACGGGATTCATGACAGGAGGCAACACAGAATAGAGAACATCAACAATAAGGTCCAGCACTGCTGGGGGGTGGGAGGAGGGTTTGACGTAGGCAATGATCCCGGTAGAAATGAACAAGGAGATGACGGTGAGATGCGGAAGGCATGTGGTGTAGGCCTTATGCCGGCCATGCTTTGAGGGGATTTTAAACACTGCAGAGAAAATATGAAAGTAGGACACAACTATGAAAAGGAAGTCAATGAAATACAAGCATGCACTTATTGTTAGAAGAAGAAGTTCACTGATGCCTGCATCAGAACAGGAGATACTGAGGATCTGTGGTACGTCACAGAAGAATTTATCAATAACATTTGAGGAACAGAAAGGTAGCCAGAAAGTGTTACCAGTGTGCATCACCGAGTACAGAAGAGCAAAGAACCAGGCACCAGCCATCATCTGGGCACAAAGTCTCAAGTTCATGATGGTTTTGTAGTAGAGGGGCTTGCAGATGGCGACGTAGCGGTCGTATGCCATGAGCGTCAGGACGATGAAGTTGTTAGTAGTAAGGAAGAAGAAAAGAAAGACTTGGGCCACACATCCAGAATAAGAAATTGTCCTGGTGTTGAGTAGGGAATTTGCTATGGATTTGGGCACAGTCACGGAGATGGAGCTGAGGTCCAGGATGGACAGATTCATCAGGAAGAAGTACATCGGGGTGTGAAGGCAGTGGTCAAAGGCTACGGCCAAGATAACCAGAAGATTGCCCATGAGGGCCACCACGTAGGTAACTAGGAAGATGACAACATGCAGGATCTGCAGCTCCCTCCGGTCAGAGAATGCCAGCAGGAGAAATTCAGTGACAGCGCTTTGGTTGAACATTTTCCTTTTCTGCACAAACCTTGCATTAGAAAAACAAAGCAGTAGCAGAAAGATGCGTGTTCTAGTTTCTTATTTATAGCTTTAGCATCAAACGATCTCAGTGCCAAAAAGTGCACAATGGGTTCTGTCCATTTGCCATTCTTCTTTTTACTTGAACAATCCTGTCAGGAGCCATACAGGCTATTTAGACTTTGTCTAAATATTTAGACTTTGTCTAAATATCTTTAAACTTTAAAGATATTTAGTTTCAAACTTTAAAACTTTAGTCATTCTGAAAACTTGCAGTTTGCACAGCACCCATGAGGACATTTCTCTAAAGTCACTCTTAGAGGGTCATGCATTGTGACAACTTGCACTTTTCTACTCATACTTCCCCCATGGGCACATAGAGAGTCACCTTATGTATAAAACCCATGAAGAGGGAGATTCCTCTCCTCCAAAGTTCCTCCAAAGCTCCGCTTAATGGCCTGTCTTACCTTTCTCTAATTCCTTCTAAGCAAGAGGAAAGGAGTTTGGAGAAGAAGGAAAAAAACAGCCAGTCTGCAATTCCTTTCCAACACTGCCCTCGGACTGAGTCTTATGCATTCCTCATGGATTCTGTACTCTTCAAGGGATTGAGCCTGCCTTCCCTCCTAGAGCCAGCCATGGACAACTAGATTCATGCCACCTAACTTCAGGCACCCACGTAGTGGTGTCCGAGCATCACTTCACCCTCACCTTAGAGTTGCAGCTGCTGAGGGAGCTGCCTCATATTTGTCCAGGTCATTTTTACCTAGAACATCAGAGTTGGCTGGTATGATTGTCTCCTTCACTTTAGCTGCAGGGCTGAAAGAATCACAGAATATCACAGAATATTCAAGGTTGGAAGGGACCTCTAGAGATCATCTAGTCCAACCTTCCTGCTCAAGCAGGCACACCTACAGCATGTGGCACTGGGCAACATCCAAGCGGTTTTGAAGACCTCAAGGTCTTCAAAGGATTTGAAGGATTAGGATTAAATAAATGTGGCATTTACAGCTCCCTGGGAAATCAGCTGTCATCTCTCTCACCTTCCCTGAGATCTTCCTTCCTGCCTATGGAGGCTCCAGGAGTTTTTGTTGGCAAACACATCCACAGATATAAACTCTCAGGAGTCCTCTCCTAGTAACCAAGAAACAACTGCCCTGTCTCCTTTTCTTGCTTCTGAGAGCAGGAGGCAATTTAAAATCGCTTTCTGATTATCCCACTGACTGTAATTATCCATCACAACAACAATTAGTGAGAAGTCCTTGGTCCTTTATCAGTAAGTGCTATTAATTGCACACAAGATTAGGCCCTAAGTTTAGTTCCTCAGAAGGAACTTTTTTCCCCCAAAGCTGTTGCAATGCTGAAATCTTTTATCTCATCATTGTCAGGCATTTCTACCGGAAATTAAAGCAACCAATTTGCGGAATAGGATAAGATTGAACTGACTGGATGGTGAGGACAAGAATTCCCTTTTAGCTCAGAGCATGCATATTAAAAATGGGGAATGTATCCCCAAAGTGCCCCGGAAAGCAAGTACATGCAGAACTTTTCTTCTGAACTTTTCAACTCATTTCCCACTTACATGTTAGCCTAAAAGAATGTTTTAAGCATAATTCAGGAACCTCAGATTAAATCCATGCAAACCTTGTGAGTTTTGTTGTTTCCTCTCCTCTCCTCTCCTCTCCTCTCCTCTCCTCTCCTCTCCTCTCCTCTCCTCTCCTCTCCTCTCCTCTCCTCTCCTCTCCTCTCCTTCCTCCATCCTTCCCTTTCTTCCATTTCTTCCTTCCTTAAAAAAAGAAGTTTCATACGACTGGAAGTTTCATAACCTTTCCGTTTAAAAGCTTCATATGACTGAAGTGTTTTGCTATGTAATTTAATCTTCACATTGCCATTTGCTCTTAAATTGTGACATGATATCCTATAATTATTCTGCATTTGAAATAACTGAATAGATTTAGGTTTGTGCTGTCTTAACCTGTCTTAGCTATACAGCTGTTATCTGTATGAAAAAACATGTTTTGAACGGTACCTCATAGTTGTTCTCTGAAAAGTTCTCTTGGTGGTATCAGATTTTAGGAGAGGGAGAGGATGTCAGCTTCTTTTAGTAGAAAATGCCTAAGTTTAGTGCCTGAATTCTTTAGATCATTGGAATCATAGATTAATGTATACTGTGATATCATGGATGTTCTTCCTCCAGAACTTCCTCATTGCAAAACATCCTGTAGTGTTGACTTGCTCCAGAGTCATCACTGATAGAGAATCACGTGTCGCTCAGTCTATAGCTTGAAGTCACCCTCTTTCCTTCTGTACTGAATGGTTAATGATCATCATCTTCATTTCCCCTTGGTGCCTGGCAAGAATTTCTAACTAAATTGTAAACTGCAGGAAGATCACAGAATATCACAGAATATTCAAGGTTGGAAGGGACCTCTAGAGATCATCTAGTCCAACCTTCCTGCTCAAGCAGGCACACCTAGAGCATGTGGCACAGGGTGGCATCCAGGCGGGTTTTGAAGACCTCCAGAGAAGGAGACTCCACAACCTCCCTGGGCAGCCTGTTCCACTGCTCTGTCACCCTAACAGTAAAGAAGTTGCTCCTCACCTGGAGAAGGAACCTCCTGTGCTCCAGCTTATGGCCATTACCCCTTGTCCTTTCGCTGGCCACCAATGAGAAGAGCTTGTCCCCTTCCTCTCTGCATTCTCCCTTCCTGAGCTTATACATGTTAATCAGATCCCCTCTCAGCCTTCTCTTCTCCAGAGAAAACAGGCCCAGCTCACTCAGTCTCTCCTCATACAAGAGATGGAAGATGGAAGATGGAAGATGGAGGATGGAAGATGGAAGATGGAAGATGGAAGGTTTTAACAGTCAAAAGAGAGTTTTGATCATTGCGGATCAAAATGGAAATGGAAAATGTCTGGAGACTTTATGCAATGCCTGGAAGCCTTGTACACATACTTGAGAGGCCTTTGGGTGTCTAGATCATTAGATCCTTCTGTTCAGGTACCCTGAGTGCTTTGCCTGAACGCACTGCATCTTAAGAGCAATAGTCTTCTTTCCAGAAAACCAGGACAGGCAGAGCTATCTCCATTCTGATAATGTAATATGTAACTGAAATGAGTGCTTTTCAGGAAATCTGGCATCTTATGAAGAGCATTCCCCAAGTGCAAGACTCAGGAAAACAAGTGGGTCCATCAGGAGATGGAGAGATGATGGAAACAGGCACAGGTTACCAAAATGTAGGACTGTTGCTAAATGGAGTGGTGAGACACCAGACACAGAGAAGACTGAGGTATTCAATGCCTTTTTTTTTTTTTTTTTTAATCTTCACAAACAAGGTCTCTATGGCCTCTGTGAAAAGTTTAAAGGAGGATAAGACGTATCAGTAGTGAATAAGGATAAAGTCAGGGACTGCTTTGAGAGCACTTGTCCCAAACAAGTCCACGGGACTCAACAGGGTGCACAGAAGATGGCTGGTAGCACTGACTGGCATTTTTGCATGGCTACAGTTATTTATCTTTGAAAGGGTGCGGAAATCTGGGGGATCCTTGATGACTGGGGAAAGGCAAATGTTGTACCCAACTTCAAAAAATACAAAAAATCTGGGAACCACAGAGCAGACGATCTCATTTTGTTCCCTGAATTCTCATAGTAGACAGGAATCTCATCCATCCTACCAGCATCCTAACCTGGAAGATCTTATTCGCTGAGATCCATGGTCTATGTGTTCTGGGACAACAAGGAGGCCATCACCTGCTGCTCAGCTTGCTAGGAACACTAGCTGCAGGATCCCTGCTGAAGACATACATGTAGGGTATGATTTATGGCCCCGAGGCCAACGTGTTCATGCTCCTTGCAGCTGGGCTGCCTCAGGAAGGTTTGCTGTATCCTTGTTGCACAGCCTTTTGTCCTCGCTTCACGCAGAGGGCTCAATGATATTCCCCTGACTCAAGTGAAAAGCTCCCTGAGAACACGTGGGGATTGCACTGCAGTCCATTAGAGTGATACTTTTAAACAATGACAGCAGGATTTCATAGAATCACAGAATCTTCAAGGTTGGAAGGGACCGCTACAGATCATGTAGTCCAGCCCCCTGTTCCAGCAGGGACACCCAGAGCACGGGGTGGCATCCAGGTGGGTTTGGAGACCTCCAGAGAAGGAGACTCCCTAGCCTCCCTGGGCAGCCTGTGCCAGGGCTCTGGCACCCTCACAGTGAAGAAGTTCCTCCCCACATGGAGATGGAACTGCCTGGGTTTCAACTTATACCCATTTGCTGCAACCATTACAATATGATGTCAACAGAAGTGTCTGAACGTGCAAGACCAGCTGGGATGGTGATGGATAACTGAAGGGAGTCAAACGAGGCAGTCTTGTCCCTTATTGCCTATGATGATGATGGTCCCTGGAACAAGCAACCCTGAGAGTCCCACCACAACACAGAGGGAATCTGGATTTGTTGAAGTCCAGGTGTCAGTGAACTTTGACTCGCTGTGGACAATCAGAATTTAGAATTCAGGACTGAAGTAAAAAATTAATTTATGTCACTCTTTGGTTGAACCCCCTCTATCAAAAGGAAGAGCCTCAGTAGAGGCTAAAGGTCGGCCTCAGTACAGCTAATAATACCAGTCCTCCAAATCTAGAAGAACACTCCTCCAAATCTAGAGAACAGAATAATACCAGTCCCCCAAATCTAGAAGTGTAGTAGAGAACAGGGTTCCCAATTCTAGTCTAAGGGTAACACACAGTTTGAAAACTATGGAATATGTCTTCTGGAAGGAGCAATCTCTCATCAATACTAGAGCTACCATATCTGTTTTAGACTTACATTATTTTTACGATAGTATAAGGAAAATACATCTTAGGTCAGTGCTCCTGATCTAGTTGTGATTACCAAAGTCAGAATGGAATGAACAGTTTGGCACCTAGAATTCAAGGAGTTTAAGTCATTAAACTTTTCTTCGTGTTGTCTAATTCAGGTTCACAAAGTTCACTTCAAATTCTCAAATATGCCTGATGCGAATTGAGGTGCCATGGGGTACTTGGACATTCCCATCGGGCTGGTAAATATGATATAGGAGTTAGGGGAAACCTACTTCTATGGAGAAATGGTTGGGTATCAGATGGGGTACTCAAAGGCATCTCAAACTATGGTCAGATCTGCTTATAGTTTTGTGAGTTTGGGGATAAGCTTGAGTTTACTCTACAAAAGAGTGAATAAACTCTGATTCAGTAATGGTGATGACATGTGAGCGTGCTCAGGGAATGACAGGGAGCAGAACGGTGGAAACCAAGGAGCCAAGGAGTCATTTGTTGGGTCATTTTTTTCACCTTTGTAACAAAAAGACAACGTCAGTTCATCATTGTTGGAATATGCTGTTACATCAGTCTTGAGGTGGGATATTGGGGTTTCCTACTCAAACCAGCAAGTGAGAACTAGAAGAGACACTATGAGAGCTTTGGCAAGAACCTCTGGACAATGAGACTCTTGTCTCATTTGACAAGAATGACCTGGATCAAAGTGTACAGGAGGGACCTGTGAGCTAAGATGAAGCCTGTGAGCAGAGCTGTGGTTGATGAACCTCTCAGGAAGTGTGTTTCAGTTACAGTATCTTGGCTGATCACCATCATTGAGGCCTAGAGAGCAGCTCGGTGCCTCTACCAGTCTCATGAGGGCCCACGTTTGGAAACGGAAGATCTGTAGCATTTCCTTTCCCCATTCTGCATATGGGCATGTCTGAAATGATCATCTCTCCTAGAACCTGGGGATTAGTGTTTAACTTCTTGTTTCTGACACAACATATTGAGAGGAGGCTTGCTGGAGGAGAACTTTCTATTCTCTATCTGTAATCAAAAACTGTGAATTTCTGAACTAATGAGCCCCCAGGGGTATATATTATCTGACTCAGCTTCCAGTCTTGCATCGCACTCTGGGATCCATTAAAACTTCACGTAAATTTTCCTCCTGCTCCTGCCAGCCCTTTCCTCAGGCAGCTTGCCAGATTGCAAAGTAATAGGGAGACAACACCAGATTCCTCAGGAGCCTCATTAAAGCGCTGGGAGGCATAACGAGCTCCGTGTTTGGTGTCCTGCCTCTCCCTGTGCAGTTATCCGCTGTGTGGTGAGCTAGAGAGATTTTAGATGTGTTTCAATTAACACGTGAAGTGTCATTTTTGTGTGTCACTGTTTTAATTATGTACTACAGGAAGCATAGCAATAAATGTATTTTGAAAGGAAGTTAGTTTGGCCAATGTACTGTTGGGAATAAAAAAGAGCAACTTCATAGTCAAGCAGTGAGTGGACAGAGACACCCTTTGGTCCATGTGTAAGAATGGGATAGGTCTTTACAGTCCAGTCTTTTGCCACTACACCCACAGAAGGATCCCAGTTAGCTTGCAAAGTCTCCACCTGATCTTATTACCACTGATTTTATACATATGTTGTACTACTTATGCACAGAAACAGAAGGAATTTTCATCATAATTAAAAATATAAAACAAAACAAAACACCTCAAGGTCTGTTTTACTGAAAGGAGAACACATTCATTATAACAAAATATAATGTCATATCTTGACCTTTGGTCCCAGGGAAGCCCAGTTTCCTCAGAAAATGCACCCAGAAAATAGCTAGATCAATGAAGAGGTGAATAGGTGATAGAAGTTTTCTACAGTAATCAGACTGAAAAATGCCTAAACAACAGAATAAACAGAATGAGTTTAAGAGAAATTGAATGTTTGCATAGAAGGAAAATATCCAGCTAGATCATTGACTTGCGAGATATTTAGCAAATGGAAAAGGCAACTGGATATCATCTTTACTGACTAGTTCAGGAATTTAACAGTTCATGAAATACGGCAATGTATAAGAGAATTTACTTGGGATGAATGTTTTCCTGCAAAATTAACAACATTTTTAACACTTCCAGGAGAGGAGCATGAGAAATTGTAACAGAAAGCTTCAGACATGAACAATGGATTCAGCTGATATTGGTTTTGAAAATGCCAAACTAACTGTTGGCATGGAACTATTCATTTAAAACACATATGCCATTTACATGCAAAAGGAAGCTCAGAACCATTATTAGCGAAACAAAACAAAAACATGACCATGAAGAAGGCAATAGAAAAATGGAAAGGGATAAATAGCAATGTTTCTTAAAGTTAGAAATATGTGATTAAAAAAAAAAAGAAGGAGGTGAAACTGCATTTTCTTTAAGGCTACTCCCTCCTTCTTGCTTTTGTTATTAAAGTGTTTGTAGCATATTGCGTGTTTGTAAAGTGTTTGTAGCATAATTGCATCTATTACCCAATCTGACCCGTTGCACTCGTGAACTGCTCTCTTTAGATGAGGCTCAGTAAAGCCGAGTGGCAAGTGCCATGTGTCGGTGAAACTGTTCTTCTGGGCATACAGAATCACAGAATATTCTAGGTTGGAAGGGACCTCTAGAGATCATCTAGTCCAACCTTCCTGCTCAAGCAGGCACACCTAGAGCATGTGGCACAGGGTGGCATCCAGGCGGGTTTTGAAGACCTCCAGAGTAGGAGACTCCACAACCTCCCTGGGCAGCCTGTTCCACTGCTCTGTCACCCTCACAGTGAAGAAGTTCCTCCTCACCTGGAGAAGGAACCTCCTGTGCTCCAGCTTATGGCCATTACTCCTGGTCCTATCGCTGGCCACCAGTGAAAACAGCTTGTCCCCTTCCTCCCTGCATTCTCCCTTCCTGAACTTATACACATTAATCATATCCCCTCTCAGCCTTCTCTTCTCCAGAGAAAACAGGCCCACTCAGTCTCTCCTCGTACGAGAGATGTTCCATTCCCTTAATCATCTTCATTGCTCTTCTGTCAGCCTTCTGAGATTAGCATTAGCAATTATGCCCGGGGTTTGAACAGACATGAGTAGACCAAGTCAAATGCATTAAATGGAGGAGCTAGACTGAAGGACTGTGAAGCAATCAGAAGGTTCCTCCCATTTCCCCCACCCTTTCCCAGGTGCGGAAGAAAGGGAATTTAGAGAAAAACTAGGGCCTAATAGAAGGCACGGCATTATATAGGCCTGCTTGGAGTGCTACACCATTGCCACCTCCAGGATGGTCTGATCTGCGTGTGCTCAGCTCCTCCACGGTTCCCCAGGCAGCACAACCTGCCCTCCTCACAGCTGCAAAGAGCAGTAACGAGGGTGGAGCCGGGTGAAGACACCACGGCCAAACTCGGTTGTACTCCCTGTGCTGCTGCTAAGGGAGATAATACAATAAGATGTCTGGTGCTGAGCCAGCAGGGGTGGCCAATTACTCCTTTCGGATGAACTTTTCTTGCTCTTTTTTTGGCATTATAAGGCCAAAACAAACTTCCATTCCTAAAGGAACCCACCTCCGAGGTATAGCCACTCCTTGCTGAGCATGCTGTCTAGGTTTTCGATTGACTGTAACTTAAATGAAAGCAAGAGACTTTTCATCAATCAGTAACAAGAGTAAATATGACTACAGTCACTCAAGATCCATGTAAATGTAAAAAAAACAGTATCGAAGTTGAACTAAGGAGGAAGGAAGGAGGAGGGAGGATTCCAGGGCCCATACTTTCGTGGGTATCAGGTTCCCAAAGTGCTCTCTGACCCAATCTTCCTCGACCCAGGGGCAGTCTTCCTCTCTCCAGGCATCTTCTCTTGTCCCTAGGGTCTGGGATTCCAGAGGGCTGCCCTTGGTAATCACTGAAGCCAAGAAGGCATTCAGCAACTCTGCATTTTCTGGGTTTTTCATAACCAGAGCACCCACCCCATTCACCAGCAGGCCCATGTTCTCCTTAATCTTCCTTTTGCCATCGCAGAAGCTCTTCTTATTATTTTTAACATTCCTTGCCAGATTTGGTTCCAAACATGCCTTAGCTTTCCTTGTCGCGTCGCCGCTTTCCCTGACAGCGTTCCTGCATTTCTCCCAAGGGGCCTGTCCTTTCTTCCACGTTCTCCATACTGCTTTTCCACATTCTGTTTGCTGCTTTCAGTCAACGGGCTGAACTCCCTTCCTCTCCTCGGGTCGGGACGCTGCCTGAGGAGACTCGGAAGTTGGAGGGAAGATTCCATCCTAACTTTTGGAACTGGTCGGTGGCCAACCCCCCTTTCCTCCCCTCAGGTCAGGAAGCCACCTGAGGAGACTCGAGACTGAGAGCCCTCTCCCATCTTCTGGGATGAGTAATGATTGCGCATTTGTGCATCAGAGCTAGCTCAAAATCTGATGCTGTAGTAGAGAATTTCCTGTGCGTCCATCCCATACCGGCTTTGTAAAGGTTCCGTTTGAATAAATGAGGCTGTTCATGGACCAGATACTTGTGTGGAAGATGATCGGGCCTACAGTCAACAGTCTCTTCATGAATCCAATACTGCCAGAGCCAGGCCTATAGTTGGTCCTACTCAGTGAGCTCAGTTCAGTCCTCGGAAGGCAACTGGACCTACAGTCCACAGACCTGTCCATGAATCCAGTGCTGACAGAGTCGGGCCTAAGGCTACCACAGGCCTGGATATCTCCTCTCCTCCGCCGCTTTCGGACCGCAACACTAGGACACTCAGAACAGAGCGGGAAATTGGAAGAGAAGAGCCACTCTCAAAGGCAGTGCATACCACGTCATTTAGAAATTAATTTGGAGTAGGATATATCCAGAATTTACATCTCACATTTTTGAAAATCCCAGGCTCTTTTTAGGGACCAAAAATAAAAATAAAAAAAAAGCTTGAACACCTCTTTTAGGCTTAAAGAATGGAGTTTTGAATCATTAGCACTCAACCACATAACATCCCAACCATGCGAGATTGAACAATTATTTCTCATTTGGGAAGATATTAAAGGATTATCCTTATTAGCAATGCAGATATGAAAATATCATCTGGCCTCATTACCCTATACTAACTCCAATTCTTAAAGTTTCTTTTACAAGTCTCAGTAAGCTACATGTAGTGAGGTTTAGGACTTGAGTATGCAAGTAACATAAATTATTTTCTCATGTGCAGTTTAACTAACAGTTTAAATAAAATAAAGAGGAAGGCAGGTCAGTTTGCCCACAAATGAAAAACATGGCCAACTTTCTACACAGATATATTAACTGCTGAGGGATTTTTTTCAAGTCAAAAATGGTCACAGATCTTTTATTCAAAAGCTACATATAATGTGTGTGAATATATCTGTTAAAGTGCTTTTAAACTTCTTGTTTCATCCAGTTATTATAGAGACAAAATACCGGCACAAAACTTTGACATGTCTAAAGATGAGATAAATCCAGCCCTTCCATTTGGGAATATAACCCAATACAGTTCAACTGCCCAAATCTACACCAGATGCCATGATTATACTTTTCTTTATTGAAAACATGAAAAGCAATTGGTAAGAGGTTTATTTGGTTGTTCACCAACTCGCTGTTATAGGAAGCAAGAGCAAAAAAACATAAAAAACCAAATTTGTTTTCACATGTCAAAGTTGAATAGAAATAGCTCCTTGCTTAATTGAAGTATAATTCTTATCCCCACAGCCATTCAGAGACTGAAGGAACTCTGGGGACTTAATTCCTTAAGGAAGAGCCAGTCAAGAAAATATTTGTGTCCTGAAGCTATGCTTGATTTATGGTTTTTCTCCCTCTCAGGGTAAGTGGCAGAAAAGTGCGCTTCAGAAATGCTGCCCTTGCACACCAAGAGGCATTAGTGATTTCAGAGGAAAAATGTTCTTGCACTGATTATTGTGACCTCTTTATGATGTGGAGGTTTTTGCCACTGTGAAATTCAAGGTAAAGCTTGAAAAGAGATTTCTAATTCAGCCTCTCTCTACTTTATATCTCTGTCACTGCATTCATCTTTCTCTTTACCCACCCATGTGAATGTAAAGCTCTAAGATGACAGTTGACCTTGCTTTAAGCAATAGATTGGACTAGCTGATCTGGATTGTTCTAATTCTATATACACTGACTCTTTACCTTTCTATCTATCCCTGCATATTTGGGCAAGTTTGGGGAGCTTTGATGCAGTTTTATTCTTTTTTCTCAGTCATTTTTTCATTTATTTCTGAGTTTAACTGTGTGTTCTGTTTATCTAATTCTGAACTAATTCCTGGATATCCTGCAGTGGCTTGCTTTCTTTCTTCTTCACTTCTTTGTATGCAATCACTGTATGCTCTTCCCATGCAGTTTCTCTATATCAATCTTTCTGTCATTGGCCTTGTCTGTCTAAAGACATGGAGTGGGAGTCATCTGTTCAGTTGTAGATATAATCAAAATACGTCTGAATTAGTAATCTATACTTCTGTATATTCTATATTTGGAAAGAAATAAGCATTTTTGCAGTATGATTCCTCTCTAAGATACATAGGTATATGTGTATCTCTATCTATCTATCTATCGATCTATCTATCTATCTATCTATACAGATAGATATCTGTATATACATATATATACGAGAAGATGAACCATCATCTATATTATTTATTTCTCTCTGTTGACACAAGGGAATATAGTAGGGTCAGGCAGGAGACAAAGAAAAGGGATTGTCTTGTTCACACATTTTAGAGTAATGTTGTTTTCAGTTTATTTTTCTGACAATCTTTTTTTAAATTCTAATATCTAAGTACAAAAAAAAGTCTTCACACACTGAACAAATCTGGTTTTTTTCTTATCTTTTGTGACTTAGATGAATCTTACTTCTGGTATTCAAAGAGGAAACCAAAGTGGCTCCCATGTTTTCATCCTCCTGGGTTTTCCCGGCAACGAGTATATGAAAACAGCTTTGTTCATTCTTTTCCTCATCCTGTACATCTTGGCAATCATGGGAAACTTCTCCATCTTGGTGTTAGTGAGGTGCCATCCACAACTTCATACCCCTATGTACTTTTTCTTATGCAACCTCTCCTTCTTAGAGATCTGGTACACCACCTCCTGTGTCCCAAAAGCTCTAGTGATCCTTCTGGGTGGAAATCCAACCATTTCCTTTACTAATTGCCTTCTGCAGATGTACTCTGTTTTCTCTTTGGGCTGCACAGAGTATTTTCTCTTGGCCGTCATGGCATATGACCGTTGCCTGGCAATCTGCTTCCCTCTACATTATAGTTCAGTCATGAATAGCACCCGTTTAACTAAGCTCACCTTTGCATCATGGTTATGTGGTTTCCTGTTCATCACCATACCTACATATATGATTAGCAGATTGTCTTTCTGTAGATCTAATGTTATTAATCACTTTTTTTGTGACATAGCCTCATGGATAGCTCTCTCTTGCACAGATACGAGTGGACTTGAGTTGGTTGCCTTCATTATCTCTTTCATTGTTATCCTTGGCTCATGTACAATAACCCTGGTCTCCTATATTTACATCATCTCCACCATACTGAAAATGCCATCAGCCATAGGTCAAAAACGGGCCTTTTCCACTTGTTCTTCCCATCTCACCGTCGTGATTGTTTGGTATGGTTCCACCATTTTTCTCCATGTCAAACCCTCCATAAGGGACTCATTAGATATGAGCAAAACTGTCCATGTCCTTAACACTGTTGTCACACCTTTCCTGAATCCTTTCATTTATACCCTGAGAAACAAAGAGGTGAAGAAAGCTTTGAAAAGATCAGTGAAGGGCTCATGGACTTGAAGTGTACCAGCTTGATTTGTCACTCAAGAGACAATATTAAGTTTCTGGGATTTCTTATTGCTCTATATGCTAAAAGCTTGTCTTGGAGATAAGTGAGGCTGCAACACATGTTACAGAGAAGGATGTAGGCAAAGGTGGGACATAGGAACCATGGGCTTCCTCTCCAAACATGACAATTTTTAGAAGGCATTTCAATTTCTTGATGTTTCCATTCCTGCATTTGTAAAATAGGGACAGACCATTGTTTTCTGATTCTCTGAGAATTCACTGGGAAAGGGAATAAATAAGCCCTTGGAATTATTATTTGTTATACTCAATTTTAGAAATATGATTGAGGAATTTTATTATCTGAGTTTCCTTTAACTGAAATGAAGGTCAGACGTCTCCAATGACCCATTGACAATTCATTCACTTTGTAGATGACTATTTCTCTCTACTGATTATGGAAAGAATCCAAGGTAACCATGGTTATGTTTATGATGTGTCTAAAGAAACTACAGACAGGACTTCACATCCACTTTTATTCAAAGGATGGCAATCTCCCTGTATCCGTCCGTCCATCCATCCATCCATCCATTCATCCATCCATCCATCCATCCATCCCCCTGTACTCAACACTGGTGAGGCTGCGCCTTGAGTTCTATGTTCAATTTTGGGCCCCTTACTACAAGAAAGACCTGGAGGTGCTGGAGTAGGTCCAAAGAAGGGCAACAAAGATGGTCAAAGGCCTCGAACACAGACCTTATCAGAAGAATTTCGGATTATTTAGTCTGTAGAAGAGGAGGCTCAGGGAAGACCTTATCGCTCTCTACAACTCCCCGAAAGGAGGTTGTAGGGAGGGGAGTGGAGGGGTGATCTCTTCTCCCAGAATAACTACCAGTAGAACAAGAGGAAATGGTCTCAAGCTGCACCATGGGAGGTTCATGTTAGATATTAGGAAATATTTCTACACAGACAGAGTGTAGAAGAGTAGTCCATCATTAGAACAGGCTGCCCCGGGAAGTGGTGGAGTCCTTGGCTTTTCCAACTGCAGTGATTCTATGACTCTAAGACATTCTGCTTTACAAATTATCTACTCTACAGGGTAGAGTAGTTTCTACAGGGTTCACTAGGGGTTAAATAAGTAGATTTAATGAAGGAATTACACTTCAAACTGCATGGGAAACATGTAAAGGGGTCACTGATGGAAGACTGGTGGATGCATAGGTCAGATGCCCTTGCAGGTCTTACTTTGTGTATCCTAAGAGCCCCTTTGGTCTATACTATAGACAAATACTATAATTATTTCGTATCTCAATAGTTTTCTTATCTTGTGTATGCTAAGCTTGAGTAGTTATTAGCTGAGAAGCAGATCAACTTTGTTGGCAAAATGCAATATGCATGCCTGAAGTGGGTAGATTTAAGTCAAAGGTGGGAACAGTGCACTCCAGGGCTGCTGTAACTCAGCCTCCTCACTGAAAGAGATGTGTTGTTGATGACCCAGTCTGTAGACAAGATTTGGACATGCCTTTCAGACACTAACTTAACCAACAGCTAAAGTATACAGTCAACTACACAGTAGATTATAACATATATGCACACAAAACTGGTCAGTCCAATGATGGCAAAAAAAAAAAAAAGTATTTTCCCCATAATCCTAAATTCAACAACCATGATGACGGTCACTGTCAGAGCCTGTTCCATGCTGATTCTCCAGATCTTACATCTTGTAGCACTTGGAGTAGGCTCATGATTTGGTGAACATCAGGTTCCCTGCGCTTGCTGCAATGTTCTCAGTGTTCCACCTACTGTCAGCGTACAGGGTTAGGTGGATAACAGCAATGTTACAATTCCACTCAACATATCAAGTCATGGTCCTCTGGGTGAGAATCTCCAAGAGGGAACATGAAGTGGGATTCTTTTCCCTTCCCTTTGATTAGTTCCAGGTGGGTATCTCCTGGCCTATCAGCAATATTTTCCCCTCCCAACTGTTAGGATTTGATTGGATCATGCACTCACAGTGCAGCCTGTAGACCAAAAAGCACTTGTCTGCTGGGTGGGCTGTAAGGAATCTACTCTCCGGATAGTGGGGACTTCACTCACATATCAACTGGGATGGTCTTCCCATATATATGACAGAGGTTGAGATCTGTTGTAATGAATGCCAACTTTCACTTGCTCTGGTTAGGAAAAGTCAATGCCCCCCTGTGACGAGTGGGCTTCTTCCCCAGCTCAACATGACTTTTGACACGTAGCCCATTCAGTTTTAACCACCAGTGACATTATCTGACCTGGTGTTTGCCTCGCTGGTTTCTTCCTCCATTCAGACAATAATCATCAGTAATAGTCCTGACAGTTGCATTCTAACAGAGAGATAAGGACCAATTTGGCGTACACAAGTCCAAATTCAGCTGAAATGAAAAAGTAGGACTATAAGGCAACCATCTTATCCCATAAATATGGGACAGCCTGAGAGCCCATTGAACTCTCCTTGCATGGCAGTGGGCTTCATGCCAGGATCTCCCATTGAGCAGGGACGCCCCTCAAGGATACTCCTTGGGGTTAAGAGATCCTTGCTGCAACAGATCAGTGGTAGGTGACTACAGCATACTCTTTTTGAACTTGTAAGCTTTACTGACCTAACTGTGCACAAAATTCCTTAGTCATAAACCATTGACCAGGTCTGGGACTAGGACTGGATCCAGCCACACCTAGGCTCCTCTCCGAAGAAGTTTGGAAAGCAACAGAGTCCAGCCTGAACCCCATAACTCAATGTGGAGATGTCCTTGGTAATTCTGTGTATATCTTGTATCCCATGCAGTAAAAAAGAAGTGACCTTACCATAGAATCTCATTAAAATTGTCCATATCAATAAAACCTATTGCTACCACTTTCACATGAGTGAAGTGCATTATGTCACTCACCTCCACTCACCACTTGTCCCATGACGCCCCCACAACATGGTCCACTCCCTGGGAGAGCTAAACTATTGTGGGGTACCAAGCAACCATAATACCTTTGAGGTATGGTGACCATCAACCGTGCACTCACAAGATGACAGCTATGCAGTTCTATAGTTATTTCTTTTTGTATTTTGTATCTCTTTTCTTTGAGCATGTTGGGGAGAGCCATGCAGTGGATAGTCATTGAGGTAGAACATTGCCCATTAAAACGTTTTTACTCCAAACTGGGAGGGTACCAGTAGGTGACAGTTTGTTCAGCTAATTTTTGAGCAGCCTGATCTTTCTTTCTGCTGATCTCATGTGGATGATAGGGTGTATGATATCTCCAGGCTATTCTTCAGTTATCCGCCCCAATTTTGAATGTCATTTCCTGTAAAATGAGTGCTCTCATCACTTTGGATCCCCCCAAGAGAACCACATAAACCAGTCAAATCTTTTGATTCCTTAATGGTGTGAGCCTGGGTAGCTGCAGCATAGGAGTGGATATGTAATAGATCAGAGCACACATCTACTCAGTGCTTGCTGAATTTCTGGTAAGGGTCTGATCTAATCAATTGACCCTTGATCTAATCAAGGGTCTGATCAACCATGCCTGTCCAGGTTCCTGTCCTGGAGGAGAGCTTTCTCTGCCCTTTGATGTGTCTCTGTTACTCCACAGTCATCTGGACTGGTGAGGTCAGGCTGGACTCCAGCTATTACTTGGACAAGGACAAGACTGTTTCTCCTAGGGCATTTTGGTGACTCCAGATGTCATTCCAACTAGTCTGCACCCTAAGGAACAAAGAGGTCTAGGGAGTCATCAAGAAAATGGGGGCCTATCTTTGGATATAGGTTTCCAGAGGTCATCCACAACAAGGCCATTTCCAGGTCTGGAGCTTTGGAATTCACTTTCCTGTAGGTGTATGACTGAGCAAGCTCTGCAACATCTAGAAGATGGAAGATGCCTGTCTCTTCTTCCAAGGTTCCCTGCTATTCCAAGCCTCATTTTCTGCCCGCATTTCCTTGACCTGGTGAGTGCTTGCAAGAAGAGGGCCTGTGATCCTGCTGTGGCATTTTATGCTTTGCTTTGTAATCAGAAATTTAATCTTTTGCAAAGCTATAATAGGCTTCTTTTTTAAAATTAATTTCTTATAACATTGACTTTTTCAAAACTGACTAAAATTTTGCTAACTTATTGCAAGGAATTTCAAACTCTTGTGAATAATTCTGTGTAAACCTGCATTGGAATTAATATACCACCTAAAATTAATGTCACCTAAATGGTATATCTGAAATGTGAAACATTTATTCCAAAAAATCTTTGTAGTTGGTGAAGAGAAATAGGCATTTCCCAATTCTGATTCACTGGACTCTCTGATATGCTGCCAATTTTGAGGTAGGAAAAGAATGATAAAATTAGGGAGTTTCTTTGCTTTGTATAGTTGGACAACGTGCTGTGTTTCCAAAATGTATAAAGGATTTTGTGAGATGACCTTAGTGATAATTAAACATCAAAGTTGTAGAGGAAGGATTCACGTCCTCTACCTTTAGCCATGTTAAAGGTGAATAACTAGTCAAATTTGTTATAGCCAAAAGTGCCTTCAGTGTCTCCCTCTTCATTTAATTCTTGTGGTAAGATGGAAGGAATTCTTTTCAGGAATTAGGTGTATTTCTCAGTGCACTATATTCTACATATTCATAAATGAGATGAAATGAGCTGAGTTGAAGAGTTCTAGGCCATAGCTTTCCATTCTCTACATTATCAAATCAGAATGTTTGTGCAGAATATGGAAAGCCAGACGTTGAGGCTTGCAGAAGCATGAAGCTATCATTCATATAAATATAGTATTAACCATGAAGCCGTAAGAAAGTAGCTTAGAAGGAGCCTCTAGCTACTTCCTGGACCAAGAACAGAACCTGTCAAAAAAAATAAAAAAAAGTAAATATTGATAAATAATTATAAATAAAATTCTAAACCTCAGAGCTTTTATTAAGACCCATGGGTGTTGGAGCTCCGCAATCACTGCCAGCCACAACACTGTCACCTTCAGCTTTGCAACCAGAGATCAGACACACACTCAGTTGTATCCAAAGAGACACAGACAGCAACACCTAGTGTCTGAAAAGAAAATGTCATCTTCTCTGTCCTCTGGACTTCAGCATTCCTTCTCCACCAGAATCACAGAATCACACAGAATCACAAAATATTCAAGGTTGGAAGGGACCTCTAGAGACCATCTAGTCCAACCTTCCTGCTCAAGCAGGCACACCTAGAGCATGTGGCACAGGGTGGCATCCAAGCGGGTTTTGAAGACCTCCAGAGAAGGAGACTCCACCACCTCCCTGGGCAGCCTGTTCCACTGCTGGATGGTGAGAAGATGGTGAGTGAAAACCATGGTATCACAAACAATGGGGTGGCAGTCTGTAATTCCTTGTGTTGCTGCGAGTTGGTCTGGAACACAAGGAAGCCAAATCTCAGGGGCCTGCAAAGCAGCAGCAAATACATGGGCGTGTGAAAAGGGTCACAGCCAGAAGGGTGAGAAGACTTCAGGTGACAATGGACTACCATGGGAGCTCCCAAAAGGGAAATATATAATGAAGCTGTTAGCACGTATCTGTAAGATTGTACAGCTGGGATTGCACGAAGCTGAAGAAATAACTGGAGAATCGTGGAGTGGAGTAAAGCTAGAATTTGGGTAGATAAAAGTCCTACGTGTAAGGACAGCATGATTCAGGAAATGCTGGGAACAGAGATGTCAGTGAAAACAGTGCTGTGTGCATTCAGAACAGAGGAAGAAGAGGACCCTACCAGCAGCACCGTACTCCTCCCTATAGAGGACATGAGATGTTGACAACTTGCCTTGCCTGAGGAAGGACGCTTGACCTTGGACTGCAGAGGACTGAAAGAGTGAGAATTTATCTTCAAGGAAAAGCTATATCCACTTGTTTCTACTAAATTCATTTGATCAGTAGTGATCTTAAACAGAAATTGGGTGAATGTTAGCATTATCGAGGTTGGACTACTCAGCAGTAGTTTTTATAGTATGATTAAACTGCTAAAACTACAGCCATACTAGAAGTGAGTTTCCTTGAATCAGCACGTAGGTTCCTTGGTGTTCAGAACCAAATAGTGCAGGAAACAACTAGCAAAAGCCCAGAGTGCCACCTCGCTTAGATCTGCAGGCGGGCATCAGAATTAGCCTAAAGAAGGGTCTGCAAATGTTTCTGATGAGGATTCCAGCAGAGCTAGCACGGGATTATTCCTCATCCGCCTAGCAGCAGATCTAATCTCTCCCTATAATACTTACATATAAATCCAGGCTCAGTAATGACGTATCAATCACATATAACTGTGGGATAAATTTGGAGATTATATGTAAAATTGCCCTGTCCAAAGACAGAGGTACTGCTCAAAATCAGAACTACGTAGGCAGAATAGAATTCAAATAGCTGAGCAAAAGCATTCAGTATTTCAATATTCAGAAAATGTGAAATTCTGCATATTCTGCAAATTCTGCTTCTGCAGAAGCCCATGTAGGAATAAAAATGAGGAGAGAGTCTTGTTACTAGGTTAAGTGGATCTGTCTGCTGCAGAAGAGCAGTGCGGGGTGGAAGATTCCTGTTGAAATGGAGCTCCCAGGGGATAGGGCAGGAAGGGATGGAGGGGTAGCTGCCAGGCTCATCAGAACACGGTGAGAATTTATAGGGAGACAAAGAGAAACAGCTCCAGATTCGTGGAATGCAAATTCTCAGTCACCTGGAAAATGAAAAGGTGAATAACATGAATTTATGCACAGAGCCAGCCTAACCAGACATTCAGCTATCCATGTAACAAAGTAAGACACAGGGAAAAAAAAAAAAAAAAAAAAGTATTTCAAGACATGAAATTACATTTTGAAACTTGAAGTAAATACCAAAAAGTGACATATTTTTTTCTCTCCCTTCCCTTCCCTTCCCTTCCCTTTCCTTTCCTTTCCTTTCCTTTCCTTTCCTTTCCTTTCCTTTCCTTTCCTTTCCTTTCCTTTCCTTTCCATTCCATTCTTCCCTTCCCAGTCATACATGCACACACACTTTCTTTTTAGCAAAACAGTAGAAAATAGTTTTAGAAAAAAAGCAAAAAAACTTACAATCTTGCCTTAAAGAAGAGAAAGAAGTGAGAGAAGAGGGGTATGAAGAGGGGAGAGGTATTAAAGCAAAAGATCTAAGATAACCACAAGACCCTAATGGACTTTGGTTCCTAGGGATCCTAAGACCCTAAGATAAATCTGAATAGTTCATTCATAATGTTCATGTAAGAGAAGACAATATTCAGAGTTCAATTCAAAAGCTATGAACATGAAATAATTTAACCCATTCCATGCAAAAGGACAACGTGTTTTCCACACAATCTTCCTGCTGATTGACAGAGGCTTCGTTTCATAACAGTATTTACATAATGGACTTCTATTTATGTTCTCAGTGCTCTGTTGGCTTCATTGGAAAAGCATACAGCAGTTGAGATTTCTGTGGACAAAGATAAAAGTCTTCACGTGAGCTGGACATCCGTAGTTGGACATCCCTTTAAAGACGATTGGGAAAATGGGCACGTTAAAAAAATAATGGAAATGATCTATTCCAGGGAAAATATTCAATGAAACTAGTCATTTCCTGAAATGGCTACGCTGGTATACCAGCACCATTAACTGTGAGCAAATTTTAGACTGTGAATTGAAAATAATAATTTGGGAGCTGTCAGTGTATCCATCCGAAGGGATTCAAAGCCCTTTCTTCAGATGTGAGTAATCTCTACTTAGTTTCCTTTTATGACAAAAGGAGTGGTTTTAGGTTAATCAGGTAATTTTAAAAGGCATTTCATCTAGCCTTATTTAGCTGTCTCCCTTAAAATGAAATGTATAGCACCCTAGATCCTGAGACCCTGTTTCTTTATGTCAAGAAGAAAAGGACTAGGTCAGATAAGCCAGGTAAGATAAGATTTTCTAAAGATAAGCAACGGGCAAAAGGTATCTATTTTAGGCAATCTAAATAAGTCTCAGATTGCTTAGGCACTTTTATAATGTTGTATTGCTATTTGGCTTTATTCCATGATTTCTGTCTCTTTCACAGGGTTCTTTGCAGTGGAAATGGAACAAGGGAACTACACAACAGTTACAGAGTTCATCTTGTTGGGACTGTCACAAACCCATGAAGTTCAGATGATTCTCTTCTTTTTGTTTCTACTCTTCTATATGATCATTCTGCCAAGCAACATCCTTATTGTTCTCACAATTCAGAGGGATTCCCAACTGGAATCCCCCATGTACTTCTTCCTGGCCAATTTGGCCTTCTTAGACATCTGCTACTGCTCTGTCACCCCACCCAAAATGTTAGCTGACCTCTTCTTACACCATAAGACTATCTCCTATGGTGCCTGCATGGCTCAGCTTTTCTTTCTCCACTTCCTGGGAGCAGCTGAAGCTTTCCTGCTCATGGCCATGGCCTATGACCGTTATGCGGCTATTTGCAAATCTCTCCACTACTCCAGACTTATGAACCGAAGGGTGTGCTGTGCCCTGGTTGGAGCTTCATGGGCTGGGGGCTTCATCCATGGTATCGTTATATTTAGTCTCACCATTTATCTCCCCTTCTGTGGCCCCAACATCCTGGACAACTTCTTCTGTGACATCCATCAGCTGGTGAAGTTGGCCTGTGCTGACACCCATGCAGTGGAGCTGCTGATGTTCCTCAGCAACGGAGTTATCATCATCATGTGCTTTGCCCTTCTCCTCATCTCATACACTGTCCTCCTGATGAAGCTCCACACACAGTCCTCCGAGGGAAAGAGTAAAATAGTCTCAAACTGTGTTTCTCACATCATTGTGGTCTTTGTCATGTGGGGCCCAGCCATGTATATCTATGCCTTACCCTTCCAAGCTGTCCCAATGGAAAAGGTTGTTGCTGTTTTCCATACAGTTATCTTCCCCTTGACTAATCCCATCATTTACACATTGCGCAACAAGGAGATCAAAAGCTCTATGTGGAGGCTGGTCAGAAAGCACATAGTTTCGAATGGAAAATTAAACATTTTGAAGTAAAGAAATGAAAGTGCGGAGTGTACTAAATGCGGCTGCATTCACAAAGAACGGTCCTTCAGTGTCTTGCTTTGTTGTTTTGCTTTGTTTGCTAGTACCATTCTCTAAGGAACAACTCCAACAGCATGTGCTATATAACTGCATAATACATTTGTTAATTAAGCTCTGTATAATTTCCTACTAGCCAACCAAAAGAATTAGTTAACTTGTGAATCCTGTAGCAAATACTGAAAGCCATAGTGAATTCTTGGGTACAAGGATTAACTCAGTTATGCAATGAAGTTCTGCTGTTGAAGGCCTGTTAGCCTTTCTCTAGACGTTAGCTGGCAAGCGCAGCATTTATAGAACCAAGAAGGAGGTTTTTATGGGATCAGATCTCTTGGGGTTCTCACCTGTAGTTGGAGGCCTGTAACTAGTGTAACCCAATGGGTCAATTCATGGTTCCATAAAAAAACTCATTCATGATTCTATAAATGCTGCTCTTGCACTGGCCCTTGCCAAGGTCTTCAGTCCCCCGTCTGCTCATCTTCAGCCTGAAGGCTATAGTCTATAATTCAGCATGAAGTCTAGTCTGTAATTCAGCAGCTCCTCTATGAGCTATGGAACACACTGTTAAAAGCCTTGCTCAAGTCAAGGCAGATGACATAAACTGCTCTCCTTTCATCTACCCAGATGGTCATTGCATCATAGACAGCTATTAGCTTTGTTGAGCATAATTTCCCCCAGTAAACCTATGCTGACTACTCCTGATCACTTTCTTGTCCGTTGTGTGCTTTGAAAGGGTATCCAGGATGAGCTGCTCCATCATCTTAAAAGGATCGAGGTGAGGTGGACAGGCCTGCAGTTCCCTGGGTCCCGCGTTTTGCCCTTTAAAAAAACTGTAGATTTTCTTTCCTCCAGTCCTTCAGGACCTCTTCTGATCAATGCACTTTTCATGAGTGGGGCCTTACAAAGGCCTCAGCCTGCACTTTCAGAACTCATGGAGTTGGGGCATCCCATCAAGGCCCGGGGAACTGTGTATGTCGGTGAAAACCATCTGCACCAAGATTTCCAAAGAAAGAAACATTTAGGGTGAGGTATAGGGCTATAAACAGAAGTATCCAGAGTCGCTTCAGACATCTCAGAGTGCCACAGACATCTGCATGGAACAGTCAGGCGGGACACAGGACCCAAAGATGCCCATCTGGTCTAGGCAGGGACTAGTATTTCTCAGGGACACTACATGCCAATGTTTGGGCAATGGAGTCCCACCTCTAGAGGATTCACAGATTCACAGAATATTTAAGGTTGGAAGGGACCTCTACAGATCATCTAGTCCAACCTTCCTGCTCAAGCAGGCACACCTACAGCATGTGGCACAGGGTGGCATCCAGGCGGGTTTTGAAGATCTCCAGAGTAGGAGACTCCACAACCTCCCTGGGCAGCCTGTTCCACTGCTCTGTCACCCTAACAGTAAAGAAGTTGCTCCTCACCTGGAGACGGAACTTCTTGTGCTTCAGCTTGTGGCCATTACCCCTCGTCCTGTCGCTGGCCACCAGTGAGAACAGCCTGTCCCCTTCCTCCCTGCATTCTCCCTTCCTGAACTTATACATATTAATCATATCCCCTCTGAGCCGTGTCTTCTCCAGAGAAAACAGGTCCAGCTCACTCAGCCTCTCTTCATACGAGAGATGTTCCATTCCCTTAATCATCCTGGTTGCCCTTCTCTGGACCCTCTCGAGAAGCTCCACGTCCCTCCTATACTGGGGTGCCCAGAACTGAACACAGTACTCCAGGTGCGGCCTCACCAGAGCTGAGTAGAGGAACCTAAATAAGGTAAGCCACAAGGTTCTTACCTAAATAAGGTAAGCCACAACGTGCTAGGCACTAGAAACTAGAATTTGCCCTTTTTATGTATAATGTTGTGAAATAAGCACTTCTGGACAGCAGCTTTTCTGACTGCTTTGTACCCTTCTTCCAGGAGCAGTTGGCCTCAGGTGGTGTTAGCATAAGATTTTCAATAAGATGTTAGACTGGAGATATATTTCCTTCATCATCTCATGTTATTTCAAAGCCTGATCTTCTGTAACTAATTCTACCACGTCAGCCATCTGCAATCTGTGCGAGTTTTCGATACCTCTCAGAAGTGCCTGTATAAAAATGAACATAATATGGTCAATATCAGGACATCAGGACACGATATGGTGAATAACAGGAGGGATGAGCAATCTGCAAGCAGCTGCAGGGAGATGATCATAGAATCCTAGAATCCTTAAGGTTGGAAGGGACCTCTAGAGATCATCTAGTCCAACGCCCCTGCACACGCAGGGTCACCTAGAGCTTGTGGCGCAGGCTGCATCCAAGCAGGTTTGGAAGATCTGCAGAAGGAGACTCCACAACTCTGGGCAGCCTGTGCCAGGGCTCTGTCACCCTCACTGTTAAGAAGTTTTTCCTCAAGTTCCTAGAGAACTTTTGATGCTTCAGTTTGTGGCCGTTTCCTCTAGTTCTCTCAGTGGACATCACAGCTACACTCTCTTTAGGAAGGACATGGCCAGGACCTGAGGTTAGGAAGTAGCCCTTTATGTAAGAGAGCAACTAAAATGCACAGAGTTCTGTCTCAGGTTGGATAATGAGTGGGTTGAGACCTTATGGAGGATTAAAGGGCAGACTAGCATGGGTGACACTGTTATAGATGCTTGCTTGATCAAGAACAGCAAGTAGATGAAGCCTTCCATGGACAGTAGAAAGTAGCCTCTTAATCACAGGTCCTGTTTCTCCTGGGGAACTTTAACCATTCTGCATCTGCTGGAGGAATAACACAGCAAGGCACAAACACTCTAGGAGGTTCTTGGAGAACACAGGTATTAGAGGAACCAAGGAGGAGAGGTGCTGTGCTGGAACTTGGACTAACAAACAAGGAAGGAGTGGAGATGTGATGGGACCCCAGTGACGATGAAAGAGATGGTGGAGGTTAGGATCCTGAGAGGACACAGCAGGTGAAAAAACAGGTTCCCAACCCTGGACTTCAGGAGAGCACACTTTGGGCTCAGCAGTCATGTGCTTGGAAGAATCCCATGGGATAGGGCCCTAGAAGAAATGGAGTTGCAAGACAGACAGTTAATATTTGAGGATCACCATCTCTCAGCTCAAGAACTGTGTATCCCAAGAAGCAAGAATTTGAGCAAAGGGAGCAGGAGGCTTGCATGCACGAACGAAGAGCTTCTTCAGGGGCCCTGAAGACAAAGGACACAGAGGAGGCAGACACACAAGGCATTCTATGCTTCAGTCCTTGCAGCCCTCAGGAATTCCAGAGCCCAAAGACCAGCTAGAAGGTTTGGAGAAAGGAATACTTTCCCTCCCTCTGTGAAGGAGGAGAATTGGGCTAGGGATTGCTTAAGGACAGGAAGAAAGCAAATCTGTCACTCCAGTCTTCAAAAAAAGAAGAGGGGAGAGCAGTGGATATTGTCTCCCTTGACTGCAGTGTCTGACCTCCCATAACATCCTCATAGGCAAGCTGAGGAAGAGGAGGTTAAATACGCAAGCTGTGCCCTAGTTTGAGAACAGGCTGAGTGGCAGAAGTCAGAGAGTTGTCTTCAGAAGTGCAAAGTCTAGTTGGAGGCCTGTAAGTCGCAGTGGATCTCAGAGGTCATTGCTGGGACCAGCATTGTTCAGATTAGTCCTCAGTGATCTGCATGAAGGGACAGATGCCACCTCAGCAGTTTTGGTGATGATACAAAGCCAGGAGGTGTGGCTGTACCCAGAGGGCTGTGCCACCATTCAGAGGGACATTGACAGGCAGGAGAGATGGGCAGAGAGGAACCTCATGAAGTTCAAGATAGGCAAGCGCAGAATGCTGCACCTAGGAAGGAATAACCCCGTGCATCAGCACAAGGTGTTTCAGGCCAGCTGGAGAACAGCTCCACGGAGAAGGACTTGCTGGTCCTGAGGGATCACAAATTAACCACGAGTCAACAGCGTGCCCTTGTAGCCAAGGACAGGGCAATCCACAGCTCCATTACAAAGAGCATTGCTAGCAGGTTCGGGGAGCAGAGCTCCCAGGGCAGAGCCTCCCTCTCTCCTCAGACACGGTGAGGCTACATCTGCAGAACTGTGTCCAGTCCTGGGCTCCCCAGCACAGGAGAAACATGCACTTCCTAGAGGGAATCCAGTGAAGGGCTACTCAGATTCTTAGGGGATTGATAGATTTCTCCTGTGAGGAAAGGCTGAGAGAGCTGGACCTATTCAGCGTGGAGAAAAGACTGGAGGAGGACCTTCCTTGAATATAAACATCTTCCTTGAGTACCTACAGAAGCCACCTGCACAGGACCCTGGACAATGCGCTGGGACATTGGACTAGATAATCTCCAAAAGTCCCCGGGAAGCAGTCTGTGATTCTGTGATTTGTCTCGCAGTCGTTTGAAGAGAAGCTTCTCAGAACATGAGCTCAATAAGCTACTGCAGATCTTTGTCAGCAATGTCATAAATGGCTTTGCTTACCTATTACAAACCTTTTACAAATCATTCCTCACAATCAGAAATGCTTTTTAAGCTGTTTTCAGCTATCTGGAAAAGACCATACATTCTGTTTCCAGGATCGAGGTCGTTTCTTAACCTCAATGGTAAATACTATTGACATGTTAGGGACAAGAGAAGAAATAGTTTCTTTGATTGGTCCCTTTGGAAGAACAAACCAAACGCATAGACTAAGTCTTGGGGACAGGGAAAAAATAATAATGAAGAGATGTCCTAACACTCAGAAAACAGAGTATCTTTTGTCACCTTCCCTGAAAGCTTCATAGAATATATTCTATATTTGTTCAAGGATCCAAATCTGTAAGTGAATTTACTGACTTATTTACTATTTTCTTTAAGTATTTGTTTATTTATTTATTATGATCTGCTGAGTAAACAAAGCTGGTTAAAAAAAAATGAGAAAATAATAAAAAAAAAAGATGGGCATAGTGCTAAATCTTTTTAATTGAGAAGCCACAAAGTAAGCTTTATTTCTCAAGGAAAATTCCAGAGTTTCCATGGAAACAGAAAAATCTCAACAATATCTTTAAATTTTGATTTTAACAATTAAGATACTTTCCACTTGCCTTCCCTTCCCGTTTGGCTTCCCTTCCCTTCTCTTCCTTTCCCTTTCCCTCAAGAGAAACCTAAGGAATCATCCAAATAACTTTCAGGGAAAGGATCTGTGACCACACAGGGCACTATGAAGGCTTCTGGAGCTGTGCATTCAAGATCTAAATGCATCATTAATGTTCATTTGGTATATGGGAAGATTATAGAATTCTGAAACCTTTTCCAATGATTATCCATGGTATTGCTGGTGCAATAAGTTAATATTAACAAAAAACTGGTATATCAGAGCCTTTATAATTTAGATACTAATATTTGGGAAAGCTAATGATGCTTTTTTTTTTATAATTAATACAAACATGAACATCAAGACAGTTGTCATCTCATATCCAGGTACATAACATGTCAGCTGAATTTCTCTTTGCTTGTGTGTCTTTTTCTCTGTTGATTATAAAGAACATCTTTTCCAGACTTAAACAGGAGCAATGTGACTCAGTTGCCAGGTTAAGGGTCCTGAATTTTTGTGCCCACCTGTAGATGTGCTCATGAGATGACTGCCAAATTCAGTTGCCTACGTGTAGGTGCCAAGTGCTACTCGAGTTCCTCTCAATGATGCTTTCCACCTACCACATCAGAAGGGCAGATGCCAGCCTGGGGTATTTATCCTGGGCAGCCAAGGCTACCTGAAACAACGGTCTATGATGAGACGAGTGAATCAGTCCCTAAGAGCCTCAGTTTCCACAGTCAGCAGATTTCACCAGTATTGACAAAGAACAACAGGACAGATCTTTCCTTGATTAAGTTGTTCACACGCAGGGTTTCTTCAGAGTCGCCCAGAAAGGTCCAACCTCTGGCTACCCTTCCAGAAGGGCAGACATCGCCCACAGCTTTGTGCAGTTCATGGCACTTCCATAACTTATGGTATCTCAACTGGTCGCAAGCAACTTTATGGGCAAGGAAGGCAACCCCTTATGACACGATTCAGTTGCCTGAAACAAGACTTGACTAGAAACAAGACTAGATGCTCTTGGCTACCCCATATACCCTCCAACTTCTGCTCCAGAAGTGCACAGAGATGCTATAAACCTTGTATAATATTCACCATCCCTATCTTGGTCTCTCAGTCACCCCAGGGTGTTTTTAGTGGTGCTACAGTCCATGCCCACAGAAATGAATTTTGCCTTATCGTGGGAGAGAGGATTCCAGTTCTCAGTGGCTATTCCGGCTTGCATCCTATTTATACAAGACCTGAAATGTATTATTCCAAATACGAAGCAGTTGGCAAAGTTTCTCAAAGATCATCTGAATTTGCGAAAGGAATTTTCAAATTGTATTTTGAATTAATACTGCAGTTTCTGGACACTTGGATTGTAGTACAGAAAAAAAAAGTTGTATTTATGCTTATTATTTTAAATATGGTTGTGATTACAGCTTTGTTTCTGACCTGTCTTTAAGAAGTAACCCCTATCCAAGTTTCATCCTTACAAAGTAGTTATGTATTGATGAGGACGACGTAAATGCGTCTATTGGTAATGATGCTACTTGGCCACTTTCAGAAATGTTTATGAACATTTGTTCAAAATTTGTGTTCAAAAAAATTGCAATTAAGTTCATAGTACAATTTAGAAAACTATTAGAGAGAAAGCAGATAATTCCTCTGAAAGAAAGCAGACAAATTATGCGTTGTGTCATTCAGAGAATTCGGAATTCTCTTGAATTAATGTTATTTTGTTCTAAACGTCATGCACCTTGGAATGCTTTAATCATTAATGGAACTGGCGTCAACAGCAGTATCAACACTAATTTTAGTTTGACTGCAGCCTGAAAAGGAGTGTAAAACAACTATAAAACCAGACAAAGAGAGAGAAGCAGAGAGAGACAGAAGGGTACTCGAATATATTGTGTTCCCTAACACTAAGTTGTTGATGTTATTGCTTTTACAGAGATATTTGGCAGACATGGAAGTGAGCAATAACAGCAGAGTCGAAGAATTCATTCTCCTTGGGTTTCCTGCTACTCCTCACTTGCAGATCCTCTTCTTTGCATTGTTTCTCATGGCCTATGTCATAGTTCTAGCAGAAAACACTGTCATCATCCTGGCTATCTGGACAAGCTATAGCCTCCACACTCCCATGTACTTCTTTCTGAGCAATTTGTCCTTCCTGGAAATCTGGTACGTAACGGTAACAGTCCCCAGGACAATGCTCAGCTTCGTGTCCCAAAGAAAACACATCTCCTTCGTGGGATGCATGACCCAGTTGTATTTCTTTCTTGGCTTGGGCAACACCGAGTGCCTTCTGCTGGCAGTCATGGCCTATGATCGTTACGTTGCTATTTGTAAGCCTTTCCATTACTCCGTGATTATAAGCCACTCTGTCTGCGTCTACCTTACCACAGGATCTTGGTTGTCTGGGTTTTTCATTTCTGCGTGCAAGGTGTATTTTATCTCTCAGATAACATACTGTGGACCCAATATAATCCATCACTTCTTCTGTGATGTTTCTCCTCTCTTGAACTTAGCCTGCACAGACACGGAAAGAGCTGCCCATATCGATTTTGTGGCTGCCCTATTTATTCTCCTGATCCCTCTGCTTGTAGTAATCCTATCTTATGCATATATAATCTTCACCGTCCTTCACATTTCCTCTGTACGAACCTGCCAAAAAGCCTTCTCCACCTGTGCCACTCACCTTATCGTGGTCATTGTCTTCTATGCCACAAGCATTTTCATCTACGTGAGGCCCAAAGCACTTCCAGACCACAACGCAAACACAATTGTGTCCACTTTCTACGCTGTCGTCGTTCCTGTCTTCAATCCCATCATATACTGCCTGAGGAACCAGGAAATCAAGGATGCGCTAAGAAAGACCTTGCTCAGCAAAAGGTTTTCTTTGCAGAAACGTCAGCATTTGTAGTGAGAGCAGAAAACAGGAAAGCCAAGGATTTTGCAATTAAATCACTTGAGAAAAAATCTGCTTTGTGTTATTTAGAAGCTGAAACAAGATGTTCCAAATACTTTTTCTTGAAATTTGGGGACTATGGGGCTCTGATCGATATGAGTAAAACACAGTCTTAATTATGACTTTCTGTCAATATGAATCTCACCACTGACTTGCTTTAAGGTAAAGGACAAAATGTCGTGTTAACAATAAGGGAAGGACTTACAAACATTTTCTGCTTTGGGAGTTGGATTTTAACTTACAGAAGTCAGGCAATGCCTAGATATTAACTTAGTGATATGGGTATATGGATATATAGTGATGGAGAGACTCATTTAGTAGAATGTTATCTGGAAGAACTTGCATTCCTTCATTGACTACAGAGGGAATTTATTTCCATTTTGGTTAATCTATGGTGTCAGCCATTCTAACTTTACTACACTCTATATAAAAGCAGACGACATGAGTCCATATAAGTCATATGAATATGGAAAAGAAATGATCTTCCTCTCCAGCAGAGACTACCTCAAACTACATCTAAAACATAGGAAATTTCTTTTAAGCCTAAGAGAAAACTCAACACTGGAATGAGTTACCAAAAGATATTGTGGAGTCTCCGTCCTTGGGGATATTGGGCCCACGTCCAACCAAAACTTCTCTTACTATTATTTTAATAACTCCCTCCCTCCATTTCCTGGGGGAGAACGGTGGAATAGTTCTATATCTCTTACCTACTAAACACTAACTCTGTTTCCTGACCGGATGGCCCAGACTGACCGGCTTCTGCACTGTTCATGCCTGGCTGTTTCTTGAATGGTCCTTCATGAGCCTCCATGCTCGCGGATCCTTCATGTGGCCCCCTGGGGACACGCACTGGTCCCTGGGGACCCTCCGGGGTTTCATATGGCCTCCTCGCACCTCCATGCACACTGCGCCCCAGGGGCCCTCTGGGCTTTCGTGTGGCCTCCCCGGGCCTCCATACGCACCAGGGGCCCTGTGGGCTTTCACGCGGCCTCCCCGAGCCTCCATGCGCACGTGGCCTCGGGGGCACTCCAGGCTTTTGCGCGGCCTCGACGGGCCTCCATACACACGTGGCCCCATGGACCCTCCAGACATTCGTGTGGCCTCCTTGGGCATCTGTGTCCCCTGAGTCCCAGGTCCCTGCAGATTTCGCGTGGCCTCCCCGGGCCACAGTGTGCACACGGTCCCGCAGGTCCTTCAGGCTTTCGTGCGCCCTTTCCGAGCCTCCATACGCACTAGCCCGCTGGGACCCTCTGTGAGCACTGGTCCCCATGTGAGCACTGGTCCCCAGGCTCACATTTTGTGTGGCCTCCCCGGGCCTCCAATTACACGTGACCCCAAGGGACCTTTGGGCTTTTGTGCAGCGTCCCCCGGCCTCCGCGCACACTGTGCCCCGGGCGCCCTCTGCGCTTTCGTGCGGCCTCCCAACGCCTTTGTGTGCATGTGATCCCAGCAACACCCCGAGCTTTCGCATGGCCTCCATAGGCCTCAGCGCACACTGGTCCCCAGGGCAGCTCTGGGCTTTTGGGCAGCCTCCGCAGGCCTCCGTTCGCACTGGGCCTCGAGGACTCACCAGGATTTCACGCCACCTCACTGTGACGCGGGGCACACTGCGTTCCAGGAGTTCCTTTTCCGCGGGCCTCTGTGCGCACACGTGTCCAGAGGCCCTCGGGGGAACCATGAGGCCTCCCTGGACCTCCGTGTGCACTGGGCCCGCAGGCCCTGCGGGCATTCGCGTGGCGTCCCCGGCCCTCCGTGTATAACGGACCCTGGGGGCCCTACAGTTTTAGTGCAGCCTCCGCAGGCCTCCGTGCACGCGGGGCCCCGGGGCCCTCCTGCCTCTTGTGCAGCCTCCAGGTCTCTGTATGCCCTGGGGCCCTACAGGTGTTAGTGCAGCATCCCTGTACTTCTCTGCACGCGGGGCCCCAGGGCCCCTGGGCCTCTACAGGCTTCCACGCAGCCTCCCCGGGCCTCCGCGCAGCTGTGTCCCGGAGCACCCCAGCCTCTCATGCAGCCTCCGCGGGGCTCCGCTCGCACCGGGCCTCGAGGGCCCTCCGGGAGCTCGTGTGGCCCCGGCCCCGGCCCCGGCTCCGGCTCCCGCTCCCGCTCCCGCTCCCGCCACCGCCCCCGAGGCGCGCGCGCGTCCACGTCACCCGCAGGCCCCGCCCACCGGCCCCGGCGCGTTCGCGAGCCCTAGGCCCGTGTCCCTCCTCGCTCGCCGTCGCGGCGCCCCCGTGTCCCCCCTCGCTCGCCGTCGCCGTGATCCCGTGTCCCCCCTCGCTCGCCGTCGCGGATTCCACGTGACCCCTCGCTCGCCGTCGCGGCGCCGCCGTGTCCCTCGCCGCCGCCATGGTGTTCCAGTGCCAGCGGGACAGCTGGGCCCGGCAGGTACCGGGAGCCGGGCGGCGGCCCCACGCGCGGCCCCACGCGCGGCCCCACGCCGCCCCTCACGGCGCCGCCGCGT
>NW_020455613.1:97784-103613 GCF_003342845.1 Nothoprocta perdicaria
GCGCGCCGCGCCGCCGCCCGGCGCCCGCGTGCTGCTCTCCCTCGACTGGGAGCGCCGCTTCGACCACATGCAGCAGCACTCAGGTAGCCGGCGCGCGCGCCTGCGGCTCCCGGTGCCCTCGGCGCCGTGCCCCGGCCGTGCCAGGGCTCCTCCGTGCCATCGGATGCCCGGGAGGCGCCAGCGCCGACCGTGCTGCTTGGCTGGGGGTCGCCTTGCGCCCAGTACGGGTCAAGGCTGTGGCTTGTGCTTCTCCCCCAGGGCAGCACCTCATCACGGCCATCGCGGATCAGATGTTTGGATTCAAGACAACTTCATGGTGAGCGGGAAGAGGCTCCGTTCAGAGCCGTTTGCTCCGTTCAGAGCCGTTTGCTCCGTTCAGAGCCGTTTGCTCCGTTCAGAGCCGTTTTCAGCCTGTTTGTCACATGCCACAAGATGCTGAGCACCGATAAGTCCATAGAGCGGTTTAGTGTTCGGCATCTGCTTGGCCACAGAGGGCCCGGGAGAGGTGACTGCCCCGCAGAGAAGCTCTGTGCAGTATCTGCCCTGTCTGTTCCCTCTCCAGATATTTAGTAGACCTCTCGGGCTGTGTAAACAGCAGGAAGAGGAGGGAAGTGTGTTTAGGTTTTGTCACCTCATTCCCAACAGTCCGTCTTGCCTGGCACAAAGCCTGAGCAGAGCGGTCTTCCCCAGCAGATGTTCTTCATCCGTGCAGGGAGCTGGGCCGCCAGCGGAGTGTCATTGAGCTGGACACCCCCACCGTGACAGCAGAGCAAGTAGAGGCCCTGGAGAGGAGCGTGAACGAGAAAATCCGGGAGAGGATTCCCGTGACGGTGAGGGAGCTGGCCGCAGATGACCCTGAAGTGGAAACGGTGGGTAACGGGGCAGGGAAGCGACGTGGGAGCGAAACACCCGGAGCGCCGGGTTCACCGTGCCGGCCGCGGCGCTCGTCCCGCCAGGTGAGGAGCCGAGGTCTGCCCGACGACCACGCGGGGCCCGTGCGCGTTGTGAGCATCGAAGGCATCGACGACAACATGTGCTGCGGGACCCACGTCTCTAACCTGAGCGACCTGCAGGTAGGAGTTGCACCTGGCAGCAGGTTTTAGTGAGCTCAGTGTCATTGGCAGAGGCTATTCACTGCAAGGCTGAGTCTGGTAGGAACTGACCACCTCTCTGAGTATCAGCAAAATACCAATGTCCTTTTCTGACCAAGGTGTTTTTCTTTTTTAAGGTTATTAAACTCCTTGGCACAGAAAAGGGAAAAAAGAACAAAGTGAACTTGGTTTTCCTGGCAGGAAATAGAGTGCTGAAGTCAATCGAACAAAGTCATAGCACTGAGAAGGCTCTGACTTCACTGCTCAAGTAATATTCTTTCTACTTCCTTTCTTTCATCTTTCTTGTTTCTTCTGACAAACATCACATGAACTTAAGGTTACATCTGCCCACTGTTTCTAATGATACTTTATTTTCTTTTGCTCCTTTAATACATGCTTTCTGTGTCCCTGTTGTTGCAGAAATGGACCGGGTGAGCACGTGGACGCTGTGAAGAGGCTGCAGAGTTCGGTGAAGCTGCTTCAAAAGGTATGAGGATAGCTGAGAAAAGCAGACCATGGTCGTGTCCTCTTGGCCTGAGCATCAGTCGTGACAACTGAGATCAGAGTTCTAGACATAATTCTTTTGGTCCTCTGAACACTGCTCCCATCCCTGGGAACACGGCTTAGTCCTCACCCTCACTTCTCCACCCACAGAACTGGTTATTTTCTTCCAGAATAACTTGAACCTGCTTAGAGACCTTGCTGTTTTGATAGCCCGGGACTTCAAAAGCAAACCTGGTCAAAGTGAGCTGTTTGTGCTGCACAGGTACGTGGGAGATCAGTGTAAGAGACACGGTATCTTTCATGCTTTATGACAGTTGCGTCTCTCTGATGCCTATTCAGGCTTCTTTATGACAATTATTGCCTAGAAGTCAAATATTCTTCAGGAAGGAGTATCAACAGGATAAATAGATTATTAAAACCACCTGCAGTGTAAGAAGGTTGTGTAATTAAAAGAATATGTCAGTAATTCAGTCATTGAATTCCTTTGGTTTTATAGCTAAGAAGTAATTGTGCTCTCTGATCTCTCTCTCTGATCTTTATATTTTCCAGTAAAACTGGAGAGTTTAATTTGTTAAAAATAATGACTTAATTTCCAAGTATGTCCATAGGAATGTGCAGTGAGGATTAAAGGTATAAATACAAAAATAATCTCCCTCTTAACAAAAAGAGGCCAAAACCCTCAGCATGAACCAAGCTGCTTGCACAGATTTTTAGTTTGCAAATTTTCTGATGGCAGAAGAAATTAATAAGAAGTTTTACTCTTAAAAGAAAACACATGAAACAGAAAACTAACAAAAAACAAGTTTGGGTAGTCGTTGTCCATGGTGTGCAGTTGATGTTTGGGGCTCTACATGGGATTTTTGCCTCTCTCTGAAGTGGCTTTTTATCCATGCAGAAAAGAGGGTGACTCTGAATTTATGAACATCATCGCTAATGAGATTGGGACAGAGGTGAGTTGCTTAGAAAGACTGAACTGGTACCAGGAGCTTCCTCATCCACCTCGTAGCACAGGCAGGGGCTGCCCAGGCTTCTGTTTGTACAACAGCCATGAGCCCTTCAGAACCCTTCAGAAGTTACACGAGGTTATCACCCCCAGCAGCCTCAGCAGGCAGGAAACCTTCAGCAGTCCACAAATACTGCAGTGAAAATTCAGAGCACTGTAGAAAAGCCTGTCCCTCGAAGCCGTATGGAACCACACCAGCTGTTTTAATGTAGGATACCCCAGGCCCTCTTCTGTCCCCCAACACATGTGATTCAGGTGCAAATAAAACAGCTCTACTCCCTTTTAGCTTCTTCCAACCGAGTCTTGCTCTCAGTAGTGAGCAGCAGCCTGCAAATTGTGTATGTGTCTGGACAGGATTTCTCAGCGTCTCGAGGGGGACGCTGCCTGTGCAGGAGCCAGGTGCCTGTCTCTATCCGCAGGAAACGCTGCTGTTCCTGACTGTAGGAGATGAAAAAGAAGCAGGACTCTTTCTTCTGGCTGGGCCTGTTGAAGCAGTCGAGAAGTTAGGTCCCAGGTAACAAACTCTGTGGCTTCTTTAAATTACTAAGAATTCTAAGGTAACGAACAAGCAGTTGAGCAGTGTAATTAGGGCACGGATCCCTGTTTGCTCTCTGGAGCTGGCTAGGGAAGGCCACGCTCTCCCCACTGCCTCGGGGACATCGAGCACTCGCTCTTGTCCTGCAGGGTGGCAGAGCTGCTGGAAGGCAAAGGCGCTGGGAAGCGAGGCCGCTTTCAGGGCAAGGCGACCAAGATGAGTCGGCGAGGAGAGGTGCAGACCTTGCTCCAGGACTTCATCAGCCATCAGCGCCCTGAAGCGTAAGAAACCCCTCCCAAAGCAGGGCTGTCTTCCCTGCTCCGTGTAAACTCTACCGCCTTTCCTCACAGAGAATAAAGACATTAAGAATATGACTGTTGTGCATATGCTCTGCGAGCAGATTGGGTGGTTGTGGCAAACTGGGATGGGGGGGATTTGCTATGCACTGTTTTCTCTGTCCTGTGATGCTGCAAGGTTTCTTTCATTTACTCTGACATGCAGTAATATTCTTAAGTGATTAAAAGGAGACACTATTTAATCATTTTGTAGGCTTCCTGCAAACCAGGAGAGGGTCCCTTCTGTTTGCAGTGCACTGTGGCTTTTTCTTTATACCAGCTGCTTAGGAATAATCACTATATACAGGGAGTAATTACTATATACATATTTATAATAAGCTGGCTGCATGTAAAAAAAAATACAAGGAAGAGGCAGGGATTTGAATAGGATATTCACCAACAGCTGTGGAGAGAATAAGTCAAGCTTTTGCTGCTGCAATTTTGTAGGGAGAAGAAAGAATGAACAGCAGGAGTTGGAGGGCTGCTGAATTCTGGCCATGAAGCTTAAAAGACCGAACAGCTTCTAGCAGCCGTGGCTGCCCACCGTCTTCCTCGGAGATGAAACGGAAGGAGGACAGCGAGATGCTGCACTCAAATCCATCAGCAAGGAAGGGAATAACCCCAGTTCTGGCACAGAGCAAACAAGCAGGTTTTTTTGAACCGGCTTTTTTTCCTGTTTACTTAGAAATCTCTGCAAATGCCAGAGGACGGAGCACGTAGGTGCTAATGTTTTCGCTAGCTGCCCTCGCTGCTGGTTAATATGCAGCCTGCTGCCCTCTGGACTCCGCAGTTCCCTCGGGCATGCAGCTATTGATCCAGCTGAGAAGCTGATGCAAGCACTTGCCAGATAACACTGCGTGCACACTTGCCTCTTAAAGCTCTCCTGCGGCACGTTGCTGCACATCTCAGTCATTTGCGTGGCCCTGGCAGAACCACGTTAACACCTACGTGCCAGCTCCACGCGTGACAACTAAATGCAGAGAGAAGCAGCCTCCCTGCCCTTTGTTTCATGGGCAGCTGAACCCAGGGCACTTCTTGGAGGTTTGTGCCTAGCACTTCCCTCACTTCTGCTGCCGTGAGCTTCAGCTTGTCCTGCCGTTCTCTGCTCTGCAGTGCTGGCTGGGCAGTAATTACTGTTCTGCACAAGAAGTGGCTCCAGGAAAGAAGCCCTTGGGATTAATAAACAACCACTCTGCAGCATTTCTTCAATTTGCCTTTTCTGCCAGGGTGGTTCCTGGAAGCTGCTACAGTCTTGGCTGCAGAAACCAAAGGGAGGAGATGGAGGCACAGTGTGAAGCAGAGGGCAGGCAGTCTGGAAATTGTTTTTCCCGCCCCCTTACTTTGCTAGAACTGGCACAACAGCTTTAGTCCAAGTTTTGGTAACAACCAGAAAATTAAAGGAGGAGGAAACCCCTATCTTAAATGGACAGGAGAGCAAGAACGCTGCCCAGACCGTATCCTCTCGTGTCTTCTTGCAGCTGTGGTTCAGCAAAGAGCAAAGCCAGTTATTTTTCTGCCAGTTATTGAGCTGTTGGGGCACAGTGGGACTGGGCGAAGGGTCAGGGCTGTGGGGCAGCCGCTGACGGGCTCGGCCCCATGGGGCTGCTGCTCAGCCCCGCGCCGTGCAGCCACACTTGGGCCAGGAGAAGCCCCGAGCGCTTCCAGGGAGGCTCCCGGGTTTTCCGCTTCGCCGTGCTGCGATTCCTGCGCTGCCGGGAGGGCAACGGGCAGGGAGCAGCCAGCGAGGCTGGCAGTGCCAGGGCACAACGCGTGGCCCTGGCGCAGCCTCCTCCTCTCCGAACATCACTGCAGGACGTCAGCCCACGGCCCGGCGCATGCACTATATACACCATCGGCTTTAATAAAATAGCCGTGAGTACAGATACACCCATATCTATATACGTATATAGATACGCGCACACCCACAGTTTTATATATACATGCATATAAACACATATGCCTATATATAAATACAAACCGTGCATGTGCAAAGCCCGTGCTGCAGCGTGGGGCACCACGGGGGCGGCTGCAGGACGGGGCACCCTCTCCCATCGCTGCCGACCCCACGCTGGGGAGCGGCGGCGGCTTCGGTCCGTGCAGGTTCGGGGGCGGGAAGCGGCGCCCGGCGGCCGCGTCCCGCCGCGGGGCCGCCCGCCCTAGACGTCCTTCTTGGCGCCGGCGGCCAGGAGGCGCGAGAGGCAGCAGGGCACGAGGCTCACGGTGGCCAGCGGCACGGCGGCGCTCTTGCAGAAGGAGAGCAGGTAGAAGAGCAGCTGCGCGTGGGCCGGTGGCTTGAAGGCGTCGAAGAGGTGCAGGACGAGCAGCGAGGCGGCGGCGCAGGCGGCGCGGAAGGGCAGGGCC
>NW_020455613.1:103813-106728 GCF_003342845.1 Nothoprocta perdicaria
CAGCGCGCCCAGGTTGCGCAGCAGGCTGGCGAAGGGGGTGGTGTCCAGGTGCACCCAGTCCGGGCGCGCGCACCAGCGGCGCGCCTTGGCCAGCGTCCAGAGCAGGTCGACGCCGAGCAGGCGCAGCAGCGCGTACAGCCCCAGCGCGAAGGCCAGCAGGAAGGCGGTGACGGCCAGGTAGCGCCGCAGGCTGGCGCTGTAGATGGCGCGGACGTGCTGGAAGCTCTCGGCCACCACCATGCCTGGCGGCACAGGAGGCGGCCGTGGGTGCCCCGCGCAAGCGGGCCCGGCCCCGGCCGCGCCAGCGCCCGGCGCTCACCTGAGATGACCCCGGCCACCACCTGGTGCGGGAAGTGGGCGGCGATGAAGACGCGGGACAGGCAGACACAGACCTGCACGGCCCAGAAGCCCGTCCACAGCACCGTCCACAGGAGCCTGCGGAACCCAGCGGCCGCGTTGGGCGCTGCCTGGCGCTGCCCGGCCCTGAGAGCACCCCGGGCGCCCGGTGCCCCGGCCCCACGCGGGGGACCCGGCCCGCGGCTCACCAGTACTTGAGCGTCTTCGCCTGCCGCTCCCCCGCGGCGAGGGAGAGCAGGGCGGTCACCATGACGTAGTAGACGCCGGCGGCGCCCATGGCGTGGCCCGAGGGGCTCCCTGCGCGAGAGGCGGGTGCTGGGTGAGACCCCCGCGCTCCGGAGCAATAGCCACAGGCAGCCCCGTGGCGGGTCTGTGGCACAGGGAGGCGCAGAGCATGGCACAGGGCTGCAGCGCACGAGGTTGCAGCGCATGGGACTGCAGCGCATGGGGCTGCAGCGCATGGGACTGCAGCGCTGCAGGACGCAGGGCTCCAGGGGCGACGCAGGCTGCAGCCCACGCGCGGGGCGGAGGCTGGGGCTGGCGAGCACGGAGCACGCAGGGTGCACGAGCGCAGCCCCGAGCGCCGCGGCCAAAGTGCAGCCGGGGCACCCAGGGGCTCCGGGCCGGCCGCGGGGCCGCGGTCAAGGTCCCCGCACGCCGCCGCGGGGCTCCTACCAGGGCCGGTCTCGCAGGTGAGCGGGAACTGCTGGATGTGCGGCGCCGACGCGTTGCCATAATAGTCCGTCTCGTGCACCCACCAGTAGGGCCTCTCCCCGAAGAGCAGCCTGCGGGGAAGGCGGGAGCAGGGCCGTGCTGCAGCGGGCGCGCGCACGGTGCCCACCCCAGGCAGCCCCGGCAGCGGGCGGCGCGGGGCATCCCTCAGGCAGTGGCAGTGCCAGCAGCGAGGGGCACGGCGCGTCCCGGTGCACCCCGCCGGTGCCACCCGCCCTGTCCCTGCGCCAGGAGCACCCACCACTTGAAGACAAGGTTGAGCCAGTCGCCGATGACAGCAACCCAGAGCAGCCGGATGCCCACGGGCTGGCAGAAGTGGAACCAGAGCGGGAAGAGGACGAAGAAGGTGTTGCGGAGGTCGGCGGCGAAGGAGACGAAGAGGAACCAGTCCTGGGCACCCTGGAAGTGCTGCTGCAGCTGCTGCGTGGCCCGCACGCCCGCGTCGTGCAGCAGGTCCATGCCCGCCTGCATCCTCGCCGCACGGCCCCGCTCCGCTGCCCACGCCGACGGCGCCGCTGCTTTATACCCGGTGGCTCTTGTTTGTCACTGCAGGTCGCTCGTCCCCGCGCCGATCTTTGGACCCAGAGCCACTTTTGCCAAAGGTGCCTCGCCGGGGGGTTGTTACAAACACGCTGGGAACAACTTACGTAAAAGGGGAAGACACAGGGGGAAGCAGAGCGGAGCGGTGCCCGCGGCCCCCTTAACCCTTCGCCACCCGCCGCTCCCGTGCGGCCAAGGGCAGAGCAGCGGGAGCCGGGACGGAGCACGGGGAGCTGCTGGGAAAGGTGGTGACGGGATGCGGGGAGCTGGAAGGCAGGGAAGGGAGACGGGACCGGCCGCCCGGGTGGCTGAGAGCCAGCAGGGAGGCGGGTGCTGTTGGTCCTGGTGCTGCATCGCGTTGGTGGTGGTGGAGCATCCTCAGAGTGCGCTATAGGGTGATGGAGCATCCTCACGATGTGCCAGGCTGGTGACAGAGCATCCCTGTGCCAGGTTAGCTGGTGACAGAGCATCCCTGTGCCAGGCTGGTAGCAGAGCATCCTCGTGCCGCGCTGGCTGGTGACAGGGCATCCCTGTGCCAGGCTGGTGACGGAGCATCCTCGTGCTGTGCCAGGCTGGTGACAGAGCATCCTTGTGCCGCACTGGTTGGTGACAGGGCATCCCTGTGCCAGGCTGGTGACAGAGCATCCTCGTGCCGCGCTGGCTGGCCCGGGCCAGGCCCTGGAGCTGCCACGTGTGGTGGCGCCTCCGCGGTGCTTGGGGCAGCTCCTGCCCTGGTGCCTCCAGCGAAGGAGCTGCCGGGGTGCCCCGAGCCTGGCGCTTCGGGCACTGCCAGGCTGTGGGCGAGCCCCGAGCCTTCCCCAGGGATTCCGCAGCGCGAGGCTGTCCCGGGCAGGACACATGTCCCAGCACTGCACACGCGGCCGGAGGGATCCAGGCCAGGGGCTGTGGGCACCTGGCTGGCTTTGCCAGGCAGCTGCCAAGGCCGGGCCAGGCTGGCACGTCGAGAGCCGCGTCTGGCCCCTCTGCCCCCACGCAGGGTCCTGGAGCTGCCCGGGGCGCCAGGCCCGGGGCGCTGCCCCGCGGCAGCAGCACTGACACCAGGCGAGAGAGCAGGGGCAAATCACCCGGGGCCCGTTTATTGCGACAGCGGCGGCCGCTGCCCCAGCGCCAAGCCCCGGGGTGGCAGCAGGAGCCGCGGGTGGCCGCAGGGGCTGGGGGGCCGGCGTAGGGGCCGGTGCTGCCGCGGAGCGGAGCCCCCTGCCCCACAGCCCTGGTCCTGATGAGCGGGGAGGAGGGGGACGGGGCTGCGGAGGGCAGGGCTGCAG
>NW_020455613.1:107238-128843 GCF_003342845.1 Nothoprocta perdicaria
GGGGGGCAGCGGGGGGGCGCAGGCGGCCGCGGGGGGGCAGCCCAGGGGGTGGCCGCCGCAGCCGCCCGCGGTGCCCTCGGGGCGCAGGTAGGTGCTGTCGGGCGAGTCCACGGAAGGGTCCTCGTCAAAGTAGTTGTAGGGCCGCAGGAGGAAGCCGACGCCATTGCCCACGGTGACCGTGTTGGGGACGTCCTCGGCGTGGGGCACGTGCAGGAAGCCCACGGTCACCCAGGCCACCAGGTCCTGGCGGGGAGAGGGGCTGTGAGGGGCTGGCCCCGTCCCCGTCCCCGTCCCCGTGGCACCCACGCCCTGCTCACCTCGCCCGCGATGGTCTCGTTATTGATGAAGTCGGCGAAGGCGACGCTCGGCGTCCAGGGGTCGTTCTGGTTGTGGACGCTGGAGCTGGACGGCTCTTCCTCCTTGCGCCGCGTCACGGCCAGCTGGTACCTGGGGGCCAGGGCTGCGCGTGGGCCGGGCGCTGCGCCCCGGGGCGCCCGATGCGCCGGGCACCCCCCGGCCCGCACCGGCTGCTGCCCGCAGCGCGGCGCCCACCAGACACGGGGGGCCTGGGGCTGCTCTTGGGGGCACCCTGCGCCCGCCCTGCCCGACACCCAGAGCCAGCGGGTGCCCGAGGGCCCGGGTGCCTCCCCGCACACCGGCCCCGGCCCCGCACGGCGCCGCGGCCCCGCGCACCTGCCCCAGCTGAGGGCCCTCTCCATGGGGCTGCGGGCGGGCAGGGGCTCCGCGGGGGCGCTGCGCAGCTGCAGGCGGTAGCTGCGCGGGTGCCCCCACTTGTTGCGCTGGGCGCCGGCGAAGGTGACGTAGCGGGGCAGCGGGGCGCCCAGCGGGAAGGCCGCCTCGTCCTCGCGCTGCGGCCGCCTCCGCCGCAGCACCGGCCGCTGCAGCAGCGGCCCCCCGGGCCAGGGCGCCTGCACCGCCTCGTACTCCATGTCCTGTGTCTCCAGCCAGTTGGGCCGCCCTGCGGAGCACCGCGGGAGCCGCTGGCACGGGCCGAGCTCCCGCGCGCCGCGCCGCCCGCGCGGGCACCTACCGGCGACGTCCAGGTCCACCTTGTAGTGCATGTGGTGCAGGTGCATGGTGCCCAGCGTGTGCTCGCCCACGCGGTTGCCGTAGTCGGTGGCGCGGCCGTGCAGGAAGCAGGAGCTGATGTAGCCCGTGGCGTGCACCCGCACCTCCAGCGCGCCGCTCGCGTGGAAGAGGAAGTCCCACACGTAGTCGTAGTTGATGAGCGTGGAGACGGCGCGCAGCACGAGCGCGCTGCGCCGCAGCCCGCCGTAGTAGGCCGAGTGGGCGTCGGAGAAGTGGCGCCGCAGCGGCAGCGCCTCGTCGTGCTCGAAGAGGCAGAGGGAGGCGCGGCGGGCGGCGGGCGCCCCCGCCTCGCTCACGTAGTGCCGGTCCACGTAGGTGGCCAGGTAGGGGCAGTCGACGCCGCGCACCAGCTCGTAGGAGGAGCGGCCAATGCCGAAGCTGGCGTCCAGGTAGCGTGTGGACATGGCGCCGGGGCAGTTGGCGCCGTAGAGCGCCAGGGCCTCCTGCAGGCTCAGCTCGTAGAGCAGCCGCTCGCGGCGGAAGCGCACGTCGGAGAGCCGCGGCCCCGAGCTGGGGCTCATGCCGAAGCAGAAGCTCCAGCCCTGGAAGAAGACGCAGTCGCCGTGCAGGCGGTAGCGGGGCCCGCGCAGCTCCACGGGCATGGGCGGCGGGCGGTCCGGCAGGCGCCGCGGCTGCAGCGAGCCTGGCCCCGGCGCCGCCGGCTTCTCCACGGACACCACGGACACGTTGCCGGAGAGGAACTCGGCCTCGAGCAGCTCCGCGCTGGGGAAGTGGCGGCCGTTGTAGAAGAAGCTGAGCGGGCGCCAGCGGGACACGTCGAGGGCGCTGTGGTCCACGAGCACCTCCAGCCCCACGGGCGAGAGGAAGAAGCCGGTGCCGGGCACGGCGTGGAACAAAACGAACCAGGTGGCGCGGTCGCCGGAGCGGGCGCCGCGCGGCGCCGTGGTCAGCGCCGCCAGGTCGCTGCCGTCCGAGCGGCAGCAGGCGCGCAGGAAGCGCGGCGCCCGGCGCAGCTCGCGCCGCAGCAGCTCCTCGATGTCTGCGTACTCGCGCGCCGTGACCGTGCGGCGGTGGTAGGGCAGCCCGGCGCCGTACTTGCGCACCGTGACGTCCCGGTGGTAGGTGGGCGCCGGCAGCGGCCCCACCACGTACTCGGTGACGTTGGGCTCCGCCTGGGCGCCCAGGTGCAGCACGGCCAGCGCCTCGCGCGCGGGCCGGGCCCCGGCGCCGTCCAGGAAGCGCAGCGCCTCCGCCTTGCCGGGCGGCTGCACCTCCACCCAGCAGATGCAGTTGTCGGAGGGCAGCGCGCGCGACGCCTCCACCAGCGGCACCCCCAGCTCTGCCCGCAGGTACCGCACCACCTGCGCCAGCTCCTCCGCGCTCAGGTCCGCGAACACCAGGCTCCGCTCCGCGGCACCGTCGTCATCCTCCTCCCGCTGCTCCGGGGGCTGCTGTGGGCAGGCGCCGGGCGCCCGCTCCCTGGTCAGCAGCACGCAGACCAGGGCGAAGATAGTGGCCAAGGCCAGCACCAGGAGGACGAGCACGGTCTTCACGTTCATGTCTGCCGCGGCCCCGAGCGCTGCCGCGGCCGCAGCTGCCGGGCCCTCCCGCGCCGCCCGCCAGCAGAAGGGGCCGGGTTTGTTTTTTCCCCGTTTTTGGGCAGGGATCAGCCCAGAGGAGCTGGAGAGGGAGGATGCAGGCAGAGATTAATGTCCTGTGTCGGGCCTGGGATTTGCTGGAAACCATAAAAGGCAACTTTGCTCCACTTCCCGCCGTGGGTCACGTTCACGTGAACTCGTGCTGCTGCTGCTGCCGCCGCCTCCATCGCTCCTGCCCTTCTCCCAGCAGCAGCAGCGATGCCTCCATCCCCAGCGCAGCAAATGACCCCAGCCCCACCGCTTACCCCGGCCGCCGCCTCCCTCGGCCCTTGGGAAAACAGGGAACGCGGTGGCCAGGGGGCAGCCCCAACGCAGACGCGGCGCAAGAATGAGACACTCGGGATCGCAAGGGATTCAGCTGGAATTTCCTTAGCCCAAAACGGCCGCTGCGAGCACTGCTGTCCGCACGGAGGAGGGCGGCCGCCCGCGCTCCGCGTGGCGCCCGCAATGTGCCCGGTGCAGGAGGCAGCCCCCGCGCCACGCACCAGCGCCTCCCGCTAAAGAGCACTACTAAAAAGCAACGATAACGGGCAAAGTAACCTCCTGCCCGGCCACTGAGACAACTCGACCACAAAAAGGAAAGAGAGGGGACAGAACAGTCAAGCAGCACCTTTGACTGTGTCTCCTAAGAGCATCCTGCGACCTTAAAACCTGCTCATGTTTTGGAAACCATCGTAGGTGAAGGGGGGCAGGTTGGGCGGGCAGGCAGCCCTCTTGGGCAGGCAGGCCACCGAGTTGACGTCGCAGGAGGTGAAGTCCTGCTCGCTGGTGAAAAACACGCCGTCCGGCGAGTAGATGGAAGGGTCCAGGTCGTAGTAGTTGTAAGGTCTCAGGAGAAAGCCGACCGAGTTTCCCACCGTCACCGTGTTGGGAAGATCCTCGGCGTGCGGGATGTGAAGGAAACCCGTGGTTATCCAGGCAACCAGATCCTAGGGAGGGAAGAGTTACAGGACTGATCGTTTCCAGAGTTTACAGCTGGAGAGACTGAAATCTGCACATAAGCCAAGGAACGCTATAGAAAGCACAGGCAGGGACCTCCCGAGGCACCAGCCCAGCCCACCCTCCCACACTCGGAGCTCCCCCTTCCTGGGAAAGATTCCCCTCCTTTCCCCAAGGACCTGCTGGAATCAGGGCATTTCTCCATGAGTGGAAACGGATCCCCCGCCCCGGGATCTGGGTGCTCCGATCAAGGCGGTGGGGAGATGCACGGAGAAGGGGATGCTTGAACCCACTCTGCTCATCGCCGAGGCTCTGCTGCTCTCCCAGCCGACCGGCTGTGCTGGGATTCCTCGGATCTCCTGCCCGCTCCAAGGCTCCCGCGCGGTCTGTGGCCGGGCCGCAGGCCGAGCAGCCCCAGCTCACCTCGTTGGCGATGGTCTCGTTGTCGATGAAGTCGGCAAAGGCGACCGTGGGCGTCCAGGGGTCGTTCTGGTTGTAGATGCTGCTGCTGGTGGGTTCCTCTTCCTTTCGCTTGGTGACAGCCAGCTTGTACCTGAGGACCAGAGGAGAGAAGGGGACCTGAGGCAGCAGCTGCAGGTGAGGGAGGGGAGATGCTGGTCCCGGGCAGACGGTGCTTGGACCCGGAGGGCTTCTCAGGAGCATTTTCCGAGCACGGTAAAGAGCAAGGCAGCTCCAACACGAGGTGGGGACGCAACCCAACGAGTCTAGTGGTGACCAAAGTGACCCTTATGATGGGAAGGGGGACGAGGAGGCCAAAGGTCAGAGCATGACATGGGCAACCATCCTGGCTGAAGAAGAAACCCATTCTAAGGGAGGGATGGCAAAAGCATGGCCAGGGCGCCAGATCCCAGGGAGCACAGAGCCCATGGAGCAGGGCAGAGCTAAACGTTGCTCCTCGGAGAACCTGCAAATCCTAAGACCCCTCTTATAGAGAAACCCCAGCCCACGGGAGCGTCTGCCAGGTCCAAGCAAGCTGGAGAACCTGGGGCCACCGTCAGGAGAGCAGCCTGACCTTGCCCAGCTGATGGCCCTCTCCATGGGGCTGGTTTCAGGCATGTGTTCCCCTGCAAAACTGACGAGCTGGATCCTGTAGCCACGCTGGTGGCCCCACTTGTTTTTGCCGTTGGCTGCGAAGTAGATGCATCTGGGCATCTTCGACTGGTGCCGGAACGCAGCCTGGTCCTCCGTGTCCAGGACTTGCTTGGTGAGCCGCGGCCGCTCCACATGCTGCTCCGGGCTCCAGGGCGCCCGCGCCATCTCAAAGGCCACGTCGTGGGCCACCAGGGTGTTTTTGACCCCTACAAAGCAAAAGCAAAAGACATCGAGGAGCTTTCGCCCCGAGTGCCGCCTCGCAGGGGCGGCCACAGCCGGGGCTCGTCCTCCCCAGGCTCCGCTGCCCGGGCTGGGAGCCGCTCTCTGCACGCGAGAGCGGGCGCTGCTCTGCAGCCCTGGTTCACGTGCGCCGGGCACCTCCACGCCGGGCCACACGTCACCACCCACGCGGCCTCTCGTCCTTTGCGAGGATCCAAAGCCGCAAGCCCCATCCCGGCGCAGAACAAATTGGCTTCCTCGCCTAAGCGCAGCCTAATGGACCCGAGCAGCTGGAACCCAGCGACGGCCGCGGTGCCCGCGGGCAGGCGGGCCAGGGCGCGCTGTGGGGAGTGCGCACCAGGCACGTTTGCACATGGCACAACTTGAGCGGCTCTCTGCAGGTCTTTCCACAAACCAGGCTCCTCAGCCAGAGGCTCAGACTGACGGGAGAGGCGCAAGGGGCTAAAAGCCCGGGATAAGTTGGGCCTGGGTGGTAGGCAGCGCCTTGGGAGCAGCAGGGGGGTGTCCAAGCTCCCCAGGCTGGTGCCTGGCGCCCTCGTGCCCTCCTCGTGCTCTCCCATGGCGAGTTTCCTAGGTTGTGGAAAAGCCGTTTCGGAGCTGACCCTCTGCCCGGCCCGGGAGGGCTGAGCGGGCCCTGGGGACTTGCTTGAGCTGCGCAGAGCAGCATTGAAGTCCCGAGTCAGGACTTGCCTGAGCGGGCTCCAAGGGAGGTCAGAAGCCAGAGAGCTGCAGAAAAACATCGCCACGAGCAATCCCCACGGCTCCTGCTTGCTTCCCCTCCATGCCGTGAGCAAAACGCCTAAGCCCGGAGCTTCCTGTTCACTGATAACACAGATATTTTGCTTGCCTTTTCCATATCGTCCCAGTGTTGCAATCCGCTGTCCCGATCCAAGTACTTGGAAACATCCCCAAACCGCATAGAACACTCTTTAAATGTGTGTTTGCCAACAGCAGGATTGGGAAATATTTCAATACATCACAAGGGCACGTGGCAGAAGCGTTCTCAGCAGGAGGCAGAGCAGGTCCGGGGCAGAGACGCGGGACACGGAGGCGAGTGCCGGATCCAAGAAGCCCCGGCGGAGGCTGCCGCGAGGGAAGGAGGCTCCGCGTCCCGCGAGGCGCCCGTGGGCGCAGCCGCCCGGGACGCCCCTGCTCTGCCTGCAGCTCCAGGAGCAGCACGGCCGGCCGGGCCGCCCACCCGCCAGCCAGGATTGCCTGGGACAGCGGCGAAAAGCCGGGAGAAGAAACAGGGACGTGAGCTGGAAATGGTAATCGCCGCAGCTAAGCAGCTGGATTGGCTTCATAGAATCCTTAAGGCTGGAAGGGACCTCTAGAGGTCATCTAGCCCAACCCCCTGCACATGCAGGGCACCCAGAGCACGGAGCACAGGCTGCATCCCAGCAGGTCTGGGAGATCTCCAGAGGAGACTCCACAGCCTCTCTGGGCAGCCTGTGCCAGGGCTCTGGCACCTTCACTGTTATTTAAATGTTTCCTTAAGCTCCTATGGAGCTTTTGGTGCCTCAGCTTGTGGCTGTTGCCTCTAGTTCTCAGTGGCCACCACTGCAAAGAGTGGCCCCCTCCTCCTCACTGCCTCCCTTGAGGTATCTATAGACACTGCTCAGGTCCCCCCTCAGCCTCCTCTTCTCCAGGCTGAACAGGCCCAGCTCTCTCAGCCTTTGCTCACAGGGCAGATGTTCCAGGCCCCTGATCATCCTCGTAGCCCTGCGCTGGACTCTCTCCAGCAGCTCCACATCCCTCTTGTCCTGGGCAGCCCAGAACTGGACACAGTCTCCAGATGTGGCCTCCCCAGGGCTGTGTAGAGGGGGACGATCACCTCTCTCGACCTCCTGGAGACACTCTTCTTAATGTACCCCAGGATCCCGTTGGCCTTCTTGGCCACCAGGGCACTGCTCCTTCATGGTCATCTTGTCATCCATCATGACGCCGAGGTCCCTTTCTGCAGAGCTACTCTCCAGAAGGTCAGTCCCCAGCCTGTCCTGGTGTCCGGGGTTATTCCAGGTGCAGGACCCTGCACTTGCCCTTGTTGAACTTCATGAGGTTTCTCACCGCCCAGTCGTCCAGCCTGTCCAGGTCCCTCTGGATGGCAGCACAGCCCTCAGGGCTATCAGCTCCTCCTCCCAGTTTGGTATCATCAGCAGCCTTGTTGAAGGAGCACTCCAGCCCTTCATCCAGGTCATTGATGGATAAATTGAACAGGAGGGGACCAAGGACTGACCCCCAGGGGACACCGCTAACTATTGGCCTCCAACTGGACTCAGCACCACCGATCTCCGCCCTCTAAGCTCTGCCATGCAGCCGGTTCTCAATCCACCTCACCATCCACTCATCTATCCCACATCTCCAGAGCTTGCCCAGGAGGACGTTGTGAGGGCCGGTGTCAAAAGCCTTGCTGAAGTCCAGATAGACAAGACCCGCCGCTCTCCCCTCAGTTTGGATGGTTGTTTGGTGCTCAGGACTCTGGCTATTCGAGAGGCTAAGGAGGGTGAAGAGAGAAAAATCCCGGTTTCTCTAAAGTCTAGGAGGTGCCCAGACCACGGGAGCTGGGAGAGGACTTGCTGGGCGCAGGGCTTGTGCAGGGGGAAGAAGAGGGAGAGCAGAAGTGCTGCTGCTGCCAGCGACCTCACAGGCTGTTTTGGGCTGCACACAGAGGATGGACAACGAAGGAACCACCAGCTCGTGTCCATCCGTAGAAGGGGACGGATGGCCACACCACGGTGCTGGCTGTATCCAGCCCAGGATGCTGCGGCCCTTCCTGGCTCCAGGGGTGAGAGCATAGGACAGACGAAGCAGAACCCCACCGCTACCACCCCCGCTATCCCTCCATCACAGCAGTATTTCCAGCCCCGGGAAGTGAGCTCTGTGTCCTACTCCCCATCTGGAAAGAAAAACCTGTGGAAGGGCTAACAAACAGCGAGCTTTGGAGGCTCAAAAAGGTTAAGGAGACAAAGACAAGATCCAGACGAAGCCTGGAGCTCCCAAGCGACTCGCTTCCCACGTCCCAGCCCGTCCAGCCTGTTTCCTTCCCCGCGCAGACACGCCATGGCAGCCAACAGCGGAGTCGATGCTCAACCCGCTCCGCAGGTTCCTGGGGGGAATCTGGGATCTGGGAAGAGCCAGATCTGCCCAAGGGGCCTTGGCTTCTTGCACGAGAGCCGCGGTCCCACCTCGCGCAGGAGCCAGCCCGGCAGCTCTGCCCTCCTGCACCCGCAGCACCCGGGGGAGCGGGCGGCGCTCGGCGAGCCGCAGGCAGCAGGGCGGGCACGACGCTGCGCGCCAGGGGTGCAGGAGGGAGAGCAGGGGCGACACCGGGCAGCACCGGCCCCATTCGGCCCTAACCCCAACGCGCCCGAGCTGACACCATCCTTGGATGAGAGCCGAGACGGCTGCAAACGGGGCCTCGCGGGGAAGGGCTCGGCGCTGCCGCGTGCGCGAGCCACGCGGCCGCCCTGCCCCGGGCGCTGCGGGCAGCCGGGGCAGCGGGAGCTCCGTCCTGGGCACCGGGGCTGCGGCCGCGTGCCCTCCTGCAGCCCCGGCCGTGGGGCAGGACTGCCCTGCAGTGCAGCCCCGCAGGGCCGGGCTCCGCGCGACGCAGCGGCCAGGGCTACGGCAGAGCCCCCGCAGGCCCCGGTCTGGGTGGAGACCAAGGGCCGGGCGCTTTGCACTCGTGGGAAACGAGAGGAGCTGCAGGCAGCAGCGCCCTGGGCACCCCTGCGGCGGGCAGCATGGGCGTTCAGCTGTGTTGGCATTGGCACTGCCACCCGGGAAATACCTGCAGGTCCCACAGCAGCTTCCGAGCACAGAGCGCAGCCAGCCCCAAAGCTTGCGCTGGAGCTACCTGCAGCTTAGCCCGTGTAGGACAACTCCAGCGGCAGCTTGCAGTGCTGAACGGCCGTTTCTCCCCGGGCTGCTGCTCCCTGCCCACCAGAGACCTCTTTGGTCCCGTGCAGAGGTATTTTCTTCCACCCTTTACACAAGCAGGTTTCAGTAACAGGCACCTAACTCTGATACCCCAGGCCTCCCCACGGCCCTAGCAGCTTCCCGCACCGCAGTTGCCAGCGCAGCCTTCGGACAGGGAGCAAAACCTCAGCTTTCCCCGGCAGCGGCGCCAAGGCCTCGCGCGGGGCCGGCCCGCAGTCAGGCCAGCAGATGGGGCAGCCGAGAGCTGCTCCTCAGCTCCAGCAGCAGCTCCAGGCCAGGCGACCACGGAGCGGGAGAGGAGAGTCACTGGCTGCCGGAGCCGCTCGGCGGTGCCAGGCGCAGGATCCAAGTTACCAGCGTTTCCACGACGGAGCAGCAGGAGCGCGGCTGAGAGGTGGGAAGCGGCTTCACAGAACATTCAAGGCTGGAAGGGATCTCTAGGGATCATCCAGTCCAGCCCCCTGCTCCCGCAGGGACACCCAGAGCACAGGGCGGCATCCAGGTGGGTTTGAGACCTCCAGAGCAGGAGCCTCCCCTGGGCAGCCTGTGCCAGGGCTCTGCACCCTCACAGTGAAGAAGTTCCTCCTCACACGGAGATGGAGCTGCCTGTGGTTCCACTTATACCCATTGCCCTTGTCCTGTCACTGGGCACCACTGAGAAGAGCTTGGCCCCTTCCTCCCTCCATTCCCCCTTCGTGAACTTATACACGTTAATCAGATCCCTTCTCAGCCTGATTAATGTGTATAAATTTAACATAAATAAATTTAATTTAATAAGTTTAATATAATTATGATGGCTTCCCGCGGTCGGGAGTCCCCGGGCGGGAGCGCCGGGCAGGAGGGGCTCCGTGCCGCAGCCAGGGCCGCGCTGCTGCCAACGCGCGGTGCCGCGGGCGCCTCACGGAAACGCGGGGGTTTTGCGGCTGCTCCTCTCCGGCTTTCCCTGCGCGGAGCAGGGAGCTCCTGAACAACCCCTAGGCCTTCAGCAGACTGTCTCCTGAGGAGAGGAGCAACTCGACAGGGAAGGAGGAGAGCAAAAAGCAGGGTTCTGAGGGCAGCTAGGAGCCCAATCCCTCCGCACACCTCCGTGGTTTATCAATATAATGACACGTGAAGGAAAATGAGACCCAGACCTACCTCCCACATCCAGGTCCACCTTGTAGTTGATGGAATGGGTGTGGACGGTGCCCAGCGTGTGCTCCCCGACCCTGTTGCCGTATCTCAGCCCGTCCCCGTGAAGAAAGGACGAGCTCATGTACCCCGTGGCCTGCACTTTGGCTTCGATGGCCCCGTTCTGGTAGAAGATGAAGTCCCACACGTAGTCGTAGTTGCCCAAGGCTGTAATGGAGCGAACGACCAGAGCGGAGTTGACCAGTCCCCCGTAGTAGAAGGACTGCAGGTCGGAGTAGTGGCGCCTCAACGGGGAGCCCAGGTTGTGCTCAAAGATGCAGAGGGTGTTTTTAGCCATTCTGGAGACGTGCGACGCAGCAAGGTAGGGCATATCCACGTAAGCTGCCGAATAGGGACAGTCGACCCCTCGCACCAAGGGAGAGCTGAAGCGCCCAATGCCAAAGCTGCCGTCCATGTAGCGCGTTGACATCCCCCCGGGAGAGTTGGAGCCGTACACGGACAGGGCCTCCTGCACGCTGATCTCGTAGGCGATCCTCTCCCCCCGATGCCTGACGTCGAACAGGCGCGGGCCCCTGCTCGCACTCATGCCAAAGGCAAAGCTCCAGCCCTGGAAGGCAACGTGGTTGTTCCGGACGCTGTAGCGGGGCCCCTGCGGCTCGTGCTGCACGGGAAACCGGGCGGCGGGAGCTGCTCGCGGCTTCATGGACGAGAAGTCCCCATCCCAGGGCACTTTCTTCACCTTCTCCACGCCGAGGCGGCCCTGCACGTAGGCGCCCTCCAGCTGGGCCATGTCCCTGTAGTACTGCCCGTTGTAGAAGACGCTGCTCACGGCCCACCGGGAGACGTCCAGGCTGCTGTGGTCCACCAGCACCTCCAGCCCCACGGGGTGCAGGAAGAACCCGCTCACGTTCTGAAACAAAACGAACCAAGTGGTCCGATCTCCGGACTGGAAGCCCCGGGGGGCGGTTGTCACAAACGCTAGATTCGTCTCGTTATATTCCATGACTTGCCGCATGAAGGACGGAGCCGTGGGGAACACCTGGCTCCTCAAGAACTCGGCGACCTGTTTGTACTCAGCCGCCAGCGCCGGCCGGCGGTGGTAGGGCAGCCCGGCGCCGTACTTGCGCACCGTGACGTCCCGGTGGTAGGTGGGCGCCGGCAGCGGCCCCACCACGTACTCGGTGACGTTGGGCTCCGCCTGGGCGCCCAGGTGCAGCACGGCCAGCGCCTCGCGCGCGGGCCAGGCCCCGGCGCCGTCCAGGAAGCGCAGCGCCTCCGCCTTGCCGGGCGGCTGCACCTCCACCCAGCAGATGCAGTTGTCGGAGGGCAGCGCGCGCGACGCCTCCACCAGCGGCACCCCCAGCTCTGCCCGCAGGTACCGCACCACCTGCGCCAGCTCCTCCGCGCTCAGGTCCGCGAACACCAGGCTCCGCTCCGCGGCACCGTCGTCATCCTCCTCCTGCTGCTCCGGGGGCTGCTGTGGGCAGGCGCCGGGCGCCCGCTCCCTGGTCAGCAGCACGCAGACCAGGGCGAAGATAGTGGCCAAGGCCAGCACCAGGAGGACGAGCACGGTCTTCACGTTCATGTCTTCGGCAGATTTTGAGGCTTTTGGGCGGCTTCCAGAGCAGGATTGCTGCCTCTCTCCGTTTATGCTGCACTGGACAGATTAGTAGCGAAGTACAAAGGACTGGGAGAGGCTAGGGGAGGAGATCTGAAATTCGTGGTGAGCAGAAAGGGCAGCTCTCCGCTCCCAGCTGTGGAGCGCTCCGTCCTCCTCCAAGAACAGTTCCCTGAAAGAGCTGGTGGAGATGCAGGGTCAGTGACTCAGACACATTTCACATCGTTCTGTTACTTTTTCAGTCCAGCCCGACTTCCTGAGGCTGCCTGTAAAAACGAAGACCGTGCAGTCAGCCCGAGGTGGCTGGGACCATTGTGAAGCTCTCGCAAGCTGAGGACTGCTGCCACACTGTACAATTTACCTCTTTGCAACTCACCAGGTTTCCTTGTTTATCAGGCTGCTTCCTTGTAAACACTCTCCCTGGCAGCATCGTTTCAAGCCCGTTAGGAGTTGTTATTTTTTAATCTTCCATGGGGAAGCCTTTGCTGAAAACACATCCATCTGTGTAGTAGCAGAAAACCTTTGGCAGGCATGGAGGGATGGAGTTTGGGATGAGATTCAGGCCCCACTGCACAGCGAACAATTAGCTCTTAGTTTGCACCTCTGAATAGCTATTAACCAATTAATCTCCCCAATACTGCACTGAAAGGAGACCAAGCAGGTCCTCCAAGGAGCAGGACAAACAGCCCCGTGCCTGCTCTGCCTTTGGCATCCAGGTAGGGACGCGATGGCACTGCCAGGTGTCCCCATGCTGCCAGTGTTAGCAGCACCCTGGGATGAGCTGGCACCACCAAGGTTCCTACCAAAGGCTGTGGAAACTGCGCTCGGCCACTGTCACCAGTGAGGTCTCCTTGCGGTTTCATAGAGCTCTTGAAAGAGCCGGGCAGAAGACAAGGGCCCGGGGTCAGTCCCTGTCCCACCACAGGGAGATATTTGCGGTGGACAGGACACGCAGCCTTGGGCACAGCCCCTGCCTGCCCCGGGGCTGCTGCTGAGGAGCACCGGCAATGCAGGAGAACCACAGCAGGAGGCTGAACACGACATTTCCACTCCTGCTGCCAGCCTCACCTCGCCTCACCCTGGCCTTCCCTGCCTCCTCCCTCCGAGTTTCCTGGTGGGAGGCCGGCCCTCCTCCCTCGATGCCACCTCACGCTCGGCCTCTGCAGCCGATCGAGCCCTGGTCTCCACGCAGGGTCCTCCCGCAGCACCCGGCGGATACCAGGCTGGCAGCCAGCACGCCGGGTGGCTACAGGACACAGGCCGTTATCCTCAGCACCGCTGCCAGCCCTCGGGTGCCTGCAGTCGAGGCTGCAGCTGTAGAGACAAGAGAAATGAGGCAAGGCCCCTGTGAAACACAACAGTCAAGGCCCCCGTGCGACACGGAGATGTGGGAAGAGTCAGGGCATGAAGAGAGGCAGATGAGGAGTCTCCGAGTAGCCCCAAAACAAGGGAAGCAGCTTTGACTTTCAAGTCAGCATCTCAGTCCATGAGGCCAACAATGCTCCTGGGTCACTTGGGCTTAGGCTGGAGAGCAAAACTCCCTTTGGGCGCACGCCCTGCTCCCCAGTACCCCATCTGAGCAGCAGTGCAGAGGGCAGGGGCAGGAGCGGCGGGCGAGGGGGCAGGAGCAGAGCAGGGCGCGCGGCAGCCACGCTCACCTTTCCCTAACAGCAACCTTTGCACATCTAAGGTGCAAAACAACAGATCCTTCAGCTTCGGCTGTTCCTCCAAACTTTGTCTTTTGGTTTTATGTCACAAATCCCTCGCAGGCAAGGCACAGGCTGCAATTAGAGAAGATCTTTTTCTGAGCAGCATGACAGCGGTTTAAGAGAGCTGGATCAACTCCACAGGCCTTTGTGCCCCACAAATTGTGACTCAGCCCTACAACTTGCCTGCGAGACGTCTGAAAATAAAGAACGGGAGCATTTTTATTTCTGTGCATGTCTGGTGTTTGAAACAGGGATGTCATTATAGATTAGGGTTTATGTTTTGCTTCTATGACAAACAAACCCACAGCACACACCCCAAGTCTTCAGGATATATCTGGCACAAATGAAGCTCCTTACGCTGCCTCTTTGTGCTGCTCGTTATAGGATACGAGCCACAGATTTCACAATATGAACATATTATTTAGTATCATCTACTTCTGTTGAAGTTTATAAAACTGGAGACCTTTAAAGCACATTACAAGCAGCACAAAAATCAGCCTGCATTCTCCTTTCTCAGGGGAGCTGTTTCACCATGAATAGAAGCACCCAAAACGCATCTCCCTCTTGCAGTAGAAATTTCAGGGAGCACAATGAATGGGGAAACCTGTGCCAACACCTTAATGATAAAAAGCAGGCAGGAATCTTTAAGGGCCACTGAACTGTTTGCCTACCTTCTCAAAAAACACAGGACCTGAAGCAGCTTAGAGCTAACCTAGAATTTTAAAAATGACACGTCTCATAAGGAGCAGCATCACTTGTTTATGATGTTTGGCGCACATTCCTCTTCCCACACCCCGTCCCACCAGCGTGATTAACCCATGACTGGTCTCGCACCTAAACATGGAGAGTTCACATCCTACTGACATTTATTTTGGCGACATGGTTGCTTTTAAGGCCTGTCCGTCCATACTTCTTATACTCGGAAAATTGTCCACATCTCCCAAACAGCACAGGGCAGGGAGGCGTTTGCTGCCCTTTGCTCACACAGAAAGGTATAGATGGCAAAAATAGCCTCTAAAGTTTATAGGAAACAAAACCCAAGTCAGACATCCCGCAGCTAAGGGAAACTTGGAGTCGAGCGACTGCCAAGCAGGCGGGGAAAGAGCACAGTACAGAGATCCCCTTGCCAGCAGTGCTGGCACTGCCGTGTCTTAATCACACCCCAAACCACGTCCTCAGACTTTAGGTAACCCCCACTCCCATTATCACATCCCGTGGCCACCCGGTGTAAGGCACAAGTGTGGAAATAGCTTGAGCTTTTTCCAGGCTGGCTGCGTTTCTGGCAGCGGCTGCGTCTGCACCCAACCGCTGGGCCTTTATTTCCCTCTGAAAAGCTTTAACGGTAGCTGCTCCTGCACTGCGACGCCTCAAGAACCCCAGTCCAAGCTCTGGCGGCACCTTGCCACTTCTCCTGGAGAGAAGAGCAGGAAACACTGCACTGAGACGGAGCAGGGAATACGACAGACAACGAACCCTACCCCACTCCTATGGATGGGCCAGGCTCCCCATGACCACCTGCCAACGCAACTGCTTTGGATGCTCCTCCTTCCTGCAGAGCGGCTGGCACAGGGCACCTGGGCACTTCACCCTTTCTGGCAGCAACACGCTGGGACATGTCACCAACCATCCCTCCGAGCTCTGGCTCCAGCTGTTTCAGCGAAGGGACCTGGGGTTTCAGCTCCATTCCTGCCTTCCTGCGAGCAGCTTGGGCACCAGCAAGGCTGGCCCCTATGCCAGGAAGGCCCACGCAGCAGCAGCCCTGCGGGACGTGCCTGGCCACCAGCCGCTGCTCCTCTTCCTCAGAGGTCGCCGGTTTTAGGGTATGGATCACGAGCCCCACCTAGTGGCACCTGGCTCGGCTGGGGAGATGGAACTCACCCCATGCAGGCGCAGTCCTGGGCTTCCCAAGGAGCAGGCTCAGATCCGGGTGGAAACCACCAGCTGGCATCACAGCCGGAGGCAACAAGAGGGCTGGACACCGGAGCGCGGCTGCAGAGCAGCTCTCTGTCACCCAACTTGTCACATAACAGAGACGGATGGAAGTGGAACGAGAACGTTCATGCGGGTAGAGGTGAGGACAGTTGTGACCAGGGGATAAAGGACCAGTCTGTATTTTCTTAGGCGTCACATACACAGAGGAACGAGGCGAGCGAGGGACCACGCACTGAACGACACTGCTGACACAGCTTGGCAGAGACCACAGAGCAGGCTCCAGGCTCTGGCAGAAGCAACCTGCAAATCCCATCCCTTTTACCGAGATGACCCGAGTCCAACACACTGGTGAGAGCAAGAGAGGCCGCGCCAAGGCCGAGACCTTGGGCCTGCCATAGGACGGGCTAAAGGAAGGGAAACAACCTCCAAAGCAGCACATGGTCGTTTCCAACACAGTTCGAGAGAGGAACATGGACAACACAGGAAAGGAGCAACTAGGTACAACAAAGGCAAGACCGAGACATTCAAACTGCAGAGCCTGCCCGGCACCACACACAAGGGTCTAGCTTAAAAGAAATCAAAGTACCTTATTTTAATTTCTTGACATGGTAAAAGTTTACATACTTTCATCTGGCAGAGAGCGCTGCACAAATTAAAAGGAATCAATACAAAGAAACACAAGGGGAAGTGCTGCTCCCAGACAGCAGCTAGAATGCAGTTGGTTTGTTACTGAATATTTATTAGCGGGAAGACCAAGAGTTGACTTACTACAAACAACAACAGAAGAGTCTATAGAAAGGGCCGAGGGCCCTCCACACTCTGGGCAAATCCCTGGGAAACCAGCAAGAGACAACACGGCTCTTAGATGTGGAGGCAGAAAGAACCAAAAAAAAGAAAAAAAAAAGGAGAAAGCTCATTCCATTTGTCACTGTATGTTACAATGAAGTTAACACAACTATTAAGGCTACTGCACAATAAGAATATATGGGTGTAACAGTGAGACCTGGGAAACAGCAAGATTCCAGAAACAACTGATTTAACATTCCCTGAACAAGGGACTGAAGTAGAAATACTATAAATAAGAAAATTTTGGAGTCTGCAGCGTTATGGGCCCATTTCCCACACACAAAAAGTGACGCAACACAACCAGTCATTTCCAGAGGGGTTTGTAATGGACCATGAAACGTTCCAGAGGCCTAGAGGAGCCACCGGGCCACGAGGGCACTGTTTTGCAGGGGGAAGTCTACGAGGTTTGCGATGGTATCAGGAGGCTTCGGGCATCCTCCCCTCCACGGAGCAGCTGCTGCAGCTGCGCAGAGAGCAGGGAGCTCTGCCAGGAGACAGCAGGTCACAGCCCACCCTTGTGTGGAGACTACTAGGGCTTTAGGATCAGATCCCTGTCCCCTCCCCGCTCTCAGCCTAGGCAAAAGCACCTCATGCTCAAGGGGCACTAGGACACACACAAAGTTGACTTTCTGGGGCAAAGTGGCTCTAGTCAAATAGCAAACAGGAGCAGAAGCCACCTGAGCTCATGACCAGGCAGTGCAGCAACCAGCCTTGGTTAAAAGCATCACCTCGCACTCTGCACCCACTTAGCTAAAATTCACAAGGTGGAGACAGATGGGACCGGCTCTACCAAGCAAGAGGAGCCAGGAGAAGAGCGAGGACGTCTCAGTGGCCCGTCAGCACAGCTGCCACCACCAGCCCGGGAGGGACAGGTTCCCCCTGTCTTTACAACCAGTCAGTGCAGAGCACGGGCAGGGGCATCAGCTGGAGATGGTACCAATAAGAGCCGGTGTCGCAGCTGCTGCACCAGCACCTGGGCTTGGTCTCCTGCTGCCTGCTCCGTTCCCAGGGACACCCACGAGCCTCCAGCCAAGAGACAGGGCAAGGACAAGGGCTTGGTCACTAGCAGAGTTCCTACTCAGGTAGGAAGGAAGGCATGAAGGAATGTTCCTGCCTGGCTGGTGCTCTCAGCTCGGCAGTAGCCTCCAGGGCATCCCAGAGCAGTGAGGCCTTCCCATTACCAGTTACTAGAGGGAGGGAGAGCTCCTCAGACCTGAACAAAACCAATCACAGAACTAGGTGAGAATTTCTTTAGAGTTTAACTAAGAGTGCGATACTATTTCCAGCCAGTTTCCCATCTCGATAGTCACGTAACAAACCAAGGCAATGACGGTCTTTAGTTGACTGAACAGTTCTCAAGTTCAAACGTTGACACTTAATAGAGGGTCTCAGCATTGCTGCTCCGAGGCCTCTTGATCTTCTCAATGTTTTTAAGGATCATGTCATGCAAAGTGACCTGTAAAAAGGGAGAACACAACTCAGACAAGAACGGTTATATCCAGCGTTCACCTTTCACAATACGCACTGGCCAGAACAGCAGTGCAACCTGCGTTCACACTCGGCCTCTGCCCGAATCCCAGAATGGTTGAGGTTGGAAGGGAACCCTAGAGATCATCTAGTCCAAACCCCTGCTCAAGCAGGGACACAGGGTGGCATCCGGGTGGGTTTTGAAGATCTCCAGAGAAGGAGACTCCACAAGCTCCCTGGGCAGCCTGTGCCAGGGCTCTGGCACTCTCACAGTACAGAAGTTCTGCATCAGGTACCTAGTTCAAATAAGGGCTTCTTTCAACAAGACCAAAGACCAGAAGCCACTGCATGTAACGCTACAGGGAAAGCTCTTTATACAGCCAGTATATATAGCGCAAGGAACACTCTACCCCTGTCAGCACTGAGCTGGGGACCCCTGTCTCCCTGGAAGACAAGACACCATTAGGTCTTCCTGTCAAAGTCTTGTCACAGTCCAGGGACAGGCTTCTTGCCAGGGCTAGGGGTGATCACAGGGAAAGGCACCACAAACATCAAGACTGTTTGACTGTTTGCTCCCCACGCTGCTGCGCCAGCGAGAGCGCCTCTTCTCACTCACATATTGATTCCTCAGCTCTGAAATGATCAGACGCAGACTAATGTACTCCTTCTCATCGATCTCCGTCACGGTGCGGCGATAATCCTCCTGCGGAGAGCGGGGGTACGGCTGAGCGGCCCGAGCCCAGCTGCACCCACACGCATCAAGAGAAGCTGGTACAACTTTGACAAAAGAACTCCCTGCTTCAGCTTGCTCCCTTCCAACACGGATGTCCTGCACCCCTGTATGACTCCCTCCTTCTCCCACGGCATTCCCAAAGCTTAGAAAGGACAGGGATGAAGCAGCCCAAGGACTCCCAAAAGCAGCAGTACACAATGTGTAACGCTCCCTTTCCCTGTTTACTTACCACATGAGGGTACTTAGCTATTTTGGAAACCAACTTAGCTCTTGTGATATAGTATCTGGTAGAAGAAAGGAGAGACTAAACGTCAGATAAATAGCAGCAAGATTTCTTTCAAGCTCATCCTGACCTAGAAAACAAACAAACCAGGGGACCTTTCCCAAGCAGGCTACTTCTCCCAGGCGGCCCCACAAAGGATCCTGCTCTTCCACACCTACCTAGATATCTGGTCCAGGTAGGAGGCAGCCTCGCTCTCCACAGTTCGAAGCTCAGCCACTGTTTCCTCCTGCAAGGAAGCCAAGGACAGTGGAGTTGGCCTTCAGGGCTCTACAGCTGGTTCTTGGGAATGCCCTTTCAAGCTCAGATTTGGATTTTAAAATCTAAACCACCCCCAAGACCACAGCCCCTGGATACAGCCAAGTGAAAGGTTCAGAGAACCCCATGAAATCCATGTTTCTGGAACGCAGCTCTCTCCCCTAGTCTTGGACCTTACCTGAATAGAAACACCAAAGTTGTTTCCATCTTCTATCCTGGGGATGAGAAGTTGCACCCACATTTTGACCTACAACAGAAGGAAGGGCGAGGGCAGAAAAATCACAACACTGAGCAACACTAATGCCCAAAGGAAGTTGTCTTCGAAGGATTATGAAAAGCCCCCTACAATCTTTGCCATGAGGTTCATGACAAACTCCCAAAGGTCCTTCCCACTTGTGCAACGCTTCCGAGTAAATTTTGTCTCCCACGTGGCTGGGAAGCCACAGCAGAAACACAGCTCCTCGCGGGAAGCTCTCTCTTGAGCACAGCAAATAAACCCTTGGCAGATGTCTGTGATCCCATGCAAAACGAGGCTGATGAAAGGCCTCGAGGAAGGAGCCTACACAACCAACATCCTCCTCCCACATGAGCTGAACTACAGAATCCCCTGAGGCCTCACAAAAACATCATTTCCTTATGCTGACCATCCAGTCCTGTTTAGAAACTGGAATAAACACACTGCATTTTTTAGTTTTATGCAATACAGAGGGACCTGTTCCCTGCACTCGATAAAGCCATGCCTCTCAGGGAGCAAGAGCTGCCTCCTGCCTCGCCGAGGGCTGCAGCTCACACGCACCGTGTTACACTTCTCGATGAGCAGCCTGATCTCCGGTTTCACCTTCTCGATGATGTCCACCAGCTGCTGGTTGCTCTTCAGCATCCCATTGGGCATCACAAACACTTTGGTACCTGGCAGCAGAGGAGACAGACACCCGCATGAGCAGCGTGCACAAACGGCCACACCAGCAGATCAGACCAAAGGGCAACCTGAGCATCTTATCTCAACGGCTGGACCGGGCACCCAGCCAGGCTACGGCTAACCTGTAGGGGAGGGCAAACTTCATGGGATCACGGACACTGCCGCAAAAGAGGAAAAAGAGAGAAGACAAAACTGAGACAAGAGCTAAAGACCTCCAGGCTGCTCACAAAGAATTTCCCTGAGCTCATGTAAGAGGTGTTTCGGTCTCAGCCTCATCCAAAGCCTGGTCCCTTCCTTCAGGCAAGGAAGGTTTATCAATACACATCGACGTAAGGCACGGCTGTCTGTCAGCAAGCCAAGCTCAGGCAGATACTACTTGGAGTATCAGCAGATACTGAGCTGGCCTAACGCTGCTCCCAAGAGCCGAGGCCCTTACTCCTTCGCAGCAGGCCGCCCACACACCAAGCTCCAAGAGGTTCCAGGGGAAGGTCTGCGTGGGCAGCAGCTGCTGTCCCGACAGGGCGAGCAGGGTCTGCGTGATCTCGTACCCTAACGCACGTGGCGCTGGCTCAGCGGGCGGCAGCTGCACAGGCACCGGGGGACTCTTACCCTGAAAGGTCTCTTCGCGGTCTTCCAGCTTCCTCTTTTTCATATTTGGCTAAAATATACAAAACGTTTTACTCACAAACTAGTCGTAACCTAAAACAGCACCGCAAAGGAAACAAGGGAAACTTTAGAGCCTCTGCCATGCTCCTGGTTTCTAAGCGTCCTTCTTTAGGAAGGAAGGAGGACTGCAGAGCACAGCGTTACCTCCAGCAGACTTGCCAGGCTCTACAGACCAATTCCTAAAAGCCTTTGGGAGAGCCATAGCCTGTCGTTAAATGAGAACATCCTAATCAAACACGTACAAACCATGCAGATTTAATTAATGGGAGGAGGTATCGCAGCCAAGAGGGTAACCTTACCCCATCTAGCCCATCGTGGCTGTTCGTGAGGAGGATGGGGTCAGGCACTGGGAGGTTCATGTCCGAGTGGATCTGAGTGAGATCATGAATATTCAGGATGGGTTCCTGGAAAATAATGGAGGTTTGTTAGTTAGGAGCCAACAGTTTCTCTTGCGCTAAACACAATTAGGAGACAAAAGATTCAAGGCTCCCTCTGAGGCATCTGCAGAAGGAGGAGAAGTGAAAAACCAGCGAACAGCAGGACTGGGGGCCCCCCAGCCCCTGAGGTGGGGAACGATGGCTCCAGACTGCGACCAAAGCCATCACCTCTGCCCAGCTTGGGGCACGAGGGAACCCCGGGGACTCCACAGCAACTAAAGCTGTTGAATATTTATGAAAAATAAGCATGCAGTCCCTATAAAGAAAACAGAAAAAGGAAACAGAAACACCTCCTACTGCTGGCAGCTCTCAAGGGTCTGCAAGAACCCTGAGCTACCACTCAGCTCTTCAGTAATAAGTAATAAATAAGTGCCCCTGTGCCTTAACGGGTCACTTTCCAGCCCGTGGCTTGCAAATGTAAAAGGATGCGGATAAACACGTCTTACCTTCAAGAAGCCATCGAGTTCTAACAGCTTCTTTGGGAAAAAGTTGGCCACCAGATCTTCAGCCTGGGAGAGAAGGGACGGAGCGGGGCCTGAGGCGGCGCCGGGGGACGCGGGGGGCCCCGGCAGCAGCGCCCCGGGGGCCCGGGGGAGCCCCGGGGACGCGGGGGGCCCCGGCAGCAGCGCCCCGGGGGCCCGGGGGAGCC
>NW_020455613.1:129637-146987 GCF_003342845.1 Nothoprocta perdicaria
GGCGGCGCGCGCGGGCGGCGCCACGGCGCAGGTGAGCTTCGTGTGCCAGCGCTGCAGCCAGCCGCTCAAGCTCGACACCTCCTTCAAGATCCTGGACCGCGTCACCATCCAGGAGCTCACGGGTAACGGCGGCGGCGGCGGCGGGCGGGGCGGGCGCGGCGGGCCGCGCTGACGCTCGTGTCCCCGCAGCGCCGCTGCTGAGCGCGGCCCCCGCCAGGCCCGGGGAGGCGCCCGAGGAGGAGAGCGGCCTCGGCGAGGTAGGGGCGGCGCGGGGGGCGGCGGGGCGCGGCGGCGGGGCGGCCGCCGCTCACGGCTCTCGCTCCGCAGGAGGCCTTCGCCGAGCAGCGGCAGGACGGCGTGTCCCGGCGCTTCATCCCGCCCGCCAGGTAGGGCCGCCGGGCGCCCGGGAAGGCGGCCCCGAGCTGCGGAGTCTGCCGCGGAGCGGGAGCTTTGTCCAGGCACTGCCACTCCCTTCCCTTGCCTTTCCCCCTTTCCCCTTTTTCCCCCTTTCCCCTTTTTCCCCCTTTCCCCTTTTTCCCCCTTTCCCCTTTTTCCCCCTTTCCAATCCCATTCCCGAACGCCCAGCAGAGCAAGGAAGCGCCTGATGCTCCCGCACGCGGGTGCTCAGGCCAGGCCCGTCAGCTGCCAGGGCCCCCTTGGGAAGCGTCACCCTCCCTTCCCCTTGTCCCGCTCCCGACCCGGCCTGGCGTCCCGGCCCGGCGGCACCGCGGGCCCCCCGGGCGCCGGCGCTCACCGCGGCTCCGCGTCCCTCTGAAGGATGATGTCAACCGAAAGCGCCAACAGTTTCACCCTGATCGGAGAGGCGTCCGACGGCGGCACCATGGAAAACCTCAGCAGGAGGCTGAAGGCAAGTTTCCCGGGAGCCGGAGGATAACGATGCATCCTGTTAGAGCATCGTTTTTCCTATGCATTCTGCAGGATGCAACTGGAAAAAGCTTCTCGAGGCTTTAACCTTCAAGTATTTGCGTTCGGTTCAGGCTCAAGTGTCTGCGGCCAGCTAAGCGAGCGCGGGCTCCTTGATTTAACAGCGCTTTGGTCGCTGATGGTACCTGCAGCACTGTCAGTCGAGGAGGGTCCCCCAGCTGAGCGACAACCCACGGCCCCTCCAGCCGCCTCGGGGCTAACGGGGAGTCTGTCTGCAGGTGACCGGGGACCTCTTTGACATCATGTCTGGGCAGACGGACGTGGATCACCCGCTGTGCGAGGAGTGCACGGACACGCTGCTGGACCAGCTGGACACTCAGCTCAACATCACGGAGAACGAGTGCCAGAACTACAAGTGAGTGACCTAGAGCGGAGCGGATCCGTGTGAAAGCTGGGGCGGGGGCACTGATCTGAGGAGGGGTTTTAGCACTAGTAACCTTAGCGCTTGTGGCTAAATGAGGTGGAAAACTTACTTTTGGAGTATCCTGGGATAAACAGCATCTCATGAGTCCGTGAACCCTCAGAGTGGCTGATGCCACCTGCCCAAGGTGCCTGCATGGCAGCAGTTTTGGTGTGATTTAAAGGCTTAACCGTTACAGGCAGTAACGGATCCTGAATCACCCTCTTGCTCCCTCGTCCTGCACCTGCATTCCTGCCTCGGGATGCAAGATTAAATGAGCTACCTGGACCCAGGTCTCTTGTTTGTACGTCTGTGTGCGTGTGCGCCTGTCACTGGGACTGCTGGCACAGGGAGGTTTCCAGGACTCCTGTTCTGCTAATCACGTAACTGTGTCATTTAGGAGATGTCTGGAGATACTGGAACAGATGAATGAGGATGATAAAGAGAAACTGCAAACAGAACTGAAAGAACTTGCACTGGAGGAAGAACAACTAATTCAGGAGCTGGAGGACGTTGAGAAGAACCGCAAGATAGTGGCTGAAGACTTCGAGAGAGTCAGGGCAGAGGCAGAGAGACTGGAACAAGAGGAAGCTCAGTGAGTCTGAACCACAAATGTGGTTTTGGTAGCGATTATAACAAGGAAACACCCACGAAGCATCTATTTCTTCGCAATATTGAAGTTGACCTGGCCAGAAAACCTAATATTCCATATGAGCAATCACAGTTCTTCTTAAGAAAAAAGCCTTCATAAAGCACTTCTTGTTTTGGTTTTATTGGCAGGTATCAGAAGGAATACTGTGAATTCAAGCGGCAACAGCTGGAGCTGGATGATGAACTTAAAAGTGTAGACAACCAAATGCGCTATGCCCAGATGCAGCTGGACAAGCTGAAGAAAACCAACGTGTTCAATGCAACCTTCCACATCTGGTAACGCAGCCCCTCTAATGCTACTTTGCCTTGCTGAGAATCCACAATATGGGACTTTTTAAATAACAGCGTGTAAACGAATAGCACAGGAAAGGTGCTAATTGCATCTTGGTTAACCCGCAGCGAAGACTGGCCACGCGTCCCCGGGGTTCCAACGGTGACGTTTTCCGCGCCGTGCTCCGTGTTGCACGTGCAGGGCTCCCTCCGTAGCCCCTTGAGCAGCGCTTGCACTAACTGTGTCAGCTGAGGAGGAGCCAGGCAGCGTCAGGCTTTATGGAGCGGGACAGCCCCGGTGTTGTTCTACGAACTCCCACCCCATAAAAACAGAACGACTGTCTTGTAGTTTTATACACTTCTTAATGAGGGGCCCCCAAATCCTCCTTTTGTGTGGTTATGAAACACACACTAGTAACTGTTAGGAGGTGACCCCTGTTTGGTTAGCATGCTAAAAGCTGTTCCTGCTCCAATGAGCTTATTTATAATTCCTCTTATCACAGGCACAGTGGTCAGTTTGGCACAATAAATAACTTCAGACTTGGCCGGCTCCCCAGTGTTCCTGTAGAATGGAATGAGATCAATGCAGCCTGGGGGCAGACTGTGCTGCTGCTTCATGCCCTTGCTAACAAAATGGGCCTCAAGTTTCAAAGGTACATGCAGTAAAATGCATCTTTTGCTTATGAACTGGATAAGAACTGTTTAAACTCATCTCCCTCCAAATCGTGTCTCCTTGCAGATACCGTCTCGTGCCCTACGGTAACCACTCGTATTTAGAGTCCCTCACGGACAAGTCCAAGGTAAGAAATCCCAATCCTGCAGTTCAAAAGCGCCAGGAAATGACCTCGAATGCCCCTGATCCCCAGTCATGCCCCAGGTGCCTGCTAAACGAGGCAGAAAACCAGCACTCTGCTCTCCAGAGAACATTTTAATTAGTCTTCAGCAGAAAAGAACTACCTGTTTTGACTTCTGGTTACATCTTATTCTATCCTGCTGTCTAGTTTGGAAGTCTTGGCCTTGTTAATACTATTGGTTGGCAAAATGTACGGTTTAATGTGGGATATAGTAGGATTTAGTAAGATTTTCCTGAGTAGGAGCCCAGCTCTTATCCTGCATCACCACCAGCACTCAGGGCCCTCACCCCAGAAGAAACTACTAAAAATCTAAAATCTAAAAATCTACAGAGTAATCTAAAATCTACAGCCTAAAAATCTACAGCAATAATATCCAAAATAGAGTGTTTTGGGTAGTTTGAAACCACTCTCTTTTTCTAGGAGCTCCCCTTGTACTGTTCTGGAGGCTTGAGGTTTTTCTGGGACAACAAATTTGATCACGCAATGGTGGCCTTCCTCGACTGTGTGCAGCAGTTTAAAGAGGAAGTAGAGAAGGGTGAAACTCGCTTCTGTTTGCCCTACAGGTGAGTGTTGCTATAAAACACGTCAAACGGTGCCTCCCTCAACGCTGCTCGCTGGGCTGTGCGCCCAGCTCCAGCGCTGCTCCCTGGGTCACTCCTCGTGTCAGGGGTGCAGGAGGAAGTTATGCGTGGTCTGAATTCAGTTGAAATTTAAAGCCAGCTCCTCAAATGGAAGCCTGAATCTTGCTAGTCTTGCGAGTCTGTTGTTAGAAAGTATTCCCACACAGGCTAGTAAGAATGTCAGATTTAATAGTGCAGTATTTATCATTTTAAGATGCCTGCTTGAAATAGCAATGTGCTAATGAACTTTGTGTGTGATACAGGATGGATGTGGAGAAAGGAAAAATTGAAGATACAGGTGGCAGTGGTGGCTCTTACTCTATCAAAACACAATTTAACTCTGAGGAGCAGTGGACAAAAGCACTAAAGTTCATGTTAACTAACCTGAAGTGGGGTCTTGCCTGGGTCTCATCCCAATTCTATAACAAGTAACTGTGTAAAGAACTTGTCCGGATGGCTGTAGAGCACTTGCATTTTGTTGGAGAAAAATCAAGCTAAGTTGTCTCTTACTATTAACCAGTACAATATGTTTACAACACCAAAAATCCACAAGACACTTTATTTGAAATACCATTATTACAAGTAGTATATAGAAAAGCACTGTGTAAACCTATATCACTGGGCTGAACAGAATAAAGTTTCAGCTGTTAAATAGATTAAATTGCTATTTGGGGGGAATATACATGTATATACATCTATAGCATTTGTATATAGATATTCTTAAACACCACTGCGTTTACTATTACTGAACATAGGGACTTAGCAGAAGATATAAGTTACAGAAGTGAAATGCTACCACTACAGGGAATAACGTGGAAAAAAAAATCATGGAAGCTCTGCTTGGTCACTAAGAGTTAACTACAATTCAAAATAAACTATTTTCTGAAACCTTATCTGAGCACTTAACATTGTGCCACTGAACTTTACCAAGGTTTGACACTGTACGCCTCGAGGGATGGCGTATTAACTATTTGTCCTGCTCTCTGCAGGCCGCTCCTGCAAGGAGCTGCACTGAGTAACCTCCTAATAAAACCCTGGTGGTCACCAAGGGCACTGAGTGGCAGCGTAAACATCCTTTGGGTGGGCCAAGCTGGCACCATGGCCGTTCCCAGCACGGCAGACTTGCCGGGATAGGGAGAGTGTGTCCCTTCCCCTGCACTGCTCCTCAAGCTGCTGTTCCAGGCTAAGAGCAAAGCAGCTGTTGAGCACTGGGCAGGAGCAAAGGAACGAGCTGCCCGAGGCAGTAACTAGTTTTTGGACAGAAAGCAGGGCCTTGGAGGTGGTACCTTGGCACATGTGTTTCTTCCAGCAATGCTAATTGCTAATTATCAAGCACGCTACTGGTCACCTCCGTGCCTTTGCAAAACAAGACTCCTATTAACAGTTTTCCGTTTCTTCAAAGGAAACACATCTCTAACTTAGAAGACAGAGTTCTTACAATAAGCTTCTGGTGCCAAAAGAGGTATTTTTAAGTAGCACTTTGTTCCTCTGCCCTCCAAAGCATTAGCGCACAGTCTGCACGGATGCACTTTCCCAATTAAAATACAGCATTTGCAACGTTTCAAAACGCTTCCTTTCCAAAAGCAAAAGTGAAAACAACTTACATTGGGTTTCCCGTGCAGCGTCATGAAAGAGGGAGTGCTACCACTGATACAGAAGTCTGTTACTGATACGCTAGGGAATGGCTACAGGAGATAATTCCAGCTTAGCGGTATAATTCTGTTCTCTGAGCTCCTGTTCCACTGTTCCCGCAGTGCTGCTTTGGAGTGGTGCTGCCAATGATGTGGGTCAATACTGCATAAGAAAATTCTAAGATGCTTTGTGAAGTGATACCAGTGATACAGTTCAAATGCTCCACAACCTTAAAAAATATATATATATATTATTTGCAGTGCCTAAGTGACAGAAATTTACCTAATTACTTAATCCCCCCCCAAATGTAACTAAAATAATAGTGCTCTGTGGGCATATACTAGTGGATCTATGCTGAAAGTTAAAACCTTTCTGTATGTTGGGGGAAGAGCAGTTATAGTTTCCCCCTCTGTTTAACATTAATTGCTTTCACCAAAGAAGTAAAGAGCTCCTGGATACAACAGCTGCTTATCACAGTATTCAGCAGCAGTTTGGGTACAGGGCTGTGATTGCTTCCCCTGCTGTCCAAGAAACCCTCTGTGGAAGCTTGTTCTAGCTGGGAAGGAGCTGAACTGGGAGGATAATCTGACACCGAGCTCCCTGTATGTCCTAATAACCTGCTCACAAAAGCACACACACTTCTTGCTAATAAACTGCAAGATGTCACATCTTTCATGTTACTCCCAGTACAGCTTGGCTCCTTGCTGTGCTTAAACAATAAAATAATAGAAGAAGCTTCATTTTTTTTTCCATCTAGAGCTAATTTGCTTAGAAGTGACTGTACCTGGTTCCAGTGCTTGGGGTTTAATATGAAAGCACTTGTGCTGATGATTCCAACTGCCAAAAGCATGAAATCTTCCTTGACTGCCAGGAACTTGGCTCTGCACATATGTGAAAGTGTTTTCTGGTGTAAAACGCTGCTACAATTCAAAAAGTGCTACTTCTGGACCTTTAGAAGTATAGCCTGTATAGAGATTCAGTTAAAAAAACTTCCCTAGCTTGCTCTAAAGCAAATCAGGTGAAGTGTTTGCTTTAAACTGGCAAAACAAAACAATCACAAACCCCACAAATGTTAAATTAAAAAAAAAAGTGTAAGAATGAGGCTATTTCTTAACTTCTTTATGGTTGAGGCTATTTCTTGACTTCTTTATGGTTGAGGCTATTTCTTGACTTCTTTATGGTTTTAATTTCAAACGCTTATTTTAATCAATAGTCAGGTAATCTACTTACACCTGCAGTTGGCTTGGTGTGGAATTTTCAATCGCAATCTTCAGCAGAGTATCGTAGATGGCATCTCTCGTAAGGTAGGAGAAGTCCAGCACGTGCATACACATCTCATGCAGCGGCTTTGCAGGAAGCAAGCAGCCGTTATGTCCTGGTGTAAAGACCATATAGAATCAACCATAGATCTGGATTCATAAAACCAGAGAGAAGTGTTCGTTAGTGTAAGAAAGGTGACAACTGTGCTTTGTTTCTGAACGTCACAGGCCCTCTCAGTTAAGTTTCACTCAGTTGTTCTACTATGTCTTCACAGTGTGCAAAAATGTTAATATTAAGGCATCTGTTTCAGGTTAGTTCTAGCTCTATCTTGCTCTTTTTAAAACTTATTTTACTATTCTCTATTACTAGTCTTACCTAAGACCTCTAGAAGCAACTCAACATAAGTCAAAGGAGTTGACACATTGATCTGGAAGTGCAGAGCTTTTAAAATGGCAAGTTCTGACTCGAGCAATTCCTGTTTAGTGTATGAGTATTTTAAGGACTGCAGAAATTTTAAAGCTGTGTCGCTGTTAACTATCTGGGAAGGAAAAAGCCAAGTTATTTTCTACAGCAGGACGTCCAACAAGTCAGTTGTTCAGAATAAAATACATTCTTACCTTCTTCACTGGAAGCTAAAGCACGACCAATTGCAATAGCAAAGCTTCCTGTTTTATGTGCAGAGAACTCACCTGAGTAACTGGTCTGTTAAGCTGCCACGAGAAGCTCAGTCCTGTATTCCCAAAACTCCCCCTGGACAGGGCTAAGCCCTCTCCTGCTCTCCAAAACCATCAAGAGAGCTTTTAGCTGCACCACCTTCCCCCTGCCCCGTGCCTGGGAATAGTCACTGACAAATAGTTACTCAATGCATGCAATAAATCTGCCCTAAACAGACCTATGTTCCCATTCAAATACTCTTTGAATTTCAGTATTACTACTGACTTTCCGAGAGGAAACCTACAGAGCAGTCAAAAACCTATACATTAATACACGATCTACATGAGTGACTGCTAAAATCGTTCCCGTAGCTGAAGGCTCAGCTGTTTCACCTTATAGTGTAGGGAGAGCTTGCTGGCGAGCTGGATGCAGGACACGAGCCGCAGGACGAACGTCTCGCAGATCGCGTCCCTGCGCGAGCTCCAGCCCTTCCCTCGGCCTCGTTCGCCGCTCTTTCCGGCCTCCCTGCAGCACTTCAACGTTTGTTCCACTTGTTTAATCATAAACCTGCCGAAACCACAGTTCTGTTCTCCTAAGAAACGCCAGTTTCAGGACACCGGCTCATGGACGGGATACACCCCGGGACGAGGCTCCTCCTCCTCGGGGCGCCCGTTACCTTTCCAGTATTTCTACCGCTTGGTACCTCGCCGACTGGTCCAGGTGCCATTCCTCCGACAGAAGGAACACGAATTCTGCGGGAAGGGCAAGCGAGAATGGGAAGTGAAGCGCCCGCCGCCGCGGGTGCCCGTGCCCGGCGCGCGGGGCTCACCCACGACGGGCGCCTCCTTGAAGCGGCCGGCCCGGCGCGGCAGCGCGCCCAGGTGCCGCTCGTTCTCGGCGGCCAAGCGGATCAGCGTCTCCTCGATCACCTCGGCGGCCACGGCGCCGAAAGCGGGGCCCGCCGCGCGGAACCGGCCCGCGGCCCGAGCCGCCTCCGCCGCCATGGGCGCCTCAGGCCGGGAACCGGCCCGCGGCCCGAGCCCCCAGCGGCGCTTCAGGCCCGAGCCGCCGCCGCCATCGGCCCCTCGCGCCGGGTCACGGGGTCCCCGCGAGCCAATCAGCGGCGCCGGCCACGCGCGCGCCAACCCTCGCGCCCGGCCACGTGCGCGCCCTCGCGCCCTGGGTCACGTGCGCGCTGCGGATTGGCCAGCCGCACACCTCCACCCCCCACCCCCCTCCGCGGCGCCGGATGTGACGTGTGCGCCGCACGGAAGCGGAAGCGGCGGCGGGAGCAAGATGGCGGGCGGCGAGGCGGAGGTGGCGCGGCGCATCGACCCGGCGCGGGAGCCGGGGCTGAGCGCCGAGCAGCGGCGCCTCATGGAGCGCGTGGAGCGCGCCCAGCGCCAGCGCGCCCTGCAGCGCCGCCTCCGCGGCCGCAACGCGCTGCTGGGCCTCAGCATCGGCGCCCTCGTGATGGGCATCTGTATCCGAGCGGGGCCGGGGAAGCGGCGGCGCGGTTCGGTTCGGCTCGGCTCGGTTCGGTTCGGTTCACTTCGGCGCGGTTCGGCTCGGCTCGGCTCGGTTCGGTTCACTTCGGCGCGGTTCGGCTCGGTTCGGTTCACTTCGCCGTGGTTCGGTTCGGTTCGGTTCACTTCAGCGCGGTTCGGTTCGGTTCCCTTCCTCGCCGCTGTTTTCCTCAGCGCCCGCGGACGGCTACACCTTCTACTCGGTGTCGCAGGAGCGGTTCCTGGACGAGCTGGAGCAGGAGGCGGAGCGGGCGCGGGCCTGGGCGCGGGAGCGGCGCGACGCGAGCTGAGCCCCGTCCCGCGCCTGGAGCGGAACCGGAACCGGAGCCAGAGCCGGGGCAACCCACCGGGTCCCAGCCCGGGAGCCCCCCCGGGCAGAGCCGCCCTCCCCGCGCGGGCAGCCGGCCCTGGACAGCCCTGCACAGGACGGGACGGGCCCCGCACAATAAACACGGAGCTCGCAGGCCGCAGCCTGGGTCCCTGCAGCAGCGCGGGCCGCGGCGGCGCCGCTCCGGCCCCAGCGGGGAGTCGCGGCGGACGTTACGGGGCCGCCCCCCTGCAGGACACGTGGAGCCAGCCGGGGGTTCAGTTCATCTTTATGAAAACACTCTGCAGACATCAGGTCATAACAAAAAGGCACTGACTCCAGGGCGGGGACACGGGGATGCAGGAGGCGACGTCCTGGATTCCTGGCGCAGCCACCCGGAGCCTCTGGACGGGGGTAGCAGGGAAGGGGAGCCCTGCGCACCCCGGTCCCAGGGTGCCCACCCCTGTGGGCTCAGCACGGGGCAGGCGGCTGCATCCTGGGCCCTGCATCCGCCGCAGGAGGGGCCGTCGCTCCGCGGCCGCAGGCACTTGGTTGAGGTAGTTGGCGCCGTCGCCGCCGGCTGGGCGGCTACTGCAGGGGGGACAGGAGGGTGAGGGGCGGCGGGGGGGGGCTGTGCCACTAGGACCCACACACACACACCCCCCGTACCGTGCGGCCCAGCTCGTCGGCGAACGTCACCCCCTTGCTGAGCCGCTGCTCCTGGGAGCCGGTGCTGCTGCCGCTCAGCGAGTTGCGGCGCATGATGCCTGCGGGACGGGGCGCGGGTGCTGAGCGGGGCGCCCGAGGGCCCCGCCGGGGCCGCAGCCGGCCCCGGGCTACCTGGCGGCTGCGGCAGCTCCAGGCGCTGGAGGCTGTTGCGGCGCGACGGGTTGAAGCCGCCCTTGGAGAGGCGGCGCTGGCGGCCGGAGAGCACGGCGGCGGGCGACACGATGCCCAGCGGCGGCTGCTTGCCCATGCGCACGTAGAGCTCCTCGATCTCCTTCTTCTGCGCGCTCTGCAGCAGCTGCACCTCGGCCAGGTGCCTGCGGGCGGGACGGGTGGCAGCAGGGACACAGGCGACGGGACAGAGGTCCCTGTTAGGGGACACGGGCGCAGGGCACCCCGGGGCGCCGCTCACTTCTGCCGCAGGGTCTGCAGCTCCTCCCACATCTCCTCGTCCTCGCTCTCGCTGTCGTCGCTGCTCAGGTAGGACAGGCTGCGCGAGGAGCTCAGCCAAACCTGGCCCAGCACGGCCTGCGAGGGCCCGTCCGCGGCCTCGGCGCCCTCGCTGCCCGCCGGCGCCACCTCCTCGGGCGCCGAGCTCGAGGCGCTGCCAGCGCTGCCCTGGGCGCTGGGGGCGGCCGCCTCGGGGGGCTCGGGGCTGCCCCGCTCGCCCGGCGCCGCGGGCTCCCTGGACGGCGTCACCTGGAAGCGGCCCAGCACCTGCGTCCTGGCCTCTGCGGGGGGCGGCGGGGCCGTGAGCGGGGGCCGCGGGACACGCGGCGCGCGGGCGCTGCCCCCGCTCACCTTCGCGGATGGGCGAGAGCCGGGCGCGCTCGGCCGCCGGCGCCTCCGACACGATGAGCGGGTGCGCGGGCCTGGGCGGGCAGAGCGGCGCCTGGCGGCAGCGCGGCCATCAGCGAGAGCGGCCTGGGGGGGACGCGGCCCGCGGGGCCGGCCCTGCCCGCACCCCAGGGTGCCCCAGAGCCCTGAGCTTCCCTGTGCCCCAGAGCTTCCCCGCACCCCGGGGTGTCCCGCAGCCCTGGGGCTCCCGCACTCACCGTGTCGCCTTCCAGCCCGCCCGGCGCTGCGGGACTTGCAGGTGGCACCGCGGGACTCACGGGGGCCGCGGGGGCTGGAGCCGGCGCAGGGGCCCCCCCGGCAGCGGCGCTGGCTCCCAGCCCGGGCAGCGCAGCGGGGCCGGGGAGGGTGATGCAGGGGGACCCCAGCGGGAGGCTGTGGGGCCGCGGCGGGTCAGGGCGCACAGCGGCGGGCGGCAGCGTCCAGGGCGACACAGGGCCGGGCAGGGGGCTCCCCGGCGGCACCATCGACCCCGCCGGGCTGCCAGGGGCAGGAGGCGGCATGGCCAGAGCCGGGGACCAGGGTGGCACCGTCGATCCAGGGGCACCTGCGGGAGGGAGGGCTGTGAGCGGGGCCGATCGCCCACACAGGCGGGATGGACGGGGCAGCCGGTACCCGCCGGGGAGCCGGTACCTGCAGGGGAGCTGGGCAGCGTGGCTGGTGGCTCCGCAGGGGAGCCGGTACCTGTGGGGGAGCCGGTACCTGTCGGGGAGCCAGGCAGCGCAGCTGGCATCACCACAAAGTGGCCAGTATCTGCAGGGGAGGTGGGCAGCACGGCCGGCCGCTCCGCGGGGCACCTGGTACCCACGGGGGAGCCGGTACCTGCGGGGGAGCTGGGCTCGGCGCGGCGCCCGGTGCCGTTCTGCGGCGCGGGGCTGCTCGGCGGCGGCGGGAGGCCGGGGCTGGCGCAGCCCAGGTCTGCAGGGCGGGTGTGAGCTCTGGCGCCGCCGCCGCGGGGCCCCGAGCGGGACACGGGTGCGGGGGACGGAGCGGGGGGGACAGCGGCAGGACCTACCGCTGAGCGAGGACGAGGAGACCGAGCGCGGGAGCTCCTGCAGCTGCAGGTCCTGCGGGGAGGGAGGAGGGCTGGGCCAGGCGCCCCCGCCGCCTGCGTCCCCGCTGCCCCTCCAGCCCAGCCCCATCGCTGTCCCAGCCCGGCCCTGTCCCCCTCCCCAGCCCATTCCTCTCCCCATCCCATCTCTGTCTTGCCCCCATCGGCATCCCCATCCCATTCCCATCCATCTCCCTGTCCTCGTCACCCTCCCATCTCCATCTTGTCTCCATCCCATCCGTCCCCATTGCTCTGTCCCCATCGCTCTTCTGTCCCCATTCTGTCCTTGTCCCATTCCCATCCCTGCCCGGGCGCTCACGGTGCCGGCGGGGCGGGCGGGCAGCAGACCGCCGCAGCCCTCCTTGCGCAGCAGGGTCTCCACGCGGTGGATGATGTCCCGCATGCGCAGGATGAAGCCGTCCTGCTCCGACTCCAGCAGGAACTCGTTGCGGACCTGCGGGGATGGGGAGGGACTGTGAGGGGCCACTCGGCGCCCGCAGCACCGCCAGCTCCCGCGGTGGCCTCGCACTCACCATGACGGCCGCGATCTCCTCGGGGCTGTCCCCATCCAGATCGAACTTGAAGGTCACCATCTTGCTGTTGTAGGTCTGCAGCTGGCACTCGACCACGCGGTCGCTCTGGTCTGAGATCTGGGGGTGGGTGGTCGCTGAGGCCGGCGCGGTGCTCGGGGCGGGGGGCTGTCCCTTGTCCCCGTCCCGTCACTCACGTCGGTGATGCGCAGCCGGGACCGCGCGCGGCGCCGCAGCAGCTTCCCCGCCGCCCGCCGGCCCGGCGCCTCCGCGCCCCGCTCGCCCGCCGAGAGCCCCTCGTAGCCGTCGCTGAGGCCCGAGGCCGCGTCCGAGGCGTAGCTGGGGGCAGTGTCAGTGCTGGGGGGGGACAGGGCACCGCGCTGCCACGGCCACCCCGCTGCCCGCGGCTCTCACCTGTCCACGGGCGAGGAGACGTCGCTGGCACCGACACCGGAGCCGGGCTCCAGGGGCAGCCGCAGCGCCAGGCTCTGCAGGGACGTTGGTGAGCGATGGCCCCCCTGCTGTGACCCCCCCAGTCCCTTCGCCACCCTCTCACCGTGGGAAAGTGGCGGGGGGGGCAGGCGGGCAGGGGGCTGCGCAGACCCCCCCACGGCAGCAGCTCCGGCGACTCCAGGACGCCCGAGGAGCTCAGGTAGCCGTCGGTCTCGCCGTCGGCTGCGGAGGAGCACGGGGGGCACCATGAGCGCGGGGGGCACCGCGGGCGCCCCCCCCCAGCCCGCCCCACGTACAGGTGGCAGAGGAGTAGCTGGCGTGGCGGTAGGCGAAGTGCTGGTGCTGATCGGCCTCCGGCTCCTCGGGCTCTGGCGGGAAGGCGCCACCGAAGACGGAGTCGCCGGAGCCGGGGGTGGCCGGGGAGGAGGCGGCGGCGGCGCCGGGCGGCCCTGGGGACTTGAGCTCCTCCAGCAGCTGCAGGACGGCTGGCCCCGGCGGCGCCGCCTCCTGCGCCCGCTTCAGCTTCTCCCGCTTGCGCTTGATGGCCACCACGCGGTCCCGCACCGCCTTGGCCACCAGCTTGTAGTCGGCCTCGCACACGAAGCCCAGGATGACCTGGAGCCACGGGCAGGGTGAGGCCGGCCCCGCGCCGCCCCGCGGCCCCACGGCCCCCGCGGCACCCACCATCTCCTGGGCCACCTCCTCGGCCACGTCCTTGTAGAGCTCGAAGAGGAACTCGATGGCGTTGTTGTCCTTGTACTTGCCGTGCAGCTTCTTGGTGTCGTCCATGCGCAGCCAGAGCTTGAGCCCCGACTTGACGCCGTCGTCCTCCTCGGCCAGCTCCACGTGCACGCCCGTGTCCTCCTGGAAGAAGGAGTGCTCCAGCAGGTCCTGGATGGTGTACCTGCGAGGGCAGCGGGCTCAGCGGGGCGCCCGGCCCGCGCGCCGCGCTCCGCCCCGGCCGCCGCCATGGCCACCTCTCCTCCTTGTCCATGCGGATGCAGCCCTCGATGATCTCCTTCAGCTCAGGCACCTTCACCTTGTAGAAGCTGCTGGGCTTCAGCCCCTGCGGAGGAGGACACAGCCGTCCCGCCCGATCCCTGGTGGTGCCGGGCGCCCGGCAGGGCATCGTCCCCGGCTCCCGGGGGCACCCAGCACCCGCTGCCACCCGTGCCCCTCCTCCGCAGCCAGTGGCGACATTCCCAGGTGGCATTCCCAGGCGGTTCCCGCAGGGCGGCATTCCCAGGCGGCATTCCCGGCTCACCGAGGTGACCTTGCGGTAGATCTGGGCGGCGTTCTGGCACTCGGAGTAGGGATACTCGGAGGTGGCCATTTCCAGCATGCACATGCCGAAGGCGTAGACGTCCACCGCCTCGTCGTACTTCTCCTCGTACATCTCCGGCGCCATGAACTCCGGGGTGCCTGGGGGCACGGGGGGGATCAGCGTCCCGGCCCCGGCCCCCTGGCCCCGGCCCCCTGGGCCACCCACCGATGACGCTCTTGGCAAAGGAGGCGCGTTTGAGCGTGGCCAGCCCCAGGTCGCCGATCTTGACGGAGCCCGTGGGGCCGGTGATGAAGATGTTGTCGCACTTGAGGTCGCGGTGGATGATGGGGGGCGCGCGGGTGTGCAGGAAGTGCAGCCCCCGCAGGATCTGCCGGCTCCAGCGCTGCAGCACCTTCAGCTTCATCTCCTTGAACCGCTTCAGGTACCTGGGGGGGCGCAGGAGGTTTCCAGGCACCGACCGCAACCCCGGAGCATCATCCCGGCTCCTCCAGGTCCTGCTCCCTGGGCAGCCCCCAGGGTCCCTGGTCTGGCACCCACTCACGTTTTCAGGGTGCCCGAGGTCATGAGCTCGGTGACCAGCACGATGCAGAGCTGCCCCTTGACCGTCGACTTCCAGGAGTCGTAGAAGCGGACGATGTTGGGGTGCTGCAGCCCCTTGAGCATCTCCACCTCCTCGCTGAAGCGCTGCCGCTCCGTCTTGGAGAGCTTCCGTGTCTGCGGAGATGGAGCGTGGGATGCGCGGACGGAGCCTCCAGCGTGGAGCAGGGAGCCGAGCCCCGGCCGGGCGCTGCACGGTGCCCGCGGGCAGGACCTGGCCCCGGCGCGGTGGGAGCTGCGGGATCCTGCCCCGAGCCGCAGCCTGCGGGACAGCGGGATGCGGCGCCCGGCGCTCGTGCCCGCAGTGCCCCTCGGCAGCGCCCATCTCCAGCGCCTCACGGTGCTCGCCTCGCACCACAACTGGCCCTGCTCCATAATCCCCTCCTCTCCTTAACGCGCCCGCGGGGACGCGGCTCGGCCAGGGCAACCCGAGCCCGGCCGGCGCCGATCAATGGGGCCATTCATAGGCGGCGGCGGCGCGGCCGCCAAGCAGCGGCACGGCCCCCGGCACGGCCCCCGGCACCTCCGCGCTCCTCCTGCGCCTCCTCGGGGGTGATGGGGGGTGATGGGGCTCCGAGGCCGGTGCCACTGGGCACCGCACGCATGGGCAGGCGCCCGCTCCGGAGCCCCCGGTGCCTCTGGCCATCTGTCCCGGCTCCTGTCCCGGCTCCTTAACAGAGCTGGGCCTCTGGCTTCCTCCTCCCCGCCGCCCTGGCACCTTGGGCCAGAAATAGGCCCGAGGCTAAAGCCGGGAAGCGTAAACAGGTGGCGGCAGCTCTGCGGGCACCGCCGTCCCGCGGGAGCGCCCGCAGCGCCAGCCCATGGCCACGGCCGCAGCGCGGGGTCAGGGGACACGGCCGCGCGAGGCGCTCGGGCCGGAACTGCGAGCCCGGGCGGAGGAAACCTGCCTGCTTATATTTAAGGACAATAAAGGGATAACTGTGAAAGCCAGGGGACAAACCTATTTTTAAAGGGGCAGAGCCACGACTGTTTTTCTGTGTGGTCGCAGATCCCCTATTTGTGTCACAGTGCCTGATTCTTTGCAGGAAAACAGAGCGCACGGTGCGCCCAGTGCGCCCAGTGTGCCCAGGCCTGATGGACGGGGCAGGGGGGCAGACGCTGGGCAGGGGGGCTGCTGGGGAGAGCAGGATGAAGCAAGGACGGAGGCGGCTGCCTGCGATGGTGGCTGCCGGGCACAAGGACACCCCATCACCCAAGGGGCTGCCTCCCTCGTGCCAGGGCACCAGGATGCGGAGGGGCACGGAGGCGGTGGGAGCGCGGGGCAGTGCCCGGGTGAAGGGCCGAGGTGGCGCCTGCCCCCATCGCTCCCCTGGGGTCTGCCCCTCCATCGCGGGCTGCAGCAGCCCCGGGCCACGGCCCGCACAGCAGCACGGAGGTTTTAGCTGCGAGACAACAAACTTGAAAGACGCGTTTTTCTGTGCAAACAAGGACTTAGACCCTGAGGCTCTGGCAGCCACTGTGGTCAGGGAGCTGGACAGGACTTTGGACTCGCCAGGATCCTTCCTCAGGGTCTTACAGAGCCTGAGGAGCTGGGCAAGGTGCCCCACGCTCAGCCGTGTGGCTGCCAGGAGCCAAGCAGGGATGGCATCAGGAGCGACCCCTCGGCTGCTCCCCATAGCACCCCGGTGGCAGCATCCCGTGACAGGATGAAGGACACAGGGGCAGAGGGGCCCAAGAAGCTGCTCCCAGCCCTGGGAATCCACAGGTTTGGACACGGTTGGTGAAGAGTCCCAGGGAGCGGTGGAAGCCACAGGCAGCCCCAGGTGCGCCCGGACACGGCCAAGGACGAGCAGCAGCGCGCAGCAAGGACGCGCTGTGCCGGGGCGCTGCACGCTGCCAACATGTGCCCGGGCTTTGGCACGGCCCTTGGCACAGCCCTTGGCGCCACCGCCCCGCACAGGCGAGCGCAAGGCTCGGCCCCCCGGCCCTGCACCAGAGGGATAAACAGCCCGTGCCAGCCAGGAGAGGCGGGAAGCGCTAGCTCAGTGCGAGCCCAGGCCGGTGGCTCCGGGGCGCTGGCACTGCGGGCAGCCCTGGGTGCGAGGGGAGCCCGAGGCCGGGGCCAGGAGCGCGTCCTGCTCTGCGCTGCAGCCCCCGCAGCCAGCATCGGCTGCAAAGCGGGGCCGGTGCCCGGGCCACGCGCTGCCCCCGGGATGCCTCGCGCTCCTCGGGCCGCCCCGGGGCAGCGCTGCCAGGGAGGGTTCCCGGCTGCAGCGTGGCTGCGGACACCGAGCGGGCTGGAAGGAGCAGCGCTGCCAGGCGGGCCCGCCGGAACGGGCTAGCGGGGAGCAAGGGGCAGCCGCGGGGAGCAGGGCCGGGCCGGGCCGGGCCGGGCCAGCCCACAGGTGCCGGCGGCCGCGTCCTTGAGCGCGGACAAGCGGGACGGTGCCGCTGGGGGAAGGGACCGCGGCCGGGGCTCGGCCCCCGGTGCCCCCGCGGGGCATTCGCAGCCCGCGCGGCGCAGCCGGCCCCTGCAGCCCCGCGTCCCCCGCGCGGCCCGCGGCGCTCACCTGCAGCTCGCACCAGGCCACCTCCACGGTGGTCTCCGTGTCCAGCCCCTTGTAGACGGTCTTGAAGGAGCCGCGGCCGATCTCGATGTCGAACTTGAGGAAGCGGCCGTCGGGGGAGGTGGCCACGGCGCGGGTCTCCACCTCCTCGCTCTCCGTCTCCTCGGGCTCGCGGTGGCTCGCGGCGGGCGGCGGCGACCCGGAGC
>NW_020455613.1:147057-153592 GCF_003342845.1 Nothoprocta perdicaria
GCGTAGCCCAGCAGCTCCAGCTCGGCCGAGCTGCGGCGGCTGAAGCGAATGGACGCGCGCCGGGACTCGCGCCCCGAGGGCCGCCGCTCGCGGCTGCGCTGCGGAGCCCACCCTGGGGAGCCCGGCTCCAGCTCCAGCCCCGGCTCCGGCTCCAGCCCCGGCTCTGGCTCCGGTCCCGGCTCCCCCGCTCCGCCGCTCGCCCGCTCCGCCTCGGGCTGGGACATGGCCCCGCCGGCGGCGCCCGGCTCCGCCGCCAGCATCGGCCGCTGCCCGGGCAGCTTCGCACCTGGCGCCGCCGCCGTCCCCCGGGGCCGCCGTCCCGGTCTGCGTCCCTGCCCCGCCCGGCGGCGCCGCCCCCGTCCCCGCACCGCCTCCCCGCGGCCACCGCCCCCCGCCTGCGCCGCGGGGGCGGCCCCCACCGGACACCGCGTCCGCACCGGCTCCGTGCGCCCCGCACCGGCCCCGGGCGCCGGCATCGGGCTCCACGCAGCGGGCACGAGCGCTGGCCCCGGCGCCAGCACCCACGGCGGTGCCAGGCGCTGGCACGGGCAGCGTGCCCAGCACCAGGTCCCCACGGCGACCCCCGCTGCAGGGTCTGTGCCCTGCGCACGGGAGTCACCCCCCGGGACCCTGGCAGGGGCGACCCGGCCACGCAGCCAAGCGGAGCCCCCACATTGCAGTCACTACCTGGGGGCTCCTGGCCCCTTCCCTGCAGCTGGAGCCCTGCCCTGCTCCTGGCCCCGGGGCCGGGGGAGCTGAGGCATCACACGGTGACGCAGGCAGCGCGGCGCTGCAGGGATGAGCTCCTTTCCAACGTTTACCAAGTGCTTGTGACTTGGGAGTGCGGAGCAGCGCGTTCCGCCGAGCAGCGGCCACGGGAAGCAGCTCCCGCCTTTCAAATCCTGGTGGCTCTCAGGTCCCGCTGCTCTGCCCCAGGCAGCCCAGGCTCTCGCTCTGCCCCCGGGCTTCATCCCCAAAGGAGGCTCATGCAAACACCCAGACATGAACTTCTGCTGCAGCCCTGGGCTCGTCCAGGGTCCAGACAAGAGCCTCTTGTCTCTGCAATTTGAACTAAGTTGCTCACTCAGTGCAACTGTTTACACAAAACACACGCGACATAAAACACAAAGCTATTGGAGGCAACACTAATTTCTGTACCTCGAGGTCAGGTTGTTTCTGTTCAGCAATAAAAGAACCACTAAAGGGAAGGGGTAAACGTCCTCCCGCAGCTTCCACCACCGGCCCTGTATGTGCAGGAGTGACCCCCCCACTGGCTCTGACTCCGCTGCAGCCCCGCAAATCCGCGCCCGGGCGGCAGGAGGGGACGCGTTTAATGAAATCTTGTTCGCCAGAAGCCCCGTGTCCAGCTGCTAATCTCTGGGCCGGGCCAGCTTGTGCTACCTGTGCATGACCCTGCTCATCCTGCTCCGCTCATGGAGCACAGGATCAGGCAGAAACCGCCCCAGGGAGAGACTGGATCCCTCTGGGCTTGCAAGCAGCCCATGTGCAGCTGCGGGGAGCGAGCGCGTCCCTGCCTGCGCCCTGCGCTCCCCAGCGCTTGCTCGGGTGCGGGTGCAGTTGGGGAAGGGGCCCCTCAGCCCCAGACCCCAACCCCCCTTGCTGCAAAAGCCGGGCAGGGGGCTGGGGGCACCTGGGGCTCCCGCTGCAGAGGCCCCTTGTGTTGTAAAGCGCAGCCCAGCTGGAACCCACTCTGATGCTGAGGGGTTTTGTTGGGATGTGACCTCCTGCTGGGCAGAGACATCCTCCCTTTTCAGGGACCCGCCAAGGGGACAGTGCCTCCCGCCTCGCCGTGCAGCACCCCCGGCCTCACAGGCTGCACAAGGCCAGGGAGCAGGAGCCCATTCCCGTGTGGCTCTGAGGGCTCCTCTCCTCCAGAGGCTGGTCTGGCCCATGTGAAGGGCTGCAGCTTCCCCACTTGCCCAACTTATGTCGGGTTTAAAAAGCTCCCCCCTGGAAAAGTCTTTGCTTTTGCTCTTATCCACTGCAGCTGCCGCTTTCAGCAAAGCTGCAGCTTTTGTCTTTCCTGGCTGAAAATCTCCCCTCGATGTGGGACAGCCACTAGTTCTGCACCATCAGGAGCAGATCCAGGCCCCGTGGGGCTCCGGCCGCTGCAGGCTGCACCCCGGAGTGGGATATTGGCCCCACGTGGGGCCTGATCCCAGTCGAGCTGGAGCCGGAGGCGGGTGGGAAGCAGCGAGCTCCAGGCCGGATCCCCAGCTATCAGCGGGATCAGCAGGGATAACACCCGACACCCTGCGCCTGCTCGGGTGACGCTCCCTGGGCGCCGCTGCCCGTGCCAGCCCTTGGCTTTGAGGAGCCGCCGCGGCGCGGCCGCTCAGCCCGTCCCTGCGGGCGCTCGGCTGCCGGGAGCGCCGGGCAGGGCGCCGAGCGGAGCCGCTCGCCCGGGCACTCCCGCTGCCCCCGGCCCTCCCGTCCAGCAGCGGGGACAGGGGGGCACCCGCCGGGCCCTCGGGCAGCAGAGGCCGGTGCCCCGGGCTGCGGCGGGGAGCTGCGCGCTGCAGGGCGGCCGACGTGCTGGCTCCGGTACCCGGCGGCACAGCCAGCGGGTGCCTTGAAAATCACAGGCCACAGATAAGTCCCCTCAGGACGGCCTTAGCCCGGAGTTTCGGATGCCACCCACACCGTAATTCACCCTGGATTTCACGCTTATCAAAGCGAACAGCTCCCGATCCCGGCTCCGCGCGGCCGGGAAAGGCCGCGGAGCTCCTCCCGGCCGCGGGCAGCGGGGCCCGGGCGTGCGCGGCTCGATAGCGCCTTATCTCGGCGCCCGGCCTGCGCGGCACCGCGCCCGGCGCCGCAATCAGCCCGGCCAGACGTGGCCGCGGGGGCTGCGCCGAGGCCTCGGGGAGGAACCAGGGCTCCTTTCCCCTCGAGGGCGGCCGCCTCGCCGCTGCTTTGGCTGCTGAACGGAGCCCGTCGGCCTCGGTTGTTACCGCGCGAGGCTGCCGGGCTCCTCCTGGGGTATAAAGGGGGCAAAGCAGAGTCGGGAAGAGGCTTGGAGGCCGTGAGCCCCCTTCCCTCCAAGCAGCCCAATTGCACCTCCTTCCAAGGGAGCCGGCAGCCCCGGGCCTCCCCTCGCGCCCCGCTGGCCGCAGGCAGCCTGAGCGGCTCCGGTGTCCCCAAGCGGAGCAGGGCTGGCGCCCGTGTCCGTGATGCAGACCGGGAGCACATTCCTCCTCCCCTTCCCCGGCAGCAGCCTCCCGCCAGCAAGGCTTGAAGGAAAGCGGCAACTTTGGGCTTATCTGATGTCACATCAGAGCTTCCTACAGAGGGAACAAGTCTAATGAAGAGCAGAGGCGCTCGAGGGGAGCGGGGTGACGCGGGAGCGGAGCGCCCTGCGGCCCCGCAGGCCGAGAGGCTCCGCGGGGGCAGCGGCGAGGGGGAGACCCCGCGCGGGCAGCACCAGAGGGGCAGATCTCGGCCTTCGCAACAAGCCCCGGCGCTGGACAAAGACGGTTCCCACGGGACCATCCGGGCCGCGGCCGCACGGGGAGGCGGCCGGTGCGGAGGCCGGCACGGCACGGAGGCCGGCTCGGCACGGAGGCCGCTGCGCTGGGATGCGCTCCCTCTGCTGGGGCCGCGTGCCCAGCGCGCAGCCTGGCGCCGTCCGCACCGCCACCCGGGCAGGACGGCAGCGCCCGCGCCACGCACGACGCGACAGGCGGCCGCGCGGGAGGCCACCGCGGCCCTCCGCGCTCCATGCCACCGACGGCGCGGGCCGGCCGAGCCGGGGCAGGACGGACGGTGCTGCCGGGGCGCGGAACGGGGCTGCCCGGAGGGATGGACGGTCCCGCGTTCCAAGTAGGGCCCTGGAACCGGCAGGAGCGACCGGCTCCAGGAGGTGCCCGGGGCCAGCCCGGCCCAGCAGGAGCCCCGCTCCGCCGCCGCGGGCGCCGCGCTCCACAGGGACCTGCGGGAGCGGGAGGGAAGCGCCGCGGGAGCCAGCGCCGGGGGAGGACAGACACAGAGTGGGAGCCCCGCGCCTGCAGAGACGGAGCCAGGACCTCCCGCCGAGCCCACGCGAACGGGCTGCTCTTTCACAAAGGGCGTTTTTGACCTTCGCCGTCCCACCAGCTCAGCCGGGGCTCTGGCACCTCGGCCACACAGCAGATTATCTCCCGTTGACAAGGGCTGTCAGCAGCCGAGAGCTCCGCGCGGGGAGGGCAGGGAAGGACAAACTGCTGGGCACCGGAGCCAGAAGCTGCCAGGACAGGGCCTTTCTGCTCCAGGCCATCGCACCAACCACAACGGGACCAACTCAAGGCCCACGCGGCCCAGTAACCCCCGTCCGAGCGCAGCAAGTGCCGAATCCTTTGGCAAAGGGCTCCAGAACGGGTGAGCAGAGCGAGAGCCTCCCTGGTCACAGCCGCCCTCCGTCGCCCATGAGGAATTTACTGTATTTAGGCCATGGCTTCTGATCAACCACGTACATCGTTATCAGGATTAAGCATCTGAAAACTTAAGTCACGCTCCCTGCAAGCTCGGCTTTTAACAGAGCTTGACTCACCCCTGCACTGAACCCAGGAGCTTCCAATGAACAGCACATGGAAAATGGAAATAAGTCTTGCCTTGAAGCCGCCAGCAGGGAGCAGAAGTCCAGGTGGGCTGTAACTCCGTGCAAACCGCACAGTGCTGCCAGCTTCCCAGCCCGGTGCGATGGCTTTGCAGAGACCTCTAGAGATCATCTAGTCCAACCTTCCTGCTCCAGCAGGGACACCCAGAGCACAGGGTGACACCCAGGTGGGTTTTGGAGACCTCCAGAGCCTCCTCCAACGGAGATGGAGCTGCCTGGGTTTCAGGAACACTGCTTTCAAGTACACTTGCTACCCTGGCCTGTCACTCATGGAGAATCAAGAGAGACAAATAGGCCCAAGCTGCTCTATAAATACATCTCACTTTAATTATTCCTTTAATTATGAGCTCCTACGGCGCGCGTGCAGCGCAGCCTGCCCGGCGGCAGGCACGGCTCGCGCTCCCGCTCAGGTTCCCGAGGCTGCGGCGAGGGCCGAGCGGGACGCGCCAGGAGCCCCCGCGGCCCGGCCATGGCAGATCCCGCTACGGCCGCTCTCCGGGGAACGGGCAGCGCGAGGAGTGAGGGTCCTTGCTCTCCGCTTGCGGTGTGGAGCCTTTGGGAGCTGCTGGGAGCAGCTTTGACCTCGCAAGCGGAAATGAACGGGGAGAAAGCAAAGACAGAGCATCTCTGAGCATCTCCAAGTGGTCACGGCTTCCGAAGGCTTCACACGCTCTCCTTGCCCCAAGGAATCTGAAGTTTGCAGCTGCTGCTCAGAACCAGGCCAAGGGATGGGACCTTCCCAGCTGGAAACGCTTCAGCAGCCAGAGGAGGGCGGGAGGAAGAGGCTCCTGTTAGAAGAACTTGACTCCTCGGCCATCGTCCAGCGTGATAATCTCAGCTTTGTGCTCTTGCTGCAGGGCCTGCAGAGCCCGGAGCAGCACCGACTCGTCCAAGCCATGGAACTCTAGGAAAGGGCAAACATCCCATCAACAGGAACGGGGGGAATCACTGAACGGACCAGCTTATAGAAGTCGGGGAGCGACGATGCTGGTGACCCCGCAGGGTGACAGATTTGTGGCTCTTTGCAGCAGCAGGAACGGGCCCACGGGTGCCCTGGACGCCCTGCCCGCCGTTACCTTCGTTCTCCGTATCGTCGCCGCTCGTCAGCTCGTACAGCGTGAACACAGAGTTCGTCAGGCCGTTCTTCACTACCTGGAAAGGGAGAAGCAAGGGAGCTTCAAGCCTCCCTGCTGGCAGGTCCTCAGCACGGATCTCCAGGAGGTCTTAGCTCAAGTGAGACAGCGTGGACAATGTTCAGCATGGACAACCCCCCTGGAGAGGCTCTGGAGCCCCGGGGAGTCAATGAAACATCCCCACGGAGCCCGGACGGCGGCTCCCCGCGTCCCTCCACTCTTTGCTCCTTCGGCCCGTGTCCAAGGAGCTGTCTGGCAGCCTCCTCTTGGAAGGAGGCAACGCAACGAGGCGGCTCCGTCCTCCCTGCGACGCTGCAACCGGCCGCAGGGCCGCGGGAAGCTCCAGTTGCCCCGTAGGGCACCTAAAGAGCCGGAAAACCGGCCCCGGGGAGGCAGCAGCGTGGGGAAAGCGGGAGCGTAGAAGCAGCCCTCGCAGCGAGCGCCCCGCTCCGCTCCCGGCCTCACCCACTGGTAGATGAGCCTGCCCCAGTCCTCCGGCCGGCGCCACAGGACCAGGAAGCTGGACTTGTTCTTGTCCAGCCACTCCAGGTTCCCTGGAAAGGAGGGGACAGGGGGCGTGAGCGGCGGGGAGGGCGGCCCGGCGGGGAGACGGGGGTGTCACGCACGCACCCTGTTTGCGGAGCTCCTCCAGCACCACCTGCACGGCCTCGAGCGGGAGCTTCCCTGCGGGGCGCTAAGGAGCGGGCACGGCCGGGGGCGCGGGGAAGCGGGCACGGGCTGCACCGGGAACCGGGGCTGGGGGAGGGAACTGGGGCTGACGGGAACC
>NW_020455613.1:155035-156441 GCF_003342845.1 Nothoprocta perdicaria
CCCCGGCGCCGCCCCCGGGCCGCTCCTGCCTCCGGTGCGGCGGGCGCAGCGCATCCCGCGGGCCGGGGCGGGGGGTGCGGGCAGCGGCGGGACGCCGCTCCGCCACCGAGCTCCGCGAGACACCGAGCGGAGGGAGGGACGAGAGACGGCGGCGGCGGCGGGGGAAGCTCTTTAATGGGGGGGCGGCGGGCGGCGCTCAGGGCTGCGCCTTGCCGTCCTTGCTGCGCCAGATGACGAGGGTGACGAGGAAGGGGATGAGGCAGATGGGCGCGATGATCATGGCCAGCAGCACGTCCTCGGGCGGGTCGAGCACCTGGTGCGGCGGCGTGCAGTTGTGGAAGTAGTGGTGGTGGCTCTGGAAGATGTAGCTCTCGGCCAGCGTGTTGGGGTAGCCGTAGCTCAGCCGGTCGGCCCAGTCCTCCAGGCAGGACTGCAGGAGGCTGTAGGGCCTGCGGGCAGCGCGGCGGTGGGCGCGGGGCCGCCCGGCCCCCCTGCTCGCCCCTGCCCGCAGCACGAGGCTCCGGGAAGGGGCTGTTCATCGGGAGCGGCTCCCGGTGCCGGGGCCCGGGCCGGTACCTGCTGATGACGCTCCACTCGCAGAGCTGCGGAGCGCTCACGTTGCCCATGAGCTCCACGAAGAGCTTCCAGCAGCGCTGCGAGATGTTGGCGTACATCTCCTCTGCGGGGAGAGCTGCTGAGCCCGCGCCCACCCGCCCGGCCCCTGCCCTCCCTGCCCATTGTGTGTCTTCCCTTCCTGTCCCATGCCATCCATCCCATCCCGTGCCCCCCCATCTCATCCCATCCCTTCCCGTCCCATCCCATCCTGTCTCATCACATCCCTTCCCATTCACCCTGTCCCATCCCATCCTTTCCCATCCACCCCGTCCTGTCCCATCCCATCCTTTCCCGTCCCATCCATCCCATCCCGACGCTCACCCACAAGCTGCGCAGTCCAGTTGATGGCAGCGGCAGGCGGGCTGGTGTGGGCATCCTGGGCGAGGGTCTGGGCCTGGGCTCCAGGGGGGCTCAGTGCCCGCCCCAGCAGGGCTGCGCGGGGCAGCACGGTCAGAGGGGCCGGACACCGCGAGGCCGCCAGAGCCGCGGCAGGAAAGGGAAGCGCGAGGGGAAGCGGAGCCGCTGAGCCCGTCCGCTCTCGGCCAGCACCGAGCCCGGGGGCAGGGGGGATCCCTGTGGCGGCCCCCAGGGCAGCGTGAGGACCCCAGACTCCTTGTGCCACAGGTCCTGCTCCAGCACCCCGCAGTGCACCAGGAGCCGGGCGCTCCCGGCCGCCTGCTGCATGCGGGGCGACCCCGACCCCGTCCCCCCGCCGCGATCCCGGCGCGGCCCCACGTGCCCTCGGCGGCGCGAGGCCCCGGGGCGCCCGCCCGCCCTCCCGCACTCACCGC
>NW_020455613.1:157128-159403 GCF_003342845.1 Nothoprocta perdicaria
GCGGAGCGGCGCTGCCCGGGCCGCCCCGAGCCGCCGAGCGCAGCCGCGCCGGGACCACGGAGGGGCCGCAGCCCCGGCCCCCGTCCACTCTCCCCTGCCGCAGCTGGAGCCGGCGGGAGCTCGTGCCAGGGAGACACCCAGTGATGTCAGCGCGGCCCCGGGCCAGCGCCGGCGTCCCCGGGGCTGGGGCCGAGCCCCGCCGCCCTCAGCCGTGCTGCGCTCCGGCCCCGTGCAGCGCCAGGGCAGCCGCGAAGGGAACGAGGCAGCCCAGGGCTGCTGCCAGCGCTGCCACCGTGCCCCGGGGCAGCCCCTCTGCACCGTCACCATCACCGTCACTGCCACCAGCCTTGGTGCAGCCGCTGAAGTGGTCGGTGTGGAGCTGCATGAAGAAGGTGTCCAACACGGCGCTGGGCCAGGGGCAGCCCAGCACCTCTGCCAACAGCTCTGTGCAGTTGGAGAGGTCGCTGTAGATGCTGCGGGCAGAGGGGGTGATGCTGGCAAGGCAGATCGCCCCACTCTGGCCTCGAGCATGAGCTTGGCCTGGCTTGCAGCTAGCTCTGCCCGCAGGCCAGGCTGCAGCCACCAGCATGTGCTGGCTGTGAAGAACCGGGCACTCTGCGCGGCTCCGGGTGGAGAGCTCATGGGTGCTCACTGTGGCCAGCGACAGGCATTGCTTGCTGCTGGTGGAGACCAGACCCACCTGCCTACGTGGTCCTAGTGGTAGTGGGTGCCCTTGGAGATGGTGGCAATGGCAGCGTGGAAGGGGGCCCAGCAGTACAGGGAGATCCAGCCACGGTAGGTGTCGAGGCAGCGGCCCAGCCCTTCCAGAACCTCCAGCAGGCCTGGGGGGAGCCCAAGCATCGGTGTCGGGCTGGGCTTGGTGCTGCAGAGGATGACAGCTTCTACTCACCATCCTCGTCCAGGTAGATGTAGTAATCTGGAGGGATGGGTGGCACTGAGGTGGGGACAATTCCCCCAATTACAGTCCCCCAGGATGGTGCAGGTGCCAGGGCAGTGCTGCCCAGGCCCCACCGGAGCAAGAGGAGCAGGAAGCATCGGAGCAACGGTGACCAGAGCAGCATCCTCCCCTCCAGGGCATGCGTGCCAGTCCAGGGAGCAGTGGCTCCAGAGATTTATTGGTATCATGGGGGCTCACAGCCCCCACTGCCCGCACCAGAGCCAATGGTTGGGAAGGTTGGGAGGCAGCAGGGCTGTCCGAGTGGGCCTGACTCAGCAGGCACTGCTGCAAAGACATCAGATAAAGCTGCAAGGAGACTAAAGCTGCAAGGTCAGGACAGGAGGCCTGGGGGCTGCACTGCCACCAGGGGCACCAGCCCCGCCGGGGGCACCTGCACCGCGCGGCTTCATCTCCCCCAGTGCTGGCACCGCGTGCCTCCGGAGCACAGGGCTGCAGGAGGATGCAGTGGGGTGAGCGCGGTCCAGCCGGGCTGGGCTCCCTGCCCTCCCAGCCTGCCGGGAAGCCGCAGCCCCAGGCCCCGCACCCTGTGAGCCCTGCGCAGCTGCACGTTGGCCCCGGCCCCGGCGGGGGGACTGCGTGGCAACACCGGGGAGGGAACAGCCGGGGCAGCGCATGGAGAGAGCAGCCGAGGAGCCGCGGGGAAGGAAGGGGCCGGGCGGCGGGCGAGGCGCCAGCTCGGGGCGCGCTGGGTGGGGGGAGCCCGCGGAGCTGCCCCCGCCCGACGGCTCCTCGCGGCGCCCGTCCTGGCAGCCAGGCCCGGCCGGCGCTGCCGCCCCAAACAGCCGCTTCCTGCCCGGCGCCGCCGCAGGAAGCGCGGCCGCCCGGTGGGCGGCGGCCCAGCGCGGGGCGGGCGGCCCTGGGCCGGCAGCGGGTGCGGGGAGCCCGGGGCAGCCGGGGCGCTGCCCAGTGCGGGATCCGGGCAGAGGCTCCGCAGGACCCTGGGGCAGAGAGTGGCCCCGCCGGGCCGCACGGGCCGCACCGGGACAGGTCCCAGGACACTCCCTCGCGGGACTCCCCCCCCCGCAACCGGCACCGCGCGTGGGACCCGCCTCGGGGGACCCCGCTGCGCGACCCGCGGAAGAGACCACGCCCCCTCGGCAGAAGCCACACCCCCGCGGCGGAGCCCCGCCCCCAGCAATAGAAGCCCCGCCCAGCGCGGCACGGGGGCGTGGCTCAGTGGGGCGGGGCCGGAGGCCGCGCAGGCGCCGTGGCAGCCCCGTACCCCCCCCCCCGCGCGGCGCGATGGCTGAGGAGTGAGTGCGGGGCGGGGGCGGGGCCTGGGGGGCGCGGGCGGGG
>NW_020455613.1:159836-175537 GCF_003342845.1 Nothoprocta perdicaria
GGCTGCAGCGGGAGGGCAGGAAGGGCGGCCCGGAGCGGATCCCCGGCCGTGCGGAGCGCGAGGCGCTCGGGGCCGCCGCCGGGCACGGGGGGGCCCCGCGTGGACCCGGTGGCGTTTGGGGCACCGCGGGGCGTTCGGGGCCATCGCGGGGGAAGCCGCAGGCCTCCGCATTGCCCCTCATGCGGGAAGCTTCCGAGAACAAACGTAAACAGCGACAAGAGCAGCGGCCTTTCCTGGCGCCGTGTCCGTGTGGGAAAGCGAGCGCCGGGTGCGGCCGCGCTGCTGAGGTCGTCGTGTTTTTCCGCCTGCCCGGGGCACCGGGAGAACACGGCAACACCCAAAAACGCTTCGTCCCGCAGGGGATTCGCCGCGGTCCCCACGGGCATGAGCAGCTGCATCCCTGTAAGCTTGCTTAGGGTAGAGCATCTTCTTCTGTGCAAAAGCTCTCCCGGCTTTTCCGAGCAATTTACTGTAATTATTCCTTAAATAGGACTAGCGCAGATTTATGTAATTATTTTTTTGGTGGTCAGAGTCTATGGCGCGTTTAAAATCCGCATGGATTTCTTTTAATATCACTTGTTTATAAGATTAAGATCCCCATTATTTGATTTTTTTTTTCCCCCCTCTCTTTATATAGAAAAATGGAAATCACTGCTCCTGCAACATCCAAGTGCATTATATACTGGAAAAGAAAAGTCAAGTCAGAATATATGCGTCTTCGTCAGCTCAAGAGATTTCAGGCAAATATGGGAGCTAAGGTAAAGACATTATGAGGGTGGTTCTAGCTGAAAGGATATTGCCTGAATCTTGCATGTTAGTTTGTAATCCTAGCGCATTTTAACATTTCGAGTATGTCTTTCTCTCATTGCAGGCTCTGTTTGTGGCCAATTTTGTGAAAGTTCATGAAAAAACTCAAATTCTCAATGAAGACTGGAAGAAGCTTCGAGTCCAACCCGTGCAGTTAATGAAGCCGGTCAGCGGACACCCTTTCCTGAAGCAGGTACAGAGCAGAGAGCGAAAGCAGCACAGCAGCAACAGATGCTGCCTGGAACTGCAGCTTTGCAGGGGGCTTGAAGATCCTTAATCTTTCTGCTTTGTGTTGCCAGATGTCACTATCAGACTGGGCCTGGTTCTTTCCCATATTGTAAAAACAAAAGGTTTTAGAATCAAGGCCTCAGCGTGAGCAAGCCCAGGGCTTAGCGTGTTTGTCTTCCAGCGGGATTTCCTCCTGGCTGTGCCTGCAGGGGTTGTTCCCTCACTGTCCCTCTCTTTGATTATATTCCAGTGCACTGTTGAGAGCATTTTTCCAGGATTTCCAAGTCAGACGCTCTACATGAGAACCCTGAACACAGTGGCATTGGTGCCTATTATGTATTCCTGGTCCCCTCTTCAGCAGAATTTCATGGTATGTAAGAAAGTGCTTTGGTGCAAGGTCTTTGAGAGATTAATGTGTAATCACTACACAGCTGTGGAGCGATTATAGCTTATTCAGTCCACGTGTTCCAAACCGTGTCTGCTCAAGAGATCATGGAAAGTACTATTTTAGTTGCTTGTTTTGCTGAATTCTACACAAGAGCTTTCTTGGCAGGCTAGCTTGCCTTTGTAGTCTCTCCTTTATACCTGACATCTTGATAGGTCACTGTTACTTCACAGGATCCAAAGTGTGAATATTTCATTTCTTAATTGGATTTTTCTTCCACTTGAAATGAAGAGTTTTATTTCTGGGCAGGTAGATCCTATCCTTGTGACTGGGTTACCCTGCTGCCCCCTTTGCAGGGATGCTCCTGAGGGTTAGTTCCTTGATCACGCGGTGCAGTGAATGATCTCCTACAGCTTCTGGTGTCGCAGCCCCGCTCCGTCCTTCCTGGCTGCCCTGTTAAGATGATGTGCTAAACAGAGAGCTAGTCTGTGCCTAACCTGCCCCTGTTCTGATCTGGGGGAGTGTATTTCTGCAAGATGCAGGACTCCCCTGAGCCACAGAGAGCTCGTTGTGTGGCAAGAGCAGTCGTGATGCAAGAGTGTTGGTAATGCAGGAGCTGTGTCCCGCCTGGGAACGAGTCACCGTTTGGCCTTTCAGCAAGTTCTCTTCACAATCTCTCTGCCGTTTTGGGCTGTGTATTATTATTGGCCACTTCTCTGCTTCTGAGTTAGCCTTGGTGTGATAAGTGTTCCCTTTTAAGCAAAATGTGCTTTTTTGGGTCAGAGTTACGCTCTCGGCATAGGGTAACAATGAACTGTCCGTGAGGAGACATCTGAAACTTTGCCTGGGGAGGCTGGACCTTGCTCAGCATTGTGTTGTCTGCACGTGCAAATGGACAGGAGCAGCCTTAGAGACGCAGCCCCACAGGGAATCGGCAAGTGCTCTGTTACTGAATTGTGTCCAATCTCTTGGCAGGTGGAGGATGAAACCGTTCTGTGCAATATCCCTTACATGGGAGACGAGGTGAAGGAAGAAGACGAAACCTTCATCGAAGAGCTTATTAATAACTATGATGGGAAAGTTCATGGAGAGGAAGGTAACCTGGGACCAAGAACACACAGAATGGTCCAGACTCTTGCAAATATGTTATCAAAGCAGTTAAGAAGTCAAAAGGTGGCAGCAGTAACCAGCTTTTCTCTGAGAGTAGAGAAGCAGGAACTTGCCTGCTCTTCTAGTTTTCACAGACACAGTCCTGCCTTTTGATATCCTGCTCTCTTCTGGGCCTGGGATGCTCTGGAGCAGACACTCTTGTTTGCAAGGATTCCCAGGCTTGTTCTGGGATGTAGACAAGTGTGTTAGAGGGTAGGAGGAGCCCAACAATTATTTCACTTGTAATCCTAGCTAAGACTTAATTTGGGCTTTACAGAGATGAAAAGCCAGTGTGTTTTCTTACAGAGCTACCTAGCCTATCATAAGGCTCTGCCTAGAGGGAGGAAGGCCATACAGAACACTCTGTGGTGGCCTTTCTTTAGCTGACTTCTTTAATGAACATCTGTGAAGAGAATAATCATTGAATAATTAAAAATGATTCACCCCTGTGTTAGGTCTGTTGCATTAAGATCAGTTCTTCCTCACTCCTGTCTTGCAGAATTACTAAGGTTCTAGTCACTAACATCGTCCTCTGGCTAGACGGTGCGAGGTGATGGTGCTGACTGCTGTGTTTCAGAAATGATTTCAGGATCCGTGCTCATCAGCGATGCTGTGTTCCTGGAGCTGGTGAACGCCTTGAATCAGTACTCGGATGAGGAAGAGGAAGGACACAACGATCCTGAGGTGAAGCAGGAGGACGGGAAGGAGGAGCTGCCAGTCACAAGGAAAAGGAAACGAGTCGCGGCAGAAGGTGGGTTTGGCCACAGAAGCTGTGGCAGTGTTGGTCATGTCCCGCTGCCTCCCTGGGTAACTGGGCAGTGCTCTCCTGCCATCACTATTTTGACTACTAAGGTGTCATTAAAGGTAGCAGCCAAAGTGGCAAGTTTGGGGAAAGTAATTGAAAAGAGAAAGTTGTTCTCACTCTCCCCTGTGGACAGAATAAAAGTCACCAGCTTGAACTGTAGCAGGGATGAATTAAGATGAGACATCTGGAAAGCCAGTTAATGGTAAGATTAGCAGAGCAGTGCTCCAGGAAGAAGCTCCAGCAGCTTCCCAGGGAAGGCAGTGCAAAAACTTAAGAGTTGCAGGTTTTAAAGTGCAGGTCTGGCAGTCAGCTGCCAGTAGTCCTGTAGGCAGGTCTCACTGTGCTGTAGGACAGGAAGATGGATCAGGCGACCTTTTCAAATCCCTTCTGGCCCCATTTTCCATGTACTTGTGTTCCTCTTTCCTCTCTTGTGCCATCTGGAGTTTATGTTGCCTAGAAGAAGCTGTTTGTGGGGTTTTCCTGTGTCCTGCCTGCCCTCAGGAGCGCTGACTGGTGGCTGCTTCTTTTACTTTGGCTCACAGTGATATGAATAACAAAAACAACAGGACCTTTTGTAAATGCAGAAATACAAAAATGTCTATAAATTTGTATTCTACGGTCATCACCTCCTCTTTTTAGCACTTTGCTAAGTTAATAAAGAATAATCATCCAGTAATAAAGTCCAACCTGAGTAGAGTCCTTTCTCTCTCTAGGTCTCTCCTGACATTTGACAGAGGTTTCCTATTTAGTCTCATCCTGTTTTGGTACAAATAAGTGGTAATACTCTGTTAGAAAACATGGTTGGTAATTCCATAAATACATTATGCTACTTTGCTCAGGAAGTGGTGGAGTGTACTGTATCTGGAAATGCCTTAACCTAATTGCAGCACAAATAAGGCTTATTCATTGTATATGTGATTGCATTTCTATCTCTTAAAATATACACCTACTAGAATCTCTCTCTCTGGAAAAGGAAAGGCATCTTCTGTGATGCTCAAGTCCAGCTTAACTGAGGAATTGTCTCTTTTTCTTTCCTTTTCTTAGGTAACAAAAAGTGTTCTAAGAAGCGCTTTCCAAATGACATGATCTTCACTGCGATTTCTTCCATGTTTCCTGAATATGGCTTCCCGGATGACATGAAAGAGAGGTAGAAGAGCTCCATTTAAATTGTCTGTTACAACTGTGAACAGCAATTAAAGTCTGTATTTCACTGAAAAAAAAACAAAACCAAAATGCTGCTTTGACTGAAAAGCAGAGCTCTGTGGCTTTGGAAAGTAATGTGCTGGGGAGTGTCTTGAGCAGAAAGATTTTTTTGACAACTAGTTCAGTTTAGCCTCAAAGTGTCTAAGACAGGGTCATACCGATCTGTAGTAGTATGTATAACCCTGTAATGCTTCCCAAAATAAGAAAGCATGCATATCTTTGGCCATAGATAGTGGTGGCCAGTGAGAGGACAAGAGGCCACAAACTGAAGCACCAAAAGTTCCACAAGAACTTAAAAAATTTCTTACCAGTGAGGGTGCCAGAGCCCTGGCACAGGCTGCCCAGAGAGGCTGTGGAGGCTCCTTCTCTGGAGATCTTCCAAACCCACTTGGATGCAGCCTGTGCCCCGTGCTCTAGGTGACCCTGCGTGAGCAGGGGGGTTGGACTAGATGATCTCTGAGGTCCCTTCCAACCTTAAGCATTCTATGATTCTGTGGTTCTATGCTCAGTGTTTTTGTTTTCCAATAGGTACCGAGAGCTTACGGAAGTCTCTGACCCCAATGTGCTGCCCCCGCAGTGCACCCCCAACATCGATGGCCCCTGTGCAAAGTCGGTGCAGCGGGAGCAATCCCTGCACTCCTTCCACACGCTCTTCTGCCGGCGCTGCTTCAAATACGACTGTTTTCTGCATCGTAAGTTCAGTCTCCTCTGCGTGCGGCCCGAGAGCCCCCTTTCTCTTCCCTCTTTTCTGTGCTTTACGCTTCTCTGTGCGGTGCTTAGCGGCCCTGCTGCAGTCCTTAGAGGGTGATGCCTCTCTGGCCTTTGGCAGTGCAGCCTTCAGGGGCTGTCAGGGGCCAAAAAACCATTTGCAAACGCAATTCCACTGCTTTCCCCAGGTGGATGGTAAACCAGTCTGTGTGTCAGTCCTTTTTGCCTCACAGTGGCTCAGCACACTGGACTGGAGCCTCTTGGCAGTCTGTGGCAGACATACGGCCACGACTAGACTGTACTCTTATTTTGCAGGAGCTTCTCAGGGGAAGGCATGAATGTTACATTCGTTTTTTCTTTATTGCCTCATTGGAAGTTACAGCTTCATCTTAGTCATATTCCCGTGGTTTTCCCTGCCAAAACCTCATGGATACTGGTTAACTGTTTGGCCTGCGGCTTCCCAGGTCTACGGGCTTTCTTGGAAAGTCATAAGACTCTCTCCTGTGAATAATTTCTTAAAAGATAGAATATTATGACTGCATAGTCTTTTTGTTTCAATATAAACACAAATCTTTTTCCAGCTGCCTGTCCTTTCCAAATGTTCTGCATTGGCTGCTGAGCCGTTGGAGTAGAGGGGGTCAAGTGGTCCTAGGCCACTGTCCTCTGCTCTTAGGAGAGCTTCTCCTGTAGCACTGGGAACAGTGCAGTTCTGGGCTCTCCAGTATAAGAGGGACGTGATGCTTCTAGAGAGGGTCCAGCGGAGGGCAACCAAGATGCTTAAGGGACTTTAACATCTCTCGTATGAGGAGAGACCGAGTGAGCTGGGCCTGTTTTCTCTGGAGAAGAGAAGGTTGAGAGGCTAAGATATCTGTAAGTAAATGAAGGGGGAATGTAGGGAGGAAGAGGCCAAGCTCTTCTCAGTGGTGCCCAGTGACAGGACAAGGGGCAGTGGGTGCAAGCTGCAACACAGGCAGTTCCATCTCCATGTGAGGAGGAACTTCTTCACTGTGAGGGTGCCAGAGCCCTGGCACAGGCTGCCCAGGGAGGCTGGGGAGTTGTCTTCTCTGGAGGTCTTCAAAACCCTCCTGGATGCAACTGGGTGTCCCTGCTGGAGCAGGGGGTTGCACTAGATGATCTCTAGACATCCCTTCCAACCTCAGCCACTCTGGGATTTTGGGACAGCATCAGTCCCCCAGTGCAGCCTCTTTCCTTCATTCATCTAGTGTTGTCCCTGTCCTGTGCTGCATGGGGGAACCTCTTGTGGGAGGATGCTAGCAGTAAAGATAACTATTTTTTTCCCAGCTTTTCATGCTACTCCTAATGTGTACAAACGAAAGAACAGAGAGACCAAGATTGAGCCAGACCCTTGCGGGGCAGACTGCTTCCTCTGGCTGGTACGTTTCTGCATCCCTCCTCCTGGGACCATGAGAGACGTGGGCCTGGCCAGCTTTGCTGCAGAGCTTTGAGGCCTTAGTGCAACTTTGGTGGTTTTCAGAACTAGTCCTAATCTTTAAGCGATTCAGGTGGAGCAGCAAGTAAAGGATGAACCTTGCTTGAAACCTTCCTTGGCAAATTCTCAGCAAAGACTATTCTCATAGCAAGCAAATTATGGGAAGTTATGATGCTAAATGACTTCTCTGGACTCAGTGCTGGGTTTAAAAAATGAAACCCAGGTTAAAAATGGGTGGAAGGAGACTACTATATGTGGGATGGCTCTAACAGTTTTAAAAATGTTCTTTTAGGGGTATAACCTAGCAATGTTTCTCAGGGATGAGAACCACACTAAAGATATGGTGACCTGGTTGCAGGGAGACTGGTGCACTTCATGGTGTCACCACTGGTTGTCTGGCTGAGATGCTGGACACCTCATCACATGTCTGCAGGGCTGCAGCAGAGTAGACCAGAAGCACTTCCCTGCCAGGCTGCCAAGGCAAAAGGTGGAGAAGGGGGATTGGAGCTGGACAGGGAGCCAGTTCTTACCGGGCAGCGAGGCAGAAGGAAGCCAAGCAGAAATGTGTGTGGCAGGCAGCTGGCAGGGCCTTTCCAGTTACAAATGGCTGCCTTCTTTTGGTGGCAGGCCTTCTCCCAAGCCTATGTGCCAGCTCTGTGCCACCCACCTCGTGCTGGGTTGTGCTCTCTTTGCAGGAAGGAGCCAAGGAGTTTGCGGCGCTGCACAACCCCAGGTCCAAGTGCTCAGGCCGGCGCCGCCGGAGGCACCATGTGGTGAGCGCCTCCTGCTCCAACACGCTGGCGTCCACGGTTGCTGAGACGAGGGAGGGAGACAGCGACAGAGACACAGGCAATGAGTGGGCCTCTAGTTCCTCGGGTATGATGCCGTTCTAGAGATACCCCTCTCCCGTGTAGCAGCACGAGCAGAAGCAGCAAACGGGCACCGTTGTGACTGGGGCTCCCTCTTTCTTGCCTCTCGGTCTGTGCACCGGGGGTGTGGAGTTCACGGAGTAACAGAGCTGGTGTTTACAGCTGGCCTTGAATAAACATGAGGGACACGGGGCTCTGCCCTTTGCTGCTGCGGGAGTTCTGCTCTTGCTGGAACAGGGCATGTTGTCAAGCAGAGCAAGCGCTTTGCTGGGAGCTCCAAGAGCTCTTAGCTCCGAGTCTTCCCCCCGGCTGCACGTGAGGAAAGTGCCCCCAGCAGGGCAGGCTGCCCAGGCAGGGCCAGTCTGTGCCTTTGGACGTGCCAAGGCACCAAGAGCAGCGGCCTGGGAGCTGTCGAGGCGAGTGCTTGGCCATGGACACGTAGCGACCGCTTCCCCCGGCCTCTGTGCAGCGGATGAGGCCCGAGCTGCTGCTGCTGCCCGGGGTGCTCCCAGGCCTCCACCATGCTGGCTACACATGCCTGTGGGCTGAGGCCTCAAACAGGAGAGCAGGGAACAGCTTCCTCATCCTCAGACTGTCCCTGCGGCTGCTGTCCTGCTTCGGAGGCTCCGTGACTCTGGGTCTCCGAGTGGGAAGGTGACACGGTGCCTTTTTGGCTCCAGAGGGCCAGTACCACCGTCCAGAGCGAGGCCCCAGGCTGGAGGCAGGACTGCGAGGTGGAGGCTGCCGTGCGTGGGGCTGTCCCTGCGCCGCTGTCGGGACGTGTGGGACGAGGCAGCGAGGCAGGCTGGACCTGGCGCCTCCGGAGGGGCTGCTGTCCCAGCCAGCTCCGGCAGCGAGGGGGTCTTCTCCCTTGCATTATCCTAACGCCCGCGTTTCCCGCCAGAGGCCAACTCCCGCTGCCAGACGCCCACCAAGCAGAAGCTGAGCCCTGCCTCGTCCCAGCTCTTCGCGGTGGAGACGCCGCAGGAGCCCGTCGAGTGGACGGGCGCCGAGGAGTCGCTCTTCCGCGTGTTCCACGGCACCTACTTCAACAACTTCTGCTCCATCGCCAGGCTGCTGGGAACCAAGACGTGCAAACAGGTACGGCCTGGCTTGCTTGGGAGGGCACAAGGCAGGCGCTGCAGCACGTGGCCCAAGGACAGAAGGAGGCCTTTGCCACTGCTTGCTGTTTGTATTTATTTTTTAATCTTCTCTGCCACAAATCACCTTGGGGAATGTGCTGCATCAGTGCAAGGCGGGGTTTTCTGTTGGATGCAGGTGCTGGGGATGGTGAAAACAGCGACTGCCACCAGCCTCGTTCTGCTGCAGCCTTTTATTTTGCAAACTGCTGCTGCTCACGGAATAGCCCTGCACATGTGCAGTGCTGTTGGATTCTCCAGGGTGCCCTCTCTGAGGCTTGGCTCTGGCAAGGTGGAGGGTCGTCTTTTCCAAGCACAATTAGTAATGACCCCTGTTCCAGTGAAATTGGGAGCAGCACTGCCCCACTTTTGGTCCAGTCAGCGGGAGGCCTCTTGCGCCTGCTTCCTTGTGCTCTCTCTGCTCATGCTTTAGATAAAAATGACTCGAGTGCCCTGAACTTTATTCTTCTTTTTGCTTCTGTTGTTTTTTGGTAGGTCTTTCAGTTTGCGGTGAAAGAATCACTTATAACAAAACTGCCAACAAACGAATTAATGAATCCATCCCAGAAGAAGAAAAGGAAGCACAGGCAAGTGTTGGACAAGCTTGTTTTGTTCTTAAAGTGCAACCAGATCCACTGCTTTCTGTGCCAAAGTGTTCCTGGTAATCCCCATCTGGCTCCCATCTGCACCCGCTTCCTAGTGTCACACAGGGCTGCTTGTGCTGGGAACTGGCCGGGGTCCCTGGTGTGGCTGCCCTACTTAGCAAGCTGGGTGGGTTGGTGCCCACGGGCTTCTCTCTGGAGGAGAGGGCAGCGTGGTGGCTGCCTGGGCCCAGTGCTGCGAGAGGACCAGTCCTATTACCCTAACGGTGGCCTCCTCTAAGCTCCCCGACTCGCAACCTACTTTATTTTTTTGTTCTGGTCCCAGTCTATCCAGCTGCTGTGCTGTTCCAGGATACTATCCTGCTTTAGCGCTCACCTTAAGTAACTTCTGTTCTAGCTGTGTCGTTCTCCTGTTTTCCTACTTCTCTGGCTGTCTGGTAGTTATTAATGCATGAAGCTGTCAGAGTCACTGGAAGCTCCTCTCTGCAGCCGCTGCGCTGCGGCAATGTCGGGAACAGTCAGTCTTGGCTGCACGTTCCTCCTGGAAGCCCGTGCCTTCCCCTCAGACACTCCCTCTGCTTCCCTTTCAGGCTGTGGGCTGCGCACTGCAGGAAGATTCAGCTGAAGAAAGGTAGCGTTGGCTGTGGCTGTGCTGTGAGTTGTCTACACGGCCGCGCACCCCGGGAATCCAGTTCTCGGGTTCTGACTTCCACCACGGGAGAGTGGAGCCCTTCCCTGCGGCCTGGCAGCTCCAGCTGCGGCAGCGTGGAGGGAGGAGAGCGGCTCCCCTCCGCCGGCCCCGCTTGGCTGCGGCGGGACGAGCTCGGCTGCGGCGCTTCCACGTGAACCGCCGCTGTGCCAGTGTTCCTGCTGGGGCAGTACGTGCAGTCCAGCCCTGCTCCCCTCCTAGGGGAGGCCGAGGCTTGGCGTGCAGTCCCTGTGCAAAACGGGCTGTGCGCGGGCGAAGCGGACATGTGTCATGGGTTAGTAATCACACCCCGGTGTCTGCTGCATTGCTGCTGGGCTCCCTGCCCTCTGCAGGACAAAGGAGAACTTGCACGCTCCCTGCTCCAGAGCCTGGGGCATCTTGCTCTGAAATGTTTCTGCTCCTGAATCATGGCATTTCTGCTCTATTTCTAGATAACTCACCTACCCAGGTGTACAACTACCAGCCCTGTGACCACCCTGAACACCCCTGTGACAGCTCCTGTCCTTGCATCATGACCCAGAATTTCTGTGAGAAGTTCTGCCAGTGCAACCCTGACTGTAAGAAAAAACCTGAGACTATCACGTGTGATAACAGCCAGCCCTCTGACAAAGACCAGAGGGAGAGTGTAGACGTGGGACTTGCCAACGGCTTATATTGTTTTTGCATTCACATCACTGCTCTGTGCTCCATCTGCAGCAGTTTGATTAGCAGTCTGCTAAGGTCGAAGTGAGAGCTTGAGGGAAAGTGTATGTTCTGTGCTGCCCGTGATTTACAGGAGCAGGAAACACATTCTCTCATTGGAGAGTGCTTGTCTTCATGTCTGTATGCAGCATCACCAAGCCATCTGTGATGCTGCTGACTTGCTGAAGGGAAGGTGTGTGGCTGGAATGAGGAAGCGAGCTGGGTCCCTGCTCTGCCACAGTCGCCCTTCCTTGCTGAGGAAGCTGCATTCCCACTCCTGGGATGGAGACAGCAGCGCTTACCCACATCACGAGGGCTTCTGAGGGTCAATTGCCTAAGGGTTAGAATGCAGCTTGGGGTCTGTAGGGACTGTAACGTGGCAGAGCACCAACTCAGGCTCCAAACTTGTCTATACTGATGAGATAGGTTATATTTTTTTGTCAGATACTTATTTTTTGGCGTGTGTGTGTCCCAGCTCCTTTGCACAGAGAATGTTCCCATGATTTATTGCTTGTTTCTGTGATTTATTGCTGTCATCAGCTGGGTGTTCTGGCTGCTTCACGTTGTCTGTCCCGGTGCATTTTTTTTTAAGCGAGCCCTGTCGTGGCGCCTCGGGGAAGCGGGAGGGTGACTCAGGGCCCAGAGCAGTGGGATGTAAAGTGTGTTCCAAGCTCGCAGGCACCTTCGTCGTGTTACCGAGGTGGCTGCTGGTCATGGTGCACACGTGGTCCCAAGAACCTGCTGTGTGTGTGACTTGGTCCACGTGAAGCTTCCTTTTGGGCAGCGACGTCCTGTTTGTACTCTGAAGAAAACCCCCTCATCTGTGGGTTGTTGTGCAGGTCAGAACCGCTTTCCAGGGTGCCGCTGCAAAACGCAGTGCAACACCAAGCAGTGCCCGTGCTACCTGGCAGTGCGGGAGTGCGACCCGGACCTCTGCCTCACCTGCGGGGCCTCCGAGCACTGGGACTGCAAGGTGGTCTCCTGCAAGAACTGCAGCATCCAGCGGGGGCTCAAAAAGGTACTGGCAGCAGCTCTGCAGTGGCAGGGCCAGGGCTGCTTCAAGCCTGGTGATGAATTCATCTCTCAGCGGGTGGGTGGGCTGCCCACGGCCGCCTAAGAGGGAGGGAATGTGGGCAGAGAAGCTGCTCTGCCCGTGTTTCTATAGCATCTACTTGGGAGCTTGGGTTAAGAATGTGCAAATAGAGAGAGAATTACATAAGCAAGAAGGATATGTACTTACTCCCATTTTATTTCTCCTAAAATATTTGACATGGTGATACTGGGATGAGGAGCATAGCAGGCAACATGGCACGGTTGCTCCCGGGCACCGCTCTGGCGCCAGGACGTGCAGCTTGCCAGCGCCTGGGCTGCTCGTGCTGCGCGAGGTGGCAGCCCTGCAGACCCTGACCATCTTCATGTCATCCTGGCTCTAGCATTTGCTGCTGGCACCCTCTGATGTGGCTGGCTGGGGGACGTTCATCAAAGAATCCGTGCAGAAGAATGAATTTATCTCTGAGTACTGCGGTGAGGTGAGTGCCGCTGCCCTTTGGGAGCGCTTGCTGGGGCTGCTGTGCTGTGCAATTAGGAGTGTGATTGGGTGCTTAGCACGGGTGCTTCTCAGCCTCTGCTCGAGGGGGTCATATCTTACCCAGGTCAGCTGTGGTCTGGCCAAAGGGCTCACACTGACAGGGTTTGGGATTGAATTTTGTTTGCTATTCTGTTTTGGGAGGCACCTCAACATGTCTAGCTCTTCTACCACAGGGGAGTGTCCCCCGATCCGTGTTGCTGTCTGGGAGGCCAGCAGCCAAACTCTGCTCCCTCTGAGCCTCCCTGAATCCTCATGAGTGTGGGAGGGCAGGAGGATATTTCCAGGAGCTATTATTCCACACAGAGGTCCTTGCTGTGCCCTCAGCCACTGAATCCCCCTCAGAGCAGTCTCCTTCTCCAGCTTATTTCACAGGATGAGGCCGACCGGCGAGGCAAGGTCTATGACAAGTACATGTCGAGCTTCCTCTTCAACCTCAACAACGGTAACTTGGGTGATGCCTGAGGGAGCGGGTGGGAGATGCCTGCGCTTCCTGCCCGTACCCACCGTTTGGGAGGCTGGTGGGTGGGCACGTGGGTCTGCCCATCTGTCACAGGTGTAGCAGCCTTGTCTTTGCAGGATACCAGAGAGTTCTGTTTTTATTTCAACAGATTTTGTTGTTGATGCCACACGCAAAGGAAATAAAATCCGCTTTGCCAACCACTCTGTGAACCCCAATTGCTATGCCAAAGGTGAGATATCCCTTCCCGGGCAGATGCTGTTAGGTAAAACAATGTCTTGGAATCCTGCTTAGCTCTGGGAATGCAGAGGACTCGCCAAGGTCCTGAGTCTCCTTGAGTCCAGAAGAGCAGCAGGACTTCAAAGACGTGGACGAATTTTCCTTCTCTCTGCACAAATCACATCTGTGCTGCTGAGGGCCCTGCCCAGCTCTGCCGTGGCCCTGGCTCCGCAGAGAGAGGTGGCCGCTGCCGGCGGGGCATGTAGCTGCTCCCCACAGAGGTGCCCTGTCCGTGCTAGGCAGGCACTTGGGTACTGTGGCCTGGAGGTGGGCAGGTCGCCGTGGCATGGGGAAAGCGCGTGTGGCTTCCCAGCCTGCGCTGGAGGGCTGCACGTCTCTGATCCCACCTCTCTGGTTGCAGTTGTGATGGTGAATGGAGACCATCGGATAGGAATCTTCGCCAAGAGGGCCATCCAGGCGGGAGAGGAGCTCTTCTTTGACTACAGGTGACACGGGGGTTGTGCTGTGGGGGTGGAGACTGTTTTATGTCTGTAAATATGTGCACACGCTTACAGGGAGCACAGGAGATGGTGACAGCAGCCGTGATTTTCCTGTCCTACAGGTACAGCCAGGCAGATGCCTTGAAGTATGTTGGCATAGAGAGGGAGACGGATATCATCTAGGCCCGGTGCTGGGTGGCCCCGGCACCCCTCGCTGCTGCACCTCTAAGCAATGCCATGTTTGCTTCACGCTTACATGACTGCTGCCAGTGTTCCCATTGCTGTGTGTCACCAGTGCTACATTCCATCCCGACACGGGCCAGGGCTGCTCGGGCACGGAGCGTGAGGTGGCTGCACCCACCGGGGGCAGTTTTGCCCAGCCCTGAGGTGGCGCAGGCACCAGAGCCTGATGCTGTCGGTGGCCTCCGGGGCTGGACACTGCCTTGATGTGGACCGAGGTGACTGGGGCCTGGAGAAGGACCTGCCAGGAGCTCTCAGAGGCTCTTTCCACTTTCCACCAGCGGCTGGAAGAAGAGCAGGTGAAGGGAGCACCTGCCCCAAGGTGCAGAGGGCCGAGCGTGGAGGCCCTGGGCCTCTGCTGCCTCCTGCTGCACGTTTCATCCTGTCGCTGAGGCCACAGGGACGTGGTTGGAAATGCAGAGACTTGGCCCCGCGCCTGCACGTGTGGCCACAGCAGTCGCTGGCCCCACAGCTGCTGCCAGCGAGTCCGTGTGGCATCAGCCATGGGGCTACGAGCAGTACTATGCAAAAAGTCACTTTTGGTAGGAGCTGATCAGAGCTGCTCAGAGACAAAGAACAGGAGAGAGGATTTGCTGCAAGCAGCAGAGGAACGAGTTTCCCCTTGGACACTTCTGGATCTGTGGGAGCAGATCCCCTGGGGCTCCGGGCCTCCCTGCTGGCAGCAGCTCCTGGGCGCTGCTTAGCTGGGCTCGAGCAGGGCTCGACAGATCTCACCGGCTGAGCGGGGAGGAGGGGGCCTCCTAAGTAGGGGGGCTCCTAACAAAGGGGTTTCTCGCGCTCTGGTCACTGGCTCCAGGGAGAAAAGGGGAAATGTTCTCGGTTGAGATGGGGTTTGGCCTTAGCATCCCATGCAAACAAAGAAAAAGGGTTTAAAAAAAAAAAAAACCAAGCACTTTAAATTGCACCTTCTCCACCTGTAGCCTGGGGGCCCTCGGGCAGAAGGGCTGGTCCCAGGCTGTGCCCTTGGAGCCCGGTGCTCCCCAGCCCTGTCCTGTCCACGCCGCCCGCCGCATCCGCCCCGCGCCAGCCCTGTGTCTGTGGTTCCTCCACGGTGACTGAGAATGCACTTTAGCGGTAACGCGGCTTGTAACCTTCGTCTCAATAAAGTGGTAGCCAACGCGCTCCCTGCCCGGCCTGCGCGGGAGCCCCCCGGCACGGCGCTTGGGCACGGCGCCGGGCGCTGCGGGGAGCTGGATCAGCCCCGTGAGGACGGTGCCGAGCGCGGCCCGGGGGGCGCGAAGGAGCCGGGGGCACCCCGGGCCGAGGAGGGGACGGGGGGAAGCAGTGGGTGCGGGAGCAGCAGGTTGCAGGTAGGGGCTGGAGGAGCCCCCGGAGCAGGGATCCGTCCCAGCCCCCTGGAGCGGGGATCCGTCCCGGCTTCCCGGAGCAGGGCTGGGGAGCAGGGCCGGGGCCGCGGGAGCAAAGCCCCGCAGGGCAGGCCTCAAACGCGGTCGTTCTGCCTTTATTTGAGTATCCTCACATTTCAGTCAACAAAAGAGCATTTTTAAAAATAAAGTGCCCAGCGGAGCTAGGCCTTTGGCGGGTAGATGCGGTTCCGTAACGTCCTCGAACGCTCGCGGAGCGCGACCAGGCGGCCCCGGGGCCAGGCCGGCGCGTCCCGCAGCCACGGCCCCCGCCGCGCGCCCGCTCCGGCTGTCACGTCTTGACGGCAACTCCATGTTGGTTTTTGGTTTTTTTTATAGAAACCCATAGAATAAAAAAATCAGAGTGTAGTAGAATCTCCAGCAAGGCAAACGGTAGAAAGAATCCGTACCTGCATGGCGGGGAAGCGGCGGCTCTCGGCGAGGTGCGGGTGGCGGCATGCGCGGCGGCCGGGCTCCGGCGCCGCCGGGGGCTCGTGCGCCGTTCGGTGGCGGCTCTTGCTAAGCGAGTACGCAAGCGGCTAATCTAGGTGCTAGCGGGGCGCGCGCAGCCGGGGGA
>NW_020455613.1:175653-181490 GCF_003342845.1 Nothoprocta perdicaria
GGCCCGGGGCGCCCGGCCCGCGCGCCGCGGCGGTGCCGTCTAGTCGCCCTTGGGCTCCTCGGGGATCTGGGGCAGGCCCTGGTCGTGGCGCGTGGGCTTGGCGCCGCCGTAGTCCTGCACGGCCTTGGGCTCGTTGGTGCGGTACGAGCCCTTGTAGCGGTGGTGGTAGAAGTAGAGCAGCGCCAGGAGCGCGCCGAGCAGCAGCAGCAGGAAGACGACGACTGCGGGGAGCGCGCGGGTGAGGGCGGGCAGGGCGCGCGGGCCGCGCGCTCCCGCCGCGGGCGCCACTCACAGCCCACGATGACGCCGAGCCAGCCGTCGTCGTGCACGTGCGGGAAGTCTGCGGGAGAGCGGGCGCCGGGGCTGAGCGCGGGGCGGGCGCCGCGGGCCCGGCGGCAGCACGGTGGCGGCAGCGCCTACCTGTGCCCAGGTACCAGGGGTCCATCTCGGGCGGGATGAGCAGGGTGCCGAGCGGCAGCTTGGCAGCGCAGCTCGACTCCACCAGCTCGCCGCGCACGCTGTAGGGCGCCGGGGCGCCGCCGGGCCGGAAGATGGCCTTGAGCGGCACGATGCTGTTGAACTTGACGCCCGAGAGGCAGCCCGAGAAGCCGGGCGTGTTGTAGCGCTGGATCTCGGGGTCGATGACGCCGGTCTCTGCGGCGCGCAGGGCAGGGCTGAGCGGCGCCGCCCGCGGCGCCGCCCGCCGCGCGCCTCCCCCGGCCCCGCTCACCCATCACGCGGCCCAGGTAGAGGTTCTTGGGCGAGTCCAGCTTGCTGTCCACGAAGGGCGAGAACTGCTGCTCCATGACGGGCAGGTAGTCAACCTGGGCGGGGAGAGAGGGCACCGTGGGCACCCCGCGCCCGCCACCCACCGCCGCCCGCCGCGGCACCCACCTGCGTGTAGAGCATGCGGTAGAAGCGGGTGATGTTGACGTGGTGCGGCCGCCCGTCCGTCACCGGCTTGGTGGTGAGGGCGAAGACGTAGGGGCTGGTGCCCAGCTGGTAGCGCAGCTGGAGGCTCCCTGCGGGGCGGCGCGGGCTGTGAGCGGCCCCGGCCCGGCCGCGGCGCCCGCCCGCGCCCCGCGCCCTCACCGTCGTCCTTGATGAGCACGGCCAGGTAGTCCTTGACGAAGGAGCTGACGTAGAGCAGCACGGCGGGCGCGGCGGTGGTGCTGAAGCTGAAGCTCACCTCCTCGCTCGTCAGGTTGTAGCCGGGCAGCGGCTGCCAGGGGCTGCCCACGAGGCTGGCGAACTCGCGGGCCGCGTGCAGCGACACGGGCAGGATGTTGTAGCGCACCCAGGTGCCCTCCTCGAAGTAGCCGCCGATGTCTGCGGGGCGCCGCGGGCGTCAGCGGGGCCCGGCCACGCGCCCCAGGGTGCCCGCGCGCGGCGCCGCCGCTCACCGCGGTTGCAGAAGGGCCCGTCGAAGGCGGAGACGCTGCAGTTGCAGGTGTAGTGGCTGTAGCGCTCCACGCAGAGCCCGCTGTTCTGGCAGGGCACGGGCGGCTCCTGGCAGTGCCCGCTGCAGTTGACGCGCACGCCCTCGCTGGCGTTGGCCTTGCCCTCCAGGTTGAGCGTCACGCCGTTCATGCGCAGCGCCCGCAGGCAGCCCAGGAAGGGCCGCATCTTGTGCTCGGCGGCGCCTGCCGGGAGGCGTCAGCGCCGCGCGGCCACCGCCGGCCCCGCTGCCACCGGCCCTGCTGCCACCAGCCCCCCTTGCCACCGGCATCCATTGCCACCGGTCCCCATTGCCACCGGTCCCCATTGCCACCAGCCCCCATTGCCACCGGCACCCATTGCCACCGGTGCCCATTGCCACTAGCCCCGCTGCCACCAGCCCCGCTGCCACCAGCCCCCATTGCCACCGGCACCCATTGCCACCGGTCCCCCTTGCCACCAGCCCCGCTGCCACCAGCCCCCCTTGCCACCGGCATCCATTGCCACCGGTCCCCATTGCCACCAGCCCCCATTGCCACCAGCACCCATTGCCACCGGCCCCCATTGCCACTAGCCGCCACTGCCACCAGCCCCACTGCTGCCAACCCCATTGCCACCAGCCTCCATTGCCACTGGCCCTGTTGCCACCAGCCCCGCTGTCACTGGCCCCCATTGCCACTGGCCACCATTGCCAACAGCCTCCGCTATCACTGGCCCCCATTGCCACCAGCCCCATTGCCAGTGGCCCCACTGCCACTGGCCCCGCTACCACCGGCCTTCATTGCCACCAGTCCCGCTACCACTGGTCCCATTGCCACCGGCCACCACCAGCCCCATTGCCACCAGCCCCGCTGTCACCGACCCCCATTGCCACCAGCCCCATTGCCAGTGGCCCCACTGCCACCGGCCCCCATTGTCACTGGCCCCCGTTGTCACCAGCCCCACTGCTGCCAACCCCACTGCCACCGGCTCTGCTGCCACCGGTCCCTCTGCCACCAGCCCCCGTTGCCACCGGCCCCCATTGCCGTCGGCTCCCACTGCCATCAGCCCCCATTGCCGCTGGCCCTGCTGCCACCAGCCCCGCTGTCACCAGCCCCCATTGCCATGCGCCCCGTTGCCACCGGCCCCGCTGCCCACGGCCGGCGGGCGCCGTGCTCACCCACGTAGAGCGGCCGGTCGAAGCTCAGGTGCACGAAGCTCTGCGGCGGCGCCGGGCGCACCACCCAGGGCAGCTTGTCCACCCGCAGCCGCGCCAGCTTCACGTTGAGCTCGGCCTTCACCTGGTGCCACTCGTCGTCGTTCCAGGGCACCGGCGAGCGCACCGTCAGGTTCTCGTAGCCGTTGCCCACGTCGTAGGCGAACATGACGTCCCGGGAGGCTGCGGGCGGGCGCGGGGTGAGCGGGTGGCGCCGCCCCCGCCCCGCGCGCCACCCGGCCCCGCGCCCGCCCTACTGTTGAGCTCCACGCGGATGTAGTAGCGGGAGCCAGGGTTCTCCAGGAAGACGCCGGACGGCGCCGTGGTTTTGAAGTAGAAAGAGATGTCGAGGCTGTGGTTGGCCTGGAAGGTGGGGAAGAGCAGCGCCGTGCCGCGGTTGAAGGAGACCGTGTTCCAGGTGTTGCCTGCGGGAAGGACGGCGGCGTGAGTGCCCGCGGGGTCCCGCAGCGCCCGCCCGCCGGCCCCGCACTCACGGTCCCCGTAGCAGCGCAGCGGCCCCAGCAGGAACTGGGCCTCGGAGCCCGAGCGGTTGGTGTCCCCCACCACCACCTGCGTGACGGGCAGGTGGTCCACGAAGGTCAGCAGGCCCCGGTCCGTCCTCCTGCAAGGGCGCCGCGTGAGGCGGGCCGCGGGGGGCTGGCGCCCCGCGCCGCGGGCACCCCGCTCACCACAGCGCGTGGTCGGCGTCGCAGTTGCAGAAGTACTTGGGGTCGGCGCAGTTCTTGTCCAGGCCGCAGGCGCAGCGCTGGATGCCCGGCCGCGAGCCGCCCCAGTAGTAGTGACGCTCGTTGTGGCGGCCCATCCAGAAGCTGAAGGGCAGCCCGGCTGCGGGCAGCGCGGCAGGGTAAGGGCGCCGCGTTGCCCCGTGGCATCGCCCCGCGGCGTCGCCCCGTGGCGTCACCCCACTGCATTGCCCTGCGCATTGCGCTGCAGCATCACTCCCCGGCACTGCCCACTGCATCGCCCTGTGCATCATGCTTCAGGATCGCCCCCCGGCACTGCCCCACTGCATTGCCCTACATGGCACCCTGCAGAATCGCCCCCTGGCAGTGCCCCACTGCATCGCACCACATGTCACCCTGCAGCCTTGCCCCCTGACACTGCCCCATTGCATTACCCTGTGCATTGCACTGCAGCATGGCCCCCTGACACTGCCCCACTGCATTGCTCTGCACGTCACCCTGCAGCATCGCCCCCCAGCAGTGCCCCACTGCATCGCACCACCGGTCACCCTTCAGCATGGTTCCCCGGCAGTGCCCCACTGCATTGCCCTGCGCATCACCCTGCAGCATCGCCCCTGGGCACTGCCCCATTGCATTGCCCTGTGCATCATGCTGCAGCATCTCACCGCAGCAGTGCCCCACTGCATTGCCCTGCACGTCACCCTGCAGCATCGCCCCTGGGCACTGCCCGGCACCGCATTGCACCACATGTCACCCTGCAGCCTTGCCCCCCAACACTGCCCCTCTGCATTGCCCTGCGCATCGCCCTGTAGCCTCGCCCCCGGCAGTGCCCGGCGCCGCGCGCCGCACTCACAGGGCGTGTTGAGCAGGCGGGAGCTGTAGCAGTGCAGCTCGATGCGCTGCTCGCAGTACTCGGAGGCGTTGGCCAGCGCGGCCACCTCGGCCCACGAGGCGTTCCAGTACTCCACCTCGCCCAGGAAGGGCCGCTCCACGCTGGAGCCCGTCACCCGCGTCGCGTAGTGCCGGTTGTGCCGGATGATGGTCCAGGCACGCTCCTCTGCGCCAGGAGGGGCCCTTAGCACCCAGCGCCCCGGGGACGCCCCGTCCCGCCCCGCGCCGCCCACCTCGGATGTCGCAGTACACGGTGAAGGGCTTGAGCGGCCCGCTGCCGTCGGGGTCGATGGTGTAATTCCCCGAGGTCTTCCCGCTGACCCGGTAGGCGTCGCACGACTCCTTGTAGAGGGCTGGAAAAGGGGAGGCCGGGCTGAGCGCGGGGGGCGCCGGGGGCCGTCGCGCCGCCGCCGCCGCCGCCGGGCCCCGTCTCACGTTTGTGGCAGGTCTCGCCCTTGTAGCCCGTCAGGTCGCAGACGCAGGTGAAGTCGTCCCAGGACTGCTCGCAGCGGCCGTCGTGCTCGCACAGGTTGGGGGTGCACCTGGGGGGGCACGGGGGGCTCGTGTGCCGGCGCCCGCCGCGCACGGCGCCCGCCGCCGCCGCCGCTACCTGTCGACGATGGCGCAGACGTTGAAGAAGACGTCGGCGAAGCGCCCCAGGCGGCGCTGCTCCAGCAGCTCCAGGTCCACGGGCTGCATGTCCACGCTGAGCATCTGCAGGCAGCCGTGGAAGGCCGTCTGGTTGGAGCGGCAGCCCGTCAGCGAGGCCGGCTTGGGGCAGCCTGCAAGGCACGGCGCGTCAGCGCGCCGCCGCGTCCCCACGCGTCCCACTGTGCCCCCATGTGTCCCACCGCGTCCTGCTGCCTCCCAGTGTGCCCCCATGTGTCCTGATGTGTCCCGCCACATCCCGCTGCATCCTGTCACATCCCACTGCATCCCAGTGTGTCCCCATGTGTCCTGCTGCATCCCAGTGTGTCCCCATGTGTCCCACCACGTCCTGCTGCATCCCAGTGTGTCCCCATGTGTCCTGCTGCATCCCACTGCCTCCCAATGTGTCCCCATGTGTCCTGATGTGTCCCACCATATCCCGCTGCATCCTGTCACATCCCACTGCATCCCGAGGTGTCCCCATGTGCCCTGCCACATCTCGCCACATCCCACCGCATCCCGCTGCATCCCAGTGTGTCCTACCGCATCCCACCGCATCTCAGTGTCCTGCTGCATCCCACCGCATCCCGCTGCATCCCAATGTGTCCTGCCATATCCCATCACATCCTACTGCATCCCACTGTGCCCCAGCACATCCTGCTGCATCCCAAAGTGTCCCGCTGCATCCCACCGCATCTCAACATGTCCTGCTGCGTCCCACCGCATCCCGCTGCATCCTGCTGTGTCCCATCCCACTGTGTCCCACTGCATCCCGCCGCATTGCGTTGCATCCCGCTGTGTCCCGCCGCATCCCGCTTCACCCCCCCCCGCCCACCTCCGAAGAAGTACTGGCTGCCGGTGCGCAGCTGGAAGGGATGCGCCACGCGGAACTCGGCGCCGTCGTCGTCGTCGATGGTGACCACGGCGGAGCCCTCCCGCGCCACCAGCTGCACCGAGTGCCA
>NW_020455613.1:181705-191005 GCF_003342845.1 Nothoprocta perdicaria
GCCCCGGCGCCCGGCCCACCGGCGGCGAACTCCAGCTTCTTCTTGCCGGGCTGCGCGATGGAGACGTTGAGCTGGCCCTGGCTCAGCACCAGCTCCAGCGAGCCCAGGCGGTCGGCGAAGCTCGTGTAGAGCAGCAGCCCCGCGGCGTCCCACGAGCGGAAACGGAAGCTGACAGCCAGGCGGTTGCGCCGCGGGATGCCCGGCACCTGCACGTAGTTGTTGATGCCCGCGAAGGTGATGGGCGCGCTGGGCTGCTCCCGGCAGTAGTGGCCCACGCTGCCCTGCGGGGCACGGGGGTGGTGAGCGGGCAGAGCCCCCATTCCCCAGTGCAGCCCCAGTCCCTACAAGCAGCCCCAGTCCCCCCATGCAGCCCCAGTCTCCCCATGCAGCCCCAGTCTCTACAAGCAGTCCCAGTCCCCCAATGCAGCTCCAGTCTCCCCATGCAGCCCCAGTCCCTACAAGCAGCCCCAGACCCCCATGCAGCCCTGCTCCCCTAATGCAGCCCCAGTCCTTCCATGTGGCCCCAGCCCCTCCAAGCGGCCCCTGTCTCTCCATGCAGTCCCACTCCCCACATGCGGACCCAGCCCCAGGCCCTCCAATGCACCCCCCATCCCCCCATGCAGCCCCAGTCTCCCCATGTAGCCCCAGTCCCTACAAGCTGTCCCAGTCCCCCCATGCAGCTCTGCTCCCTCCATGCAGCCCCAGCCTCGGTCCCCCTGTGTGGCCCCAGTCCCCCCATGTGGCCCCAGTCCCCCCGTGCAGCCCTGCTCCTCCTGTGCAGCCCTAGTCCCACCAATGCAGCCCCAGTTCCCCAATGCAGCCCCGCTCCCCCCATGCAGCCCCAGTCCCAACCGCAGTCCCTCCAAGCAGCCCCACTCCCCCGCTTCGGCTCAGCTCCCCCAAGGCAGCCCCGCTCCCCTCCTTCGGCCCCGCTCCCCCCGTGCGCCCCCCCTGCCCGGCAGCCGGCCGTGCGCCCCGGGGCAGCCGCGACCTTGCCCGGTCGATGCAGGGCTGCGCGGACGAGTGCGGCAGCGGCCTCGCATCACCCCACTGCAGGGAGGGGCGCCTGGGCACAAGCCCCATCCCATGGTGGGGTTGGGAGCCCTGGGAGGGGGTCCCTCCGTAGCAAGGATGGGGTCACCCCGGGCAAGCACAGGGGGACGGGGGCGGCCCTTGCAAGGCCGGGCCCCTGCGCCGCGGCGCGGGCTGCACCTCGAAGCGGATGTTGGAGCGGCGGTGCCGGGCCAGCTCGGCGATGTTGACCCCGTTGAACATGATGTTCTCCACGCAGCCGCGGAAGTTCTGCCGGTAGGTGAGGTGCTGCTTGTCCTGGTCGATGACGCCGCCGAAGAAGAGCTGCGGGCAGAGGGACAGGGGCTCAGCCTGGCGCTGGGGAGGGCACCAGGTCCCCGCGCCCGGCGCATCCCACCTCGGTGTCGAGGTCGAGCTGGTCGAAGGTGCCGTGGCAGCGGAAGCGCTTGACCTCCCCGTCCAGCGTCAGGTTGACGTGGTGGCCGTAGCGCTCCACGTGCACCGAGTGCCAGTGCTCGTCATCCAGCAGGCTGCCCACGGCCACCGTGGTGTGGCCCTCGGTGGCGTGCAGGGGGCTGCTGCCTGGGGAGGGGGCTCGTCACCCTGCGCTCGCCACACCGGCCCCAGCGCCGGCCCGGGCCCCGTCTCACCTAGGCTGATGTGCAGGAACAGCTGGGCCTGCTTGAGCTCCAGCGTGATGTAGTCGCCCTGGGCGCCCTCGCCATGCATCAGCACCCCGTCCTGCTCCACCGTCTTGAAGTTGAAGGAGATGTCATCCTCCATGGTGCTGATCCTCTTGGCACGGAAGCGGTAGGAGATGGCGTCGTCGCCGTCGAAGTAGAGCACGTGGGACCCTGTGGGGTCACGGGGCTTGGGCAGCGCCCGCGGCGCCTCTCCCGCCGAGCGGTCCCCGCGCGGCCCCCCGCTCACGGTAGGGGCAGCCGTAGAGGCCCAGGCGCAGCCCGATCTTCCCGCGCGGGTTCCAGGCCACGGGGATGATGCGGATGTAGCGTGCCAGGATGGGGTAGTGCAGGTCGTGCCGCACCACCCCGCTCTCGTTGACATTTCCAAAGAAGGTCTGCGAGTGTGAGGGGGGGAAGGAGATCAGAAGCATCCAGGGGCAGCAGGAGAGCCCCCCCCAACCCGCAACCCCCCCCTACCCAGTTGCTGCCCTGCTGGAAGAAGGGCTTCCAGCTGGTGGGGTGGTCGCCGTACAGCACGATGTAGCGCGTGAGCCAGTCGTAGGTGTTGAAGGTGCCCTGCGTGGCCACGGCGTTGATGCGGTGCTTCTGCATCAGGTCGATCTGCAGCCAGGGCTGCTTGTCGCGGGGGTCGGGGGACCAGCCGCTGGTGCCTGGTGGGGGGCAGCGCTCAGACCCTGCCCGGATCCGCATGGGGGCTCCCCACGCCGCCCCCCGCCCTGCGCCGCAGGACTCACTGTGCAGCCGGGCGAAGCTGGCCGAGTAGAAGATGTTGTACCGGGAGGAGGCACCGATGGAGTAGGAGTAGAGGGGGGCCACGAGCTCATCGTAACAGGGCCCTGCGGGAGCAGGTGCTCAGGGCAGAGCGCAGCGTCCTCCTTACCCCCCCCGCTTCACGTCGCGGCCCCATGGGGACCAGCGACGCGGGCGGCTGCTGCAACCTGCGCCCGGCCGGGCCAGGAGCCGCCGCGGCCCGCGGGGCTCTGTCCGGTCCCGGCCCCGCGCGGGCCCCGCGCCGAGGCGGGGGCTGCTCCGGCGGGGGCCCTGGCCCCGGGTCGGTGCGGGGCTCGACGGCGCGTCCGTGCGGCTCCGCTCTCCCTCTTCCCTCCCACTGCGGAGCTGACACACCTCTGCGGGCAGCGCCCCGCGCCGCCCCGCGCTAACGTGGGCGGCGGGGAGCCCCGGCACCCCCGGCCTCCCCCCGCACCCGGGGTCCCGCCGCGCCCGGGGCGGGGGTTTGTGCCGGTGCCGGCAGCATCCGCGGAGGAGGCTCCGGCGGGACGGGGCCCCCGGCCCTCGGAGGCGGCTCCAGCGCTGCGGACGGACCCGGGCAGCCTTTGGGCCAGGCGGGGGACGCTCCCCTGCGGCCCGGCTGTCCCCGGCTGCCCCCGGCTGCGGGTCCTCTGTGCAGAAGCCGGACGGATGCAGCCGAGCTCGGACGGGTCCAGGTGCCGTCCGGCCTCCCTGGGGACCCTACCGGACCCCCCGGGGGCCCTGCGTAAAAGGACAGCGCCCTGCAGCGAGGCTGTCGGGGCTGCAGCCCTTCCCCGGCCCGGCCCGGCCCGGCGCTGCGGGGATGCGGCAGGGCCGGTTTCCCGGAGGACCCGCCGTACCCCCGGCTCCTGCAGCCCCCCGGGCCCGGCAGGGTGTGGGGGAGCGGGCAGGGCCGGGGCAGAGAGCGGGGGCTGCGGCGGGGCCGCTCCGGGCAGGGCGGGGGATGCCCGAGCTCCCGGATCGGGCCCGGTGCGGGCGGGTGACCTTGGGGAGGGCGCGGCTCAGGAGCGGGGGTGCTCGAGGGGCCGGGGGTGCTCGAGCTCGGGGGGGTCTCGGGAGCGCCAGGAGATGCTCTGGAGCACCGGGGATGCTTCGGGAGCTGGAGGATGCTCAGGAGCACCGAGATGCTGGGGAGCATCGAGGATGCTCAGGAGTGCCAGAGATGCTCTGGATCCTGGGGATTCTCTTGATCTTAGCGATGCTCGGGGATGGGGAGACGCTCCGGGCCCCGGGGGTGCTCCGGGAATGCTCTGGGTCCCGGGGATGCTCCGGGCTCCCGGGACTGCTGGGGAGCGCGGGGATCGCCGGTCCCCGGGCTGCTCGGGAGCACCGCAGTGCGGAGCGGCGCTCCGGGCGGGGCCGGACTTACGTGCGAGGCAGCCGGGGCCGGGGCGCAGGAGGCCGGCGCAGGCGGCGAGCAGGAGCCCGAGGAGGCGGCGGCCGCTCATGCTGGAGCGCCCCGAGCGCCCTCGGCGCCGCCGCTGCCGCAGCCGCAGCGAGTGGGGCCGGCGGCTCCGCCCAGGGGCGGTGCGGGGGACCCGGGCGGGGCCGGTACCGGTACCGGGGCGGGGCCGAGCCCCGCAGCAACCCGCTCCCCGTGCGGCTGCGGCGGCCCCGGGCCGGGCACGGGATGGGACACGCGCGGGGGAGCAGCGCTGTGGGAGACCCCAGCGCCGGGCGGGCCCTGCAGGTCCTGGGCGAGCAGGGCACGGGCCGGGCAGCGCCAGGGCGCAGCAGGACGAGCGGCAGACAGGGTACGGAGGCAGCGGAGCCCAGGGAGCCCCTGCAAGCAGTATCCGGGGTGCTGGTGCTCTCCAGCCTGCAGCCTTGGAGCCCCTGCGGCCCCCACAGCTGGACCCTGCGGTGGTGGCAGCGGCAGGGAAGGAGTTAAGTGGTGCCCGCCAGCTGTGTTGTGGCAGATGTGGCAGCGCTTGTAATCAAGCAGCAGATTAAGGCCTGCGGGTTTAGGGCTGCCCGGGTCTTGAGCAGTGCAGGAGGCCTGGATTTAGCCTCTATCCAGTCCCAAGCACCCGCAGACACCCACGGAGGCGGTAGGGAGAGGGCGGCTACTGTCTGCCCTACATACAGTCCCTGCCCCTGGCTCCTCAGGGCTGTGCTGAGCCAAGGGCCTGGCACACAGGGGAGCTTCGAGGGTCCCCGCGGCAGGTGCTGTGGCTCAGGGCCCATGGACTGGCCAAGCGGATGTCACCTGTGCTGCAATGGGAGCCACGACGCTTCCTGTGTGGGGAGCAGAGGCAGAACAGAAAGTCCCAGGTGCAGCTCCAGGGCTGGGCGCCCTGGCAGGGAGCCGGGACCTGAGTGGGGTGAGCGTGGACAGGGCTTCCCAATGAGCTTCTCCCCGCAGACATGGACCCCACCTTCATGTGGAGGGGGGGATCCAGCCATCAAGCAGCCCTTGCTGACAGGGTGTCCATGATGGGTGCCCAGACCCCTGGGTGAGGACGCAGCCCCTGGCAAAACTGCGCTTCCCACTGAAGTGACATCCTGGGAACGGCCGTGGGGCCATCAAGTTGTTCTGCAGCTCAGCCCTGCATGGCACCTGGTGCAGTGATGTGGCTCTCAGCAGGGCCAGGTTCTTGGTGGCCCCTGGCATTTGGACAGCGAGCACAGCTCAGTGTCGTGGGGCCGGGAGCGGCGTCGCGCCCTCCCCCGGGGCCGGGCTTGCACCCCGGCACGTCTCTCGGTATCGAGCGGGACGTGGTCAGACCACAGAGTGCAGAGCGCTGCGCGCAGCCGGGCCGGACCGCAGGCAGGGAGGTGCCGGGCTATGGAGCAGCAGGTGAGGCCCCCATGGGGCGGCTGCACCCCCCTTGCTTTGCTCTGAGTGGGGCCCAGCGGGACAGCGGGGTTCAAGGCTGACGCAAAGCGTGGGAGCAGCCGCTGCTCCCACCCCTGGGGTGCTGCAGGACCCGGAGCAGGGCAGGAACAGAGAGAGCTGCAGGGAAGCACAGGGAGGGGATCCTGCCCTGTGCCACGGTGCTTGATCCTGCCCTCAGCCTCCACGGGGACCGGTGTCCCCCCCTTGCCTCTCCCTTGGATCAAGCCCTGATTAGGTGCATGTCTCCCCGCGAGGTGCCGGATCCCCAGGGAGCTCAGCAAGGGCAGCGTAGCTTGGGCTGCTGGGGCCGGTCCTGGAGCCGTTGGTGGCGGCGCCGGGGCTGAACCTGCCGCCTGGGAACGGCGCTGCCGCTCTTGTAATGACTGAGCACGGTGAACCGCCCGCGCCTCAGCGGAAACGGCGCCGTGCGGGGCCGTTCGGGGCCTCCCCATGGCGGCTTTGGGGCTCGTCCTGGGTGTGCTGCAGCAGGCAGCGCCGTACTGCTCCACGCGGCAACGTGCAGTGCTGTGCAGCCCCGTGCAGTGCTGCGCAGCCCCATGCAGTGCTCCACAGTCCAGTGCAGTGCTGTGCAGCCCCGTGCAGTGCTGTGCAGCCCCAAGCAGTGCTCCACAGTCCAGTGCAGTGCTGCGCAGCCCTGTGCAGTGCTGTGCAGCCTCATGCAGCCCCATGCAGTGCTGTGAAGCCCCGTGCAGTTCTGCGCAGCCCCATGCAGGGTTGCACAGCCCCATGCAGCAACATGGAGCCACCCTAGCTCTGGCTCCACTGTGCAGGTCCCCCCCAGCCCCACAGCTGTGGAGCCCACTGCTACCCCCGACGTCTACCCCTGGTCCGAGGGCTACTCGTGGGACACCGGGGTGCTGCCCGAGCTGTGCGAGAAGGAGGCCGTGCAGGGCTTTGCCCGCACCTACCAGCCGGCTGTCTACCTGCTGCTGTCGCTGCTGGGCGCCGCGGGGAACGGGCTGGTGCTGCTCACGCACACCCGCTACCGCCGGGCGCAGAGCATCACCGACATCTGCCTGCTGCACCTGGCCCTCTCCGACCTGCTGCTGCTGCTGACGCTTCCCTTCGCCGTCACCGTCACGCTGCAGGGCTGGGCCCCGGGCACGGCCTCCTGCCGCGTGCTGCAGGGCCTCTACGCCCTCAACTTCTACAGCGGCTTCCTCTTCCTCACCTGCATCAGCGTGGACCGCTACGTGGCCATTGTGCGGGTGCCGGCCGCCTGCCGCCTGCGCCCGCGGGCCCGGCGCTACGGCTGCCTGGCGGCGGGGCTGGCCTGGCTGCTGGCCTCCCTGCTGGCACTGCCCCAGCTCATCTACGGGCGAGCGGAGCAGCACCGCGGCCTCTGGCTCTGCCGCGTGGTCTTCCCAACGACTGTGTCCCGGGCGGCCCGTGGGGCCACCAACCTGGTGCAGGTGGTGCTGGGCTTCGCGGTGCCCTTCCTGGTGATGGCCGGCTGCTACGCGGCCGTGGCGCGCACGCTGCTGGCGGCCCGCGGCGCCCAGCCCCACCGGGCACTGCGGGTGCTGCCCGCCCTGGTGCTGGTCTTTGTGGCGCTGCAGCTGCCGCACAGCCTGGCCGTGCTGCTGGACACGGCCGAGCTGCTGGCCGCCTGGGAGGCCACCTGCGCCCAGAGCCGCCGCAAGGACCTGGCGCTGCTGGTCACCGGCGGGCTGGCCTGCCTGCGCTGCTGCCTCAACCCGCTGCTCTACGCCTTCCTGGGCCAGCGCTTCCGCCGTGAGCTCTGGATGCTGGCGGCTGACGCTGGCTGCGTGCGGCCCCTCGACGCCCGCTGCCCTGGCTGCAGCAGCCCTCGCCGTCGGAGTTCGCTCTCCACATGCCAGGATGTGGCCTAGGGACAGGGGACCCATGGCCAGGGTGCCTGGCCCCCTGCCCGCCACCTTCAAAGAGCTTTGAATTTGCGTGAAGACGTCCTGGCCCCGGGAGCTGCATTGGGAGCCAGGACCGGCTGGAGGGCACCATCCGGCTGGACGGTGGGACTTGCAGCCCGGTGGTGCCCAGACTGTCGCTGGACCCATGGACAAGCAGCTGGCACGGTGCTCTGTGCATGTTCGGGTGATGGGGCCGGTGCTGTCCCGCGTGTGCAGCCCCCGTGGTGCTGAGGGGCCCGTGGCAGCCCCGCGCCCTGCAGCTTCCCGCGGCAGCCGCCTTCGTCCCCATCCGTCCGGCAAATAAAAGGTGTTGGAGACGCCCGGAGAGCGGCGGTGTCGCTGGGGCCGCTCCGAGGCTGCCTGCAGGCGGCAGCACGACATAAGGGTTGTCCCCAGCTCTTTCCGCAGTGACCCCCGCTGGAAGCCCGGCCGGGTCCCTCTGCCCACGAGGACCAGCAGTGGGGCAGCCGTGACGGGGATGGCCGAGCCGGGGGTCCGTGTCCCATTCCCAGCGGGGCAGAGCCCCTCGGTTTCCCGGGGGCCGGACCCCGGGAAAGCCGCTGGCTCTGTGCGGGGCAGCCCGCGGGTCCCGGTGCCGATCCCCGCCGAGCGCCCCGGCGGCAGCAACGGGGGCGGCCGTGGCTCGAGCGGAGCCTTCGGCGGCTCCCCCGGCTCCCGCAGAGGGCCCCGGCTGCTGCTCGCAGTTCCCGGCCTCCCGGGGGCCAGGGGCCGTTTCCCGCTCGCCCACACACCCCAGAGTCAGTGCCAGACCCGCGTCATTCCCGGGAGAAGCGGCCGGACCCTTTGCAGTTCCCGGCAGGAAACGCAATTACCGCTGAGTCAGCGCCGCGTCCCCCGGGGCCGCCGCGCGCGGGCAGCCGCGGAGCCGGGCGGAGCCGGGCGCCTGCGCCGGGGCTCGCGGCATCGCCCACGGCCGTGCCCACAGCGGCGCCCCTGGCACTGCCCATGGCCGCACCCCCGGCCAAGCCGCAGCTGGCCCCACGGCTGTGCCCACGGCCGTGCCCACAAAGGGCCCCACGGCTGTGCCCACGGCCGTGCCCACAACCGGCCCCACGGCTGTGTCCGGGGCAGCAGGCACCCTCTGCCACTTGCTCCCCTCGCCTGTGCCCGTGTCCGCCCCGCCGGGCCGGGCACATGCCCGCTGGGAGTGTGGCGGGGTGTGCGGTCGCGCGTGGGAGGGGATCTGGCGGACGGCGTTTCCTGCGTGCGTGGCCCGGCTGCGCCCAGGGACGTTTTGACCCAGCAGCTGCAGCGGAGCCGCGGCCGGCGGTGGGTGCGTTTGTCCCCCCGGGTGGAGCAGGGAGCCCGCGGCGGGGACAGCCCCGCGCCCGGCTCCGGCCTCTCCTGCACGAAGAGCCGCAGTGGGCGTCACAGGGCGGCCCCACGCACCACCGGGACGCCAGTCAGGCGCTGGGCCCGGCCCTGTCGCAGCCGCGGGGCTGCACGGGGCTCCCCGGCACCGGTGCCCAGCGTGGCTGCATGAGACGCCCGCAGCCAACGGGCTCCACGTGTCCCCAGCGCCAGCACTGGGCGCACAGGGTGCCCAGACCGGGTGCACAGGGTGCTCATTCTAACACTGAATGCACAAGGTGCCGGTAGCCAGACCGGGTGCACAGGGTGCCCAGACCGGGTGCAGAGGGTGCCCAGACTGGCTGCACGGGGTGCTCGTTCTAACACTGGGTGCACAAGGTGCCGGTAGCCAGACAGGGCGCACAGGGTGCCCAGACCGGGTGCGCAGCGTGCCCAGACTGGGCGCACGTGGTGCCGGTGCCCGGACCCACCACACAAGGCTCTTGCCCAGACCGGCAGTACCTGGTGCCAGGCGGCTCTGCGCCGCGCCCGGTCCCGGAGCGGGGCACACGGTGCCGGTGCCACCTCCCGGGGGTGCCACGGGGACCCACCCTAGGCTGGTGGAGAGCGACGGGGCGCAACGCTCGGGCTCCCGCTCCCGGTGCCGCTCCCGGTACCGCGCGGCGCCTCCCCCCGCACGTGACGCGAGCGGCGGCCCCGCCGCCCCGGGCGC
>NW_020455613.1:191283-194848 GCF_003342845.1 Nothoprocta perdicaria
CGGCGAGGCGGAGCGGGAGGCGGACGGCGAGGCCGAGGAGGCGGCGGCGGCGGCCTTCGAGCTCCGCGCACGGGGCGCCCAGGTGGGTCCGCACCGCCCGACGTGTCGGCGGGCGCGCGGGGATCGGGGCTGCGGCTCGGCCCGGCCCGGGCGCACGGGGACCGACGCGGATCCCCACCGGGGCCGCACTGCCGCCTGCGGGACCTTGTAGCGAGCGCGGCGCCTTGGCCCAGCTCGACCCGGTCCGGCGCGGGGCTCTCCGCGGCTGCCAGCACCGCCTCCGGCTCGTGGCCGGCGGCGAGCGCCCTGCCCGGGCACGTCCCGCCGGCCCGGCTGCCCTTGGCGCGTCCCCGGCGCTCCGGGGCTCGGCGGGGCCGGGACGGCGGCGCTGCCCCTGGCCGTGCCAGGGCCCGGGCCGAGCGCGGCGGCGCCCTGGCCGCCTGCCACTCGCCGGCATGTGGGCAGCCGGACAAAGCTGCGCTTCAGGACGGGGAGCGGGACGGTGCGGGGAGTGCTGGATTTGGAACATGGGGCTATGGGAGTGCGGGGTGGGGGGCTGCCATGGGGCCTGGCCCCTGGCTCTGGGCTCCTGGCAGCCGCTCGTGGCCACAGGCAGCCGCGCAGTGCAACCATTCCCATCCCCCTGCAAGTTGGGCTTGGAGTCCAGGCTGGCTGAGCTGTCCGCAGGGAGCAGGTCTAGGGGCTCCTGGCCCAGCTGCTGCGTCCATTCTCACTGGTATCAGTGGGGCCGTGGTAGGAATGGTGGTGGGGACAAGAGAAGGCACCAGCTGGTGTGGCACCCGGGGACATTTCTGCTCCCTTTGGCACTGGGGGGCCCCTCTCAGAGGAAGCCTGGATGGGCACCACTGCTCTTGTTAACTGATGGTCATCTCCAGATGCGGGGCTGAGGGTTTCCTGGTGCCAGGGCACCCACTGGCTGCAGATGTAGTGTCAGTGCCACAAGCCATGTTGGGGCTGGTGGCCACGATGCCAGGGCCAGGTCGGCTCTGTGCCACTGCTGCAGTTCACTCCGGCTTGGGGCTCAGTCCTCACAGCACTGCCAGGCTCCCGCAGCTGCGTGCCCGGACCCGCGGCACCGGGCAGCTCTCCCGGGGCATTTCCCCTTGGGGCGGCAGGCAGGAGCGCAGCCTGCATCTCCCTGCTCCGGCTGCTTCCTCGCCCTGGGGAAGCGGCACTACGGACGCGGCGCTTCCCTCCTGTGGGGCTGCATGGGGAACTGCGATAACGCTGCGGGGGGATCCCTGCCCCGCGGGGCTGCTGCCGGGCCCCAAGGCTGGGCTGCCCGTTCCTGCCAGGGGAGGCCACGTGTGCTGGTGGTGGCCAAGCACAGCCTGGGCTGGCTCCTGTGTCCCTTGCGCATCCTGGCCATGGGTGCTGTGGAATGGCCTGATGCTCCTGGGCTGATGCTCCACCGGGATGGGGACACTGGAGACAATCCTGCTGCAGCCGGGCTGCCCCGGTGCAGGAGGCTGGGGATGGTGCGGCCTTGGGGACGGATGTGCCCGTGTCCCACGTCCCGCGCTGGCTCCGAGGTCAGGGCCCGTGTGGGCGCTGTGGTGCCGCTTCCCTGGAGAGGCTTTTGCCTGCCCGAGGCCGCTGGCTCCTCGAAAACGGCGGCACCGCCATCCCTTCCCGGAGCGTGGGACCAGCTGCCCTGGCCCTGGCCCCGGCCGCCTCCTCTCTCCATTTATTTATATCTTGGGGAAGGAGCCGGCCGCTGCCGCTGCCTCCTCCCACCGGCTGCAGCCAGGAGCCGGCCCCAGGCCGCGCGGGGCGACAGGGCCAGCCAAGAGCCGGCCCTGCGCACGGGGCGCTGGATTTGCCGGTGTCCTGGGGCACCTGTGCCCAGGCTGGGGCTGCCGCTGCGCGTCCTGTCCCCAGCAGCTCCCTGCCCCCATCCCTGGAGCTATTTTTAGCAGCCATCTCCATGTCTGGGTGCTCCGGCCGGTGGTGTCCTGGGGCACCGGGCTGCGTCCCGGCTCGTGGCCGGGCTGCGGCCAGCAGCGCCGCGGAGGAACCGGCTTGTGCCGCGGGGCTGGGGACTTCCCTGCGGCGCGTCCCACCGCCGCGGGCAGGAAGCCGCGGGCCGGGACAATGGGACTTTGTGCCGGCAGCACATTACTCAGCACTGACCTTGTGCAACGCCGCGTGGTGCGGAGCCTGCCGGGGTGAGCCGAGGACAGGCGCCCCGCGCCGCGGCAGCGCGGCCCGCGCTGGGGCCGCCCCGGGGCTCAGGGCTCTCCGTTGCTCCGCAGGGGTCCCTGGAGCTGAGCCTGCGCCAGCCGGCCCGCAGCAGCAGCAGCTCCGAGCGGTGAGTGGAGCTGCGCGCGTCCCGTGCCCGGGGCTGCGGCAGGAGCTGCCGCCGCCTCCCGCTTTTCGCTGTGGGCACAGAGGGGCCCGCACACCTGGGCACCATCCCTGCCTGTGCCAACTACTTGGGCCCGTGCCCTGGGCATGCGGCGGCTTGGCTATGCTGAGGCCGTGCTCGGTGCCCTGCACCACTGGGGTTGGGGGGCTGCGGGGGCCAGCCCGACGCAGCACCCGTCCTCCCGCGCCGCCCCGCTGCCAACATTCCTTCCTGGTTGTTCATTTTCCGAATTCCTTGGCAGGGCCGCCGCTGCGAGCGGCTTATTTTTAGCCAGGGTCATCTGCACCCAGAGTGGTGGCCGCGTTCCCACCGCGGGGGGACGGGGGCGCGGGGGAGCGGCGGGAGCCCCGGCTGAGCGCCGCGTCTCGCGCAGCTCCCTGCTGGCCTCCGAGGAGATGCGGAGCCTCATCGTGGAGCCGGGGCCGGCGGAGGACGAGGCCGAGGCGCTGGTGCAAGGTGGGCATGTGGGGCCCAGGGCGCCGCGAGCACCGGCGCCGCGTGGCCTCCGCTGAGCTCCCGCTCCACAGGCTGGTTGCAGCGCGAGGTGCGCGGCGGCGCCCGGGCGCCCTGGATGCGCCCGCGGAGATACTGGTTCGTGCTGACGCCCGACTCACTCGACTACTACAGCAGCAATGAGAGGGGGGCCAAGCGGCTGGGCTCGCTAGTGCTCACCAGCCTCTGCGCCGTGCTCTGGCCGGACAAGCAGAGCTACAAGGAGACGGGTAGGGCAGCGGGGATCGGGGGTTGTGTAGGGGCGGCCGGGGGCGGCGCGTGAGCCCTGTGTCGCCCGCAGGCTACTGGAGCGTGACGGTGTTCGGCAGGAAGCACTGCTACCGGCTGCATGCGGAGCGGCTGGACGAGGCCGTGCGCTGGGCGTGCGCCGTGCAGCGCGTCATCGAGAGCAAGGCGCCCGTGCAGACGCCCACGCAGCTGCTCATGCGGGATGTGGAGGTGAGTGGGGACAGGGGTGGCCGGGACACGGGTGGCTGCCGGCCCCGCGCCCGCTGCCACCACTGCTCCCCGCAGGAGCAGGGCGGCAGCCCCGAGGCGCTGGAGCAGATCTACCGCCGCAACCCCATCCTGCGCTACAGCGGCAGCCCGCTCTACGCGCCCCTACTGCCCTTCCCGTACGGCAGCGCCGAGGCGCGCGGTGAGCGGGGCCCGGGCACGGGGCGG
>NW_020455613.1:195004-196606 GCF_003342845.1 Nothoprocta perdicaria
GGCGGGCGCCGCTACGCGCCGCTGCGCGACGAGGCCGTGAAGCTCTTCCACTCGCTGCAGCAGCTGGAGGCGGAGCGGGAGCCAGCGCCACTCATGCAGGGCGTCCTGCAGACCTGCCTGGACCTGCCGCCGCTGGTGGATGAGGTCTATTGCCAGCTGGTGAAGCAGACGACGGAGCCGCCGGCACCGGGCGCGCAGGGCGACCTGCGCTACTGGCAGCTGCTCACGTGCATGAGCTGCACCTTCGTGCCCTCGGCGCCCGTGCTGCGCTTCCTGCGCGCGCACCTCGACCGGTGAGTGGTGGCACCGCTGCGGTCTGCACCGAGCCGAGCGGGTCCCGCCGTGACCGCCGGCGCCTCCCGCAGCACCGAGAGCCGCTGCCCGTCCTCGGAGATGGCCAAGTACGCCAGCTTCATCCGGGCGGCGCTGGGCAAGACGCGGGGGCGGCAGTGCGTGCCCTCGCTCGAGGAGATCGTGGTGCTGGCGCGGCGGCAGGACATGGTCTGCACAGTGCACTGCCCCGGCGCGGCCGCCTGCCGCGTGGCCATCAGCTCCCACACCACGGCGGCCGAGGTGAGCGCAGGGCTGGCGCGGGGCTGGCACCAGCACAGGGTGCTGCACCGAGCGCTGCAGCGCCCCGGGGCGCCGCGCAGTCACCGCCCCTCTCGCCCGGACAGGTGGCCCGGGAGCTGGTGTCGCGGCTGGGGCTGTCGCAGAGCCCCAACCTCTTTGCGCTCTATGAGCAGTCGCGGCTGCGGGAGCAGCCCGTGGGCAGCGCCACGCTGCTGGCCGACGTCCTCACCAGGTTTGAAAAGTAAATGTCCCACTCGGAGGGGGCCGGGGCCGGGCTGCGCGGATCCCGGAGCCACCCGGTGCCCACGCATCCCCCTGCTGCCCTCACAGCCTGGCCGGGGAGGAGCGGGAGCAGGGACCGCCGGGCCGGCTCTGCTTCAAGCACTACGGCTTCCTCGACACCGAGAACGTCCCGCGCGACAGCCTGGAGTTCGCTCTGCTCTTTGAGCAGGTGGGAGCAGCGGCTGCGGCCCCGCGTATGTCCCTGTGCGTCCCTGTCCCCATGCACCTTGCTGGCTTTGTCCCCATACACGGCCCTGTCCCCATGCATGTCCCTGTCTCTATGCACATCCCTGTGTATCCCTGTCCCCGTGCACATCCCTGTGCTTCCCTAAGTATATCCCTGTGCACATCTCTGTCCCCATGCATAGCCCTGTCCCCATGCGCATCTTTGTACGTGTCCCTGTCCCTGTGCACATCCTTGTACGTGTCCGTGTCCCCATGTATATCCCGATGCACATCCCTGTGCATCCCCATGTATATCCCCATGCACATCTCTGTCCTCGTGCATGTACCTGTCCCCATGCACATCCTTGCGCGTGTCCCTGTCCCCATGTACATCCCCGTGCACATCCCCATCCCGCTGGGGTGTCCGTGGTCCCACCGCTCACGCGCGCCCGCCGCAGGCGCACGAGATGGTGCTGCGGGGCCAGGTGCCCACGTCGGAGGAGACGCTGCAGACGCTGGCGGCGCTGCGGCTGCAGAGCCTCAACAGCGACTTCTCCACGCACGCGCCCTTCCCGCGCCTCG
>NW_020455613.1:197868-204897 GCF_003342845.1 Nothoprocta perdicaria
CGTCCCCACCGTCCCGCGGGGCCTCCGCGCTGCCGCTGTAAAGTTTGTTCGGACTTTTTTTTGGGGGGGGAGGGAAATGGGGGGGTCTGTTTTTTAAATAAACGCCCAAAGCGAAGGCTGCGCCTCTGTCCCTGCACGTCCCGGGGGCCGCCCTGCACCCGGGCCGGGCGGGTGGTTCTATCCCGGTGCTCACGGGTGCAGGGGCAGCCGAAAGGGCTGCCTGTCCCCTGGGGCTGGTGCCAGCACCACCCTGGCCCCTTCAGGGGACAGGACCCGACCTAGGCGTCCCCCTGGTCCTGGGCACTGGGCTGCCGGTGTCCCCGTGGCTCCGAGGGCAGGGGCAGCCTCGGCGTGGAGCCCGGCGTCGCGGGGCCGCAGGGCGGCGCCGGCTCCCGGCAGCTCCGGCAGGTCCTTCCAGTATTTCTGGCTCGGTGGCGCCTGGCGCCGGCGTCGCCCTGGGCCCGGTGGCCGGACGGCTCCGCGCGCGGCCCTGGGATGCACATGGAGCAGCCGGCACCGCTCGGCTGCCCCCGGCTCAGCCGGCGCCCTCCCCGCTGCAGCGGCAGACAGCCCCGTGCTCTGTGTTCCCTGCACCCGGGAGGAGCCCCCTGCTCAGCCCACGCTGTCCTCAGCCACCCCGCTGCCTCCAGGAGCCATGCACACCAAGTCAGTGCAGGAACAGCCTTTATTAAAGCAAAATAACCTACAAAAATATAGCTAGAGCCTGTGCCCCGCACCCCACCTGGCAAAGGAGGAAGGAGGCTCCCGGCCAGGGCAGGGACTAGCTCAGCCACACGGAGCCTTTAGCCACGGGGGGCTTCAGGCCCAACTCTTTGGCCCAGGCCTGCTCCAGGCGCCAGGTTTCGCTCCCACCCTCTGCGCGGGCGCTCGCTCCCGCGGGAAGAGGATCCCACCAGCGCGCTGAGCAGCTGCCCCAGTCCCGGGCCGGGGCGCGCGGAGCCCGTCCGTGCAGGAACGTGGTGCGTGCGAGGGGCGGGAAGGGGCGCCCCACGGTGCAGCGCTGCGGGTGCTCAGGGTGGGTGCAGCAGAGACGAGGCCGCGGCGGCCGCGCGCGGCAGGGCGCTCACTGCTCCTGCGTGCCCCACGAGATGTAGTCGGGCCGCGTGGCCGCGTGGTACTCGTCGATGAGCTGCTGCACGATCTCCCGCGAGTTGTCCAGCTCGTCGAAGTTGTCCTTGAAGATGTCCTCCTTGCGGAACTGCTCCAGGAAGGCCTCCCGCTTGCGCAGCTTGTCGTACTGCCGGCACGTCCGCTCGAAGAGCTGCGGAGCGACGCGGCCGCGTCAGGACGGGGCTCCCTGGGGAGCCCGCGCAACGAGGAGGACACGGCTGCCATCCGTCAGGCAAGCAGCTCCCGGCCTCTCCGTGCCCTGGGACACTATTCCGGAGCAGGGATCGTATTCCGGAGCAGGGAGTACAGCCAGACTCGCTGGATCCCGGGCCAGCCCTGCGCCCTGCTCCAGCCCTCCCCTCGTGCGCAGCTGTGCGAGAGGCCAGGAGGAGGTTGCAGCGTTCGCAGCTGCCTGTGGTTTCGAGGGCAGACACTCACCGAGGAAATGTTGGTGTGGTTTGCCATCATGAGGCCGCTGACGCGGTGCGCAGATGGCAGGTAGGGGGACTTGCGGGACAAAGCCACCTGGATGCTGGCAGGGCCCCAGGGAATGAAATTTGCCAGCTTCCGCTCCCGGATTCGCTGCAGACTCTTGTGGACCTGGGGGGCGAGAGCGGAAAGGGGTATCAGGGAGAGGGGCAGAGCAGCCCGGCGGACTCGGAACCTGCTCCTGAGAGCGCACACGGCCTCACAAAGGTGCATTTCAGCAACGGGCAGGTGGGTGCCTCGTGGCAAAGGGCTACCAGCCTCCCCGCAAGGCCAGGGCCCACCCTGGAAGCCTGGAGCTGGCCCTTGGGCAGCTCAGTCCAGGATCCCTGCGTGTCCAGGATCTGTGGCGCTGGCGAGCTCACCTGCGTGGGATCCACCTCGCCCTGGATGATGTTGAGGATGGCGATGTAGCAGTGGTTGGTCTGCCTGTCGCGCCCCGTGGACACCATCACGTTCTTGGGCTGCAGCAGCCGCCTCATGACGTCCAGGACGGTGGTCTTCCTCACGCTGGCCACCTGCGATGGCGAGGCCGGGGTGAGGTCCCTCGGCCTCCCCCTGCCCTGCACACACACACACACACACACACAACACACACCACGGGAGCAGAGCCCGGGGGAAGCCGGGGCTGGCGCCAGGCGCATGCGGGGAGGGACACAGGGATGCAGCACTCGGAGCCACACAGCAGGCAGAGCCGGGCGGGACGGGAGCGGGAGCGCGGCCGGCAGCACCGCGAGCTGCCTCTCCCACCACAAAAGGCTCAAGCTCAGTGGGAAGCAGTGACATGGGAGCGTCTCGTGCTGCTGCTCTCCTAGTTCTCTCCCATCCCGCTGGCAGCACAAGGGCCAGGAGGGCAGCGGAGGGGCCGCTGCCCTGAGGGCAGCGCGCTGGGACACGCGGCAGCCCCGTGTGGGCGCTGCGCCCCGCCGCACTCCTCGCTCGGAGGACACATCACACGCTCGATACCCTTTTTAGAGCCAGCAGTTTCTCAGATTTGCTTCTCTGAGTAACATCCTGAGGAAACGCACGCAAGGGGAGAACAGCAGCTGTTAGCTCCCGGCAGCAGCGCCACGCGGCCAATGCAGGTGAGCGGCTCGGAAGCCGAAACTGCTGCCGCCTCCGCCGCGGCTGGGGGCTGGGCTGCCGCAGGACATCGACGGGGACAGGCCAAGCGTGAACGGCAGCCATCGACTGAGCTCAAGGGCAACGTGCCCAGACAACAGGTCGATCCCTGGGGCTGCCGTGGGGGGCCCTTGTTTGGTGCTCTTATGAGAAGGATCAATAGTGTGACCCAGGGGCCTGGCTTGGTGGCCCACCGAGTCACCAGGGTGCTGCAGAGGGCTCGTGGTGGTTGCTTTGGAGGGTGGCTTTAGCCAGGCTGTGCACTGCCTGCCTGTCCCCAACACCCTGTCACACGCAGCAGGTAGCGCACCACGCGTGAGCCGTCACACGGCCGGGCTGCACGTGGCTCTGGGCTTCCCCGCATGTAGTTACTGCTCCCGCCAGGGCAGCGCGGCTGGACGCGACGTCCCAAGGGTGAGCGTGGAGCCCCGGGCGCCGTGCGGAGCGGGAGGGCCCGGCGGGCAGCCTTACCGACTGGTCTGTGGTGAGCGGGGTGTAGCCCGTCATGAGGAAGTGCAGGCGCGGCGTGGGGATGAGCGAGGCGATGAGCCCGATGAGGTCGTTGTTCATGTAGCCGGGGTACCTGAGCGTGGTGGTGCTGGCCGACATGATGGTAGAAACCTGCCCGAGAGCAGCGGGGTTGGAGCGGGTCAAAGCTCTGGAGCCCCCCTCGACAAGAGCCCGGGGACCCCTGAGCTGACGGCTCCAGGCTGCCCACCACAAGGTCCAGCTCATGGAGCTGTTTGAATTGGAAGATTGTGGAAGTTACGCCCCAGCTTCTCCAAAGGGAAAAACCTTCCTCACCAACTGGTTGATCTGGGAGAAGGACGGGTTCTGAATGTGCAGCCTGTCCGTCGCAATGCGATTCAAGGCCGTGTTGTCTAGAACCACCTGCAGAAGACAACCATGAGGAGTCTCGAAGAGGCACGCAGAGGAACCGCAGCCCCAGCCAAGCGTCTGAGGCCACCAGCTCCCACAGCCCGGCCCAGGCCGGGCACCTCGCAGGCAGGTGGCAGACACTGGAAACCACAGGGTGACTCATCCGCGGCGCGTAACCCACACTGTCAACGGGAGCCCTCCCCGGCTGCCTGGCCGGGCTCCCCCGCAGGGCACGGCCAGGGGCCGGCGCTCGCAGCGACCTCTCCCCGCGGCAGCTCCGGCCCCGCGGCCCTTCCCGGGAAAGCGCGCAGAGGAGCTGGGAGGGGACGGCCGAGCGTCTTGGCTGGGAGCTGACGGAGGCCAACGCGCAGCTAAGGCCGGCGGGGGGCACGGCTGCGGCGCGGGAAGGGGCTGCGCGGCGCGGCGCTCACCACGCAGTCCGCGTTCTGCGTGAGCCTCTTGAGCGTCAGCAGGGAGTTGTAGGGCTGCACCACGACGTCACTCATCTCGTCCTGGTTTGGGAAGACCGAGTAGGTCTCCACCAGCTTCTTGGGATACCTGGTGAGAAAGGCCGGCCAGCGCAGGGTTAACAGCCCCAGCGCGGGGCGCTCTCCTCCCACGAGCTCCCTTTCCAGTCTCTGGGGCAGTGAGTCACAGGCCCTGCTGCGTGCCAGGCTTGGCTCCCAGGGAGGGAAGGGATTTGTCCCAGCAGTGCCTACCCCAGCAGCACAGGAGCGGGCGCCAGACGGAGCTACGGGCAACACTGAGCCATCCACGGGCTGATTAAGCAGCCGCTCACAAGCCTTTCCAAGAGGCTGCAAGCTGCGACAGGCAGGGATGGCACCCCAGGGCCCGCGGCTAGAGCCTCCCGCTCTCCCAGGGCGGTCAGGGGGTCGGGAGGCAGCTGCCTGATCCAAGAGCCAAGGGAAGGCAGCCTTTGGAAAGCACGAGCGCCGTTCCAGAGCCTCTGAGGTCCCCGGGCAGAGCAGGGCCAGCCCCTCGCGGGCAGCCTGCCCGGGATTGCACAAGGCAGTGTTTGGGTGGGGGCAGCAGCCCGGGCTCTGAGTCAGCGCTCTCCAGCCGCGCGCCTTGGCCGCCTGCCCGGCCGGGCCACGCTGTGCCGCGAGGGCCGGGCCAGCGCGGCTGCTCACCTGTCATTCAGCCGCTCGAGGAGGTAGGAGCCCAGCCCGGAGCCCGTGCCACCCGCAATGGAGTGGCAGAGCACAAATCCCTGGAAAGGAGAGCAGAGCGAAGGCGGCTCAAGACGCAGCCCCAAGAGCAGAGGCAGGGCGAGAGCTCCCCATGCAAGCAGAGCTCCTGAGAGCGCAGGGAGGAAGCCCTTGACCGGCACATGGACCGGCCCCATCTCTGCCGGACCGTAGCGGCAGCCACTCGCTAATCCTGTCACTTCTGCCAGCGCGGGAGGATCCCACTTCCCTGTACTTGCCAAGAGCAATCGCTGCTCAGGAGCCTCCCGGCTTCCTCCCCGCCTCAACAGGCTTCAGGACAGCTCGGATGGCATTTTCAGGATTCAGGCAGGTAAATAAAGTGAAGGTAAATGTGCTGGGCCCTCCACGTTCTTCCCCTTCTCCTCGAGCCCCTGAGGGCAACCCCCTCTACCTGACTTCAGGGCAGCTCCCACCTACCACAAGCTCTTAGATCTCCTGCCAACCTATTTTAGAAGCACATTTTCCTTTCTCTGTTGCCGTGTGACAGCTTGACAGAGACACCAGTGAGCCTCGTCTGACTACGCACAGGAAATAGGTTTATGTGGATGGTGGCCAAGGTCCTGTCAGATGTACAAGGAAAGCAGCCCATGAGCCAGTGCCCTTCTCCTGGCTGTCCCCGAGCTCCTGTGGGTATCCTGGGTGCTCCTTTAACCAGCCTGGCCCTGGAATCACCACTAGTTAGGGTGACCGAAACCAAAAGCCCCCATTTACTTACTTCCAAACTGTCGCTCCCATCAGCTTCTCTGTCTATTATGTCAAAAATATCTTCGTGGATTTTTTCTCCCTGGGAGATAAAACCAAAACAGGGCTTAGTTTCTTTCCTGTGCAGAACGGTAAAGAGCCTCTCAAAGCCAAATGAGACTGGCAACGTGACCCATCATTAAGGGCTGCCACAAAGTGTCACCTATTAAGTCCTGCCTAACACGTTGTTCTCCGGGCAGCACGTGCTGAGCCCGGTGTGAGACGGGCTGACACATCCCGTGCCACGCACGGGGGCAGCGGAGCCGGTACCTGCGAGAAGCCGCTGGCCCAGTTGTTGCCAGCTCCGCCACCGTGCTCGGACAGGTAGATGTTTTCTGGGTTGTAGAGGTTGGCGTAGGGGGAGTTGAGGATGGAGTGGATGACGCGGGGCTCCAGGTCGAGCAGCACAGCTCGCGGGATGTAGTGCTCGTCATCCGCCTGTAAGGAGCCGCAGGGAGACGCTGGCGTGGGCGCAACCCGGGCGGCAAGCGGAGCCGCGGCCGCGCGTGCCACCCCCTGGCCGCGCGCGGCACGGCACGCGCTCCGGAGCGGCTGGAGCCTCAGGATGTCGGGCTCGCGGTTACATAACGCCGTGACGATGGGGGTGTCTCAGCACTGCCCTCCGCCAGCGCCGCAGCGTGGCCATTCCCAGGAAGCGGAGCCCTGGGACAGCCCTGGGAGCTGGCGGCTGGGCAAGGGAGCGCGGCCACGTCTGGCAAGTGTGCAAATCACCAGCGAGCGCAGGGAGAGCGCAGGAGCTGGGAAGGACGTGGTGAAACCGGGGCACAGGAGCTGGGCAGGACACGGCGGCCCCATGGAGCAGGAGCCAGGCAGGACGCGGTGACACTGGGGTGCAGGAGCCGGGCAGGACACTGGGGCAGAGGAGCCATGCAGGACACAGCAGCCCCGTGGAGCAGGAGCCAGGCAGGACGCAGTGACACCGGGGCAGAGGAGCCAGGCAGGACGCAGTGACACCGGGGCAGAGGAGCCAGGCAGGACGCGGTGACACCGGGGCAGAGGAGCCGGGCAGGACGCAGCAGCCCCGCAGTGCAGGAGCCCGGCAGGACGTGGCAGCCCCGCGGCGCAGCCGTGCCCGGGGCAGAGCGGCACGCGGGGCCGGCCGCGGCACCTGGTAGAAGAAGACGTCCTTGCGGTCGGTGCCCTCGGTGGCGAACTCCTCCACGATGCCCTCGGGGCTGATGCCGTGCTCGGCGCAGAGCTGCTTCCAGAACTCGAAGCCGACTGCGGGCAGGGTCGGGACGGGCGGCCGTGGTCAGCAGCGCCGCCGGGACCGGAGCCGGGACCGGAGCCGGGACCGGACCGGGCTGCCCCCGCGGGGTCCCCGTTGGGCCCCGCCCCCAGCAGGCCCCGCCCCCATCAAGCCCCGCCCTCTAAAACAAGCCCGATGTGCAAACCCCGCCTCCTAACCGAGCCCCGCCCC
>NW_020455613.1:205637-214808 GCF_003342845.1 Nothoprocta perdicaria
CTCGCCCCGCAGGTTCCTGGCGCTCACGTCGCTGCGGGCCGTGTCCCTGGGCGCGCTCGCCCTCGTGCTGCTCGTGTGCGTGGATCAGTGGCGGAGCAGGGCCCGGCCCGGCGGAGGTGAGCGCGGCTGCGGCGGGGCTCGTCCATCCCGGCCGCCTCGGGAGCTACGTGGAAGGGCGGTCGGCTGCAACACGGGGCTTCCCCGAGATCCTTCATCCGTGGGGTGTCCCCGCATGGTGTCCCCGCGCCGTCACCGCGGGCCCTGCCAGCCCTGGCTTTAGGGTGTGTGGGAGGATCAGCCCCGTTTGGACTCCGGCCATCTCCGCTCGTCACCGCTCTTGTAGGTGTCGAGGATCAGATAACCTCCGGTTAGGAGGAACGATCCCCCTGGCCTCGAGCCGGCGCTCTGTGGAGCGCTCGCTCCCAGAAGAACTCTGTGATAGGAAGATAATTTCCTAAACCAGCCTGTAAGAGCCGCCGTTGACGAGCAGCGTTCTAAGCAGCTCCGGGGTTTTGCGGCCCGTGTGGCCTCCCTGCTCCACCGTGTCCCCTCTGCAGCTCTTGAGGAGATGTTAGCGCTTTGCTTGGTTTCTATCACCAGCTTTTCTTGGTTTCTATCAGCAGTTACTGCATAATTGCAGTATTTCTGCTTGCAGAGAAGGAGGGAGAGTCCTCCCTGCAGCTCCCTCATGGCCTGGATTGAATTTGGCTGCATAACTGCTGCCTCCCCGCGTCGCTTGTCAAATACCCGACTGCGTGACAAAGCATCGAAAGACTTGACTTTCGGATGCCTCTGGATAAGCAGGCTGCTCTGCCGGCCCCAGCAGCCGTGGGCAGGCGAGGGAGGGAGGTGAACGCAGCATTTTTCCTGCTAAAACCTGTTGCTGTAGCCAAAGCAGCCTTCTAGATACTGCCCAGCAATACAGCTCCGTGCTCGCTCAGAGCGCGCTTCAAAGTGATGCAGCGCTGGGCCTTAATTAGTTAATGTCTTTTCTAGGTGTTTCCCAACTCGTTAAAGCTTCAGGTTTATCCCAAGAGCTAAGCATTCTCGCGGCAGGATTCCTTGCGACTAATTTAGTGTCTCTTCTTAATATTTCAGTGGCAAGACCGGACGATTTAGACAATGAGAGGTAGGAAACTAATTGAGTCCTCTGCTGTTTGATACTTTGCTGTGATAATATATAATTATTACCTGGTTATTGTATGTTTTTAGTGTTGACTGCTTTGATGGGGAAGGGAAGGGGGAGAAGGGAGCTGTTTAGTGGAGGGAGCATGGAGCCCTGTGAAGCAGTTGTGCCAAGGTTTTAATACTTAATCTCTACCTTGATAGTGGACTATGATAATCCTTACTTGGACGCTGTAAAACTCCCCCCAGCAGTTCTCCTCAACCCCCTTAAATTAGAGGTGCTGCCTTAAAATCACATCCTGCTGTGCAGGTCTCCAGTGCCAGCAGAAGATCTAGTTATGGGGTGTTTAACAGGCTTGTCCTGGAGCTGTCGCCGCATAGTTATGGCCTGAGCACAGTGTTAATAATGGGTTGAGAAGCACTGGGTGCTGCGTGGCTAATAACGCCTCCCTCCCTGCCTGCTGAGCCCTGCTTGGTGCCCAAGCTCCTGCTTAAACTGCTTCATCTGCTGCCAGATGACAAATGTTCCTGCGAGCAGCCCAGGTACAAAGGGAATTGCTCCCGCTCAGCCTCAGGTCCTTGTGACTAGCGGCTAAGAAGCGCTAGTAGAACTTGCCAAGCAGCTTAATGCCTTCGAACGTGACTGTACGTGGCAGGTATGGTGCAAAACTGCTTGGGAAACATCATGCTGAATTCCCTGCGGATGCACTTGGCCCTGAAAATGCAGAGAAAGCAAATTTAACCACTTAGTTTGCTGCTGCTTTATCCTTTTGTCTTCAGCTAAACTGCCTTTTTTTAAGCTTTGTGCGGTGTGTTAGTTGCTGGCAAGGTTTTCCTGATAATGGGTTGAAGCTGCCTGCTTTGGAACATGCTTCGGCAGGATAAGCTCGTGTTGCACGGCAGCATGGAAATGTTAGTGCGGGACAAAAGACCGAGTGACTCAAATTACTGCTGCTGAGGTGCTCTGAGAGAACGGGGACACCCGTGGAATCGTAGCAGTAAGCGCTGCTTTTGACCCCCATCTCCAGAGCTCAGCAGCTGCGGGGAAAGAGAAGGCAGCCCTGGGACAAGTGCTTTGGGATAAGTGAATTCCAGTGCACTGCACTGCATGCAGTGATGCCTGTCCGTGTGTTCCTCCCTTCGCTGCAGCTGGGGATATGTTCACCCTCGGCTGCTTGGAGTGCCAGAGCTGTGTCACCATTTGGCTGAAGGATGGGTGACCGGGACCAACTTCTTGAGAAATCTCTTTATTTTCAAGAGGCAAAACCCTGGCAAGGTAAGGGAGTACAGACTCCAGCAAGTGAAATATTGGTACCCACCCTCTGCTGACTGTTAGTATCCCATTGGAATTGTATCCAGACCTGGCTGAGTGTGTCCCACACATGGGAAGTTACCATGGGAGGCCTCCCAGAATGACATGACTGTTAAGTGGTAGAGAGGAATGGAAAGCACAGGCAGAATATTGTGCATTGTTGTGGAGAGAGGAGAAAGCAAGTGTTGCCCTGCTGGTTGCATGAGTGAAAATATAACTGCTCCTTCTGTAGATTTCTGGTTTTTAAGTTTCTCAAACTCATTTGTCATTCGATTTTAATAGTTTGAGAACCAGCGCAAAAAGTTTCGTGCCTTTTCTTGAGGCATGTGCAAAGTAGCATATAGCATATCACTCTATATATAGCATATAGCATATCACTCTATCACGGTGATAACTTCTTTGTGCTTTTGCACCTGGGAGAGCTCTGTCTTCTTTAACCTCTTACTTTCAGCACATCTGCTTTGAGAAGCACATTATATGCAGGGACAAGAAGCCTTGTTATGTTGTTTATCACTCCAAAACCAGATACTAACAGATTCTAACCCTAGAACAGTGTAGTTGAATGTTAGGAAGTCTTTGCTGTTGTTAAAATTAGAATTTCACTCCCTGGAATTCTGCAGAGCGCAACATGTTTGAAAATGGAATGAATCTGGTGTTTAAGTGTTCACTGTCTCCCATGTCTTCAGTTTTGCCTTCTAGTATGTGGAGTCTTTACTTTCTTGGCTGTTCTGGGCCGGTACATCCCTGGAGTCCTGCTCTCGTACTTTCTGAGTAAGTAGAAGGACCCTGTGCCAAATTCACAGTGAAGAGAGGTAGAGATGATGGGATTCGAATATCTGAGAGGTGGGGCTCTCCTGCTCAAATCAAGGCTTGTGTGAATGGCTTTAGATTTAAAACAGTGCATTCTGCCTGAAATGTGGTGATTCCTGCCCAGTCTCCAGTCCAGACCCAGCGTGTCTGGGGGCTTGGGAACTAGAGATCTGAGTGCTAATAGTTGGCCTCTCAATTTTGATAAATTGGCTGAGATGATTGTGCCAGATTAGTGGTCAGATCTTGCAGACTGTGTGTGTGTTACACTGCATGACAAACCAGGCAAGGAGTTTGCTAAGTAGTGTCTTGAACAAGGACCTAATGAGGCTTCCCACCTACCTCAGTGCTCTTCATCCTGCTGTGGCCCCTTGCTGTGTACCACAGACTGGGCCAGCGCATGTACACGAAGCTGGAGCCAGCTCTGCAGCGGCTGGATTTCGGTGTTCGAGGCTACATGATGGCAAAGCAGCGGGAAAAGCAACGTAAGTCTCCCCTGTGTGTCTCTGACTCTGCAGATGTAGATACTTGGTATCTGAAACAGTCTTTGCGACACCCCCCTGGTCTCAAGTGGGGACCGTTGCTTGTGTTGCCTTGTAGGCACCCCAGTGCCTTTGGCCAACACTTGCCAATGCTTTGGGAAGGTCGCGAGGCAGCTCGGTGTCCACACAAAGCTCCTGACGAGCCCTTGGTCTGAGCCGGAACCGAGAGCTCCGTATTGCAGACGTGCTGAGAGCCCTTCCTCGCTTTCCAATGCAAGGCAGCTGCCAGGTTCTTCTCGGCAAAAGATCTGCAGCAGCCCGGCTCAGAAGTGATGCTGTGGCTCTGTGAACAAAGCATGCTGCACTGCGTCCTTCTTGCCGGGGTTTTCCTGCTTGGCCTCAGGTTGTTCCTGTGCAGACCTCTAACAGCAATAATAGGCCTTGACTCTGCTTTCTGGCAGTGCGACAGAGAGGCCTCAGCCAGGAGACGGCGGATGACGGGAGTGACAGCGAGGAGGAGCTCGCTGCCTTCTGCCCCAAGGTAACATCTTGTCTCTGAAGTAACAAATCTCAGCTGCACAGCACAAGCTGGCCATGTTGCATGGACCTGCAGCGCACGGCCCTACATTGTAGCTGAGCTGTGGTGGAACATGGGTCAGGATATTCTCTACTGGAAGAGTTTGTCGTTCCTATTCTCTCTCACTCCAGAGTACTGCATTTTTGTAAGGTGCAAGTTTCCCAGTATTGTGTGTTTTCAACTGTATCTCCTCTTTCAAAGCTGGATGAATCTGTGGTTGCCAAGGAGCTAGCGATCTCTGACTCGGAGCATTCGGATGCTGAGGTTTCCTACACGGAGAATGGGATGTTTAACCTTTCCAGAGGCCAGACCCCGCTCACAGAGGGATCTGAAGGTGAGAGGAAATGGGCAGTTTCTCAAAGGTCTGGAATACTGCAGGCAACTGTGCAACAGGCTGCAGGCAGTGTGTATTCCCTTCCATCCCTGAGCTTTAGCTGTTTGATGTCTGTCTTGCTGACTAAGATAAGATGCAGCTACCTCTTTTTTCACAGCAGGACCTCCTTACTTCCTATGGTTCTTTAGTAAAGCAGCAACAGGTTCCCTTCACAGGCAGATGCAGCTCTACCAGCCTAGAGATAAGTGTTGTAGCATTAACTGTGTCACTGTGACTGGCCTGTCTATCTGTTCCTGCCATTAGAGTACAGACACAGTCATTTCTCAGCCTTCTAAAGACCTTCCTGTACTCTGTGTTTATCTGCTGAGTGAGGGAGAGGGTTCTTTCCTGCAGCAGCAAGCGTTTTGTATTGCTGAGGAGTGAACGGGCGTCGGTGGGAGCTGTGAGAGCTGATTAAACAGTTTGGTCTGTGAGGGGATAAGAGCCAGTCTGTCCTGCTGGGTAACGGTCGCCCTGTAGTGCACTGTGCTGCCCTTGCCTGAGGGTTGCTTTTCTTGTACTATGCATTCAAAGCACTCTTTCCTCTTCCAGATCTGGATGGTCACAGTGATCCAGAAGAATCTTTTGCCCGCGATCTCCCTGACTTCCCTTCCATAAATCCAGAAGCAACTGGCATAGATGACGAAGAAGACACCAGCATTGGGATTCCAAGTCTTGCCTACCGCTCACAGGTGTCGGAAGATCTACATCTCCCCTATGAGCAGGAGGAATCTGCTGCGCTGCCGTCCGTCCAGAATCTCACCAACAACATCGCTGGCTTTGTCACCAGAGGGATGATACAGCTTGCGCTATCAGGAGCCGCCCAGCCAGGCTCCTCACGCAGTGACAATCCCCAGAGAGCTTCAAAGACCTTTCTCAGAACGGCCAGCTCAGATTTGGACACTGATGCAGAAGGGGATGACTTTGAACTGCTGGATCAGTCTGAGCTGAACCAGCTGGATCCGACGGGCTCACGGGGCCAATAAGCAATCACATCCCTTCCCTTCTGGTTTTCTGTTGTGCATCGTGGAGGGGAATCCTTGAAGAAAAAGGCATTGCACAGTAACCTAGAGTTGTCTCCTGTGTGAGTACAAGTGATAAGACAACCAATCCTGGCTGGGAACACCACTGTGAAATGTGACTCTGTAGCCTCGCTTGGATTATTTTAAAATAAACTACACTGGTAATTCATAGGGAAAAGGCGTTGATGTGATAGCTCCACAATCACCCATGCGTTGCCCTGCATTATCTGCCAGGATGCTGCTTACTCCAAACTTCCTCACATAAGACAATAAATCTGGTGTCTACCGCTCTAGAGGCCACTAGTCAGGCTGACTTAGCGTCACCGAGAACAATCTTGCGGCTGACCTTCCTGGGGTGCCACGTAACGAGGTGAATGGGATTGATTTCCCCTCAGACTTGATGTTCTGTCTTTAAAACAACCATTTCCTACTAAAATGTGCATAGAGTCTGATTCTTCTCCCCCAGCACTTTCCAGTTCTGGGTAGAATCTTCTCGTTTTGCCTCAGCTGTGGACGTGACGGTACTGCCACACACGTTTGCACGTGAAATGAGCACTCATCTCCAGCTCAAGCTTTCCAGTGATGCTGTTTTGTAAGAGACATAATGGCAATAAGACACCTACTGTGATGACTAGAATCCTGCACAGAACATCTACATGTGGCAGCTGCTCTCGTGTTGCTTTCCTCAACTAATGGACTAAGTTCTTTTTTTTCCCCCGTGTTATTCCAGAACACGTTCGGCATGGACACTAGCAATACTCCATCTCCCTTACACTGCCTCTTAGGGAGTTACTAGGGAAAGGTTTTCTGGAGGAGGGAAGTGGAGCCAGTCTCCCGGGCCAGGCTTGTTCTTGGTCTCCGAGACAGTCTTTTGTTCCACAACTTCGTGTAGCTGAAAACCTGCCAGTAGGATCTGAACAGAGGACACCAGCTCAAGCACCAAGTGACCAAAAAGCATGTAACTATTACGGTCACTTAAACAAACCAGCAGTCTCGAGGGAGAGACGTTCTGTAGGCTGGGTAGCCCAAGCCTTCCAGGTCTTTCCGAGTCACTGAGCTTTCCCATTGCTTTTTTCTAAGCCATAAGACTGACCGATAGATCACCTGCGTGCAGCAAATTTACCTCTTCAGGAAAACTCCCATTTATGTGCTTTTTTCTTGTCTAAATCTGCTTGCCTAAAAGTATTGGCCATACAGATACTTACATTGTTCTTGAGTTTGAGATGAGGAGGCAGAGGGAGCTGTCTTCAGCCATAAGTAAGAACAAGGCTTTATTAAATTGCTTTAATATGAGCATAAAACTTAACTTAGGCCTTGCGAGGACAAACCATCATCTAATAAAATGTCATTCCCTCTTGGCACCGAAAGCAACCAGCCTTTCCCAAATCCCTAACAGAGCTGGGAGGTACCAGGTAGCCAAGTTTGTGTGTTAAACACCCTTAGCAGTCGCTTGGGGCTTTAAAACTCCTTTCTTATTTCAGATGGGGGTGTCGTTCTCTGCTGTGGGAGCTCTTCACCTTGCTCAGTCACTCAATGTTTTCCAGCCTCCTCTTTTCCCTTCAGCCTGGGGGCAGATGGGGCTCTCTCTGGTGGTACCTGACACAGTTTAGCATGAGCTAAACGCTGAGCTAGTAACTGAACACATGAGCTGGTAACTGCTGCCACCGCGGTCAGCTCTCGTCACTGCACTGCCCTAGAGGCCAGGACAAAACTTGAGCTATTGGAAGCCCCTGATTTCTTGGGAGCAATAACTGAACAAGCCACTAACTTGCACTTTAAGTAGTTCTGGGCCTGGACCTGGAGCCCAACGTGTAGCTCTCACTGCCCCGTGGGGCCCCGATGTTCTTTTTGGTGAAGCAAGATGAATTTTAGCTAAAAAAAGGAAGCTGCTAGAAAAAGAATCTGCTTTTGACTCTGCTGAAATCGCAGCCTTAGGCATGGCTACGAGGCCACCGCTGTGCAGCTTGCCAGGGCCGTGTCAGCGCCCACTGGACTTGAGCTCGGAGCATCCGCATGGTTCCTGTCTGGAGGTTTCTGCACCTGCCCTGTCAGGCGGATTCGGGTGTGCGTGGACGGGGCAGCTCCTGTCACCGGCTCTGTTTTATTTGCCGCCGCAGTGGAAAGGCCCAGGGGAGCAGCTGCCCCGCACAGTGGTGTCGAGCCCGCTCCAAGCCCAGCAGAGCTGCCCACAGACTCTGCGCTCCTGCAGCATCGCTGGGGCGCAGCGGGAAGCACCCGGACGCTCCAGCTCTGCTCTCCGGCTCCAGATCCGCTCGAGCGCTGCCCACAGGACAGTTTGGAGAAGGATCCCCAGGACGAGGGGATGGAGAGAGACTTGGAACACTTACTCGCTGTGGAACTGAAAGAACTGTTTCCTCTTTCACATCCCTAGATTTTTCCTTTCCTTTTGGAGGTCTTTACTCATAGGCTTTGCCACCTTTGGGGGTGACGTGGTACAAACTGAAACCTTGGAGTCTCTTTTGAGCCTGGCCTTATCGGGGCAGTACCGCGTTGGGGAACAGGTAATTCTGAATCCTTTGGTGCTTTTTGCTATTGATGAGAAGTTACTGCTCATGAGCAATGGAAGCAAGGGGGGGGGCAGCGAGGGGGTACTGCACTTTGTAGGCCAGAGAAGCTGGTCGGTCGTCTGTCGCCCTTGGTCGTTTCCCCTGCACGCCCCGTGTCTCGACATCTCTCCTGTGCCGCTGCCGTGTGCCAGCAGCTGCATCGAGTGGCACTAGATTTTATAAAGACTCCCGTTTCGGAAAGCGTCTTGCCGCAGCGGTTTTACCCGAGCTTTTGTGAGCGCCGGTGTCTCTGTCTCCCGCAGCTCCCGGTGGGTGTGGGAACGGCCATGGTGCTGCGGACAGCGCGGCCCCGGGACCCGGTCCTGGTTGGGGGGAGCTCCCCGAGGGGCAGGGCCAGAGCCCCGGGGCCGCGGCCCCTCCCGGGAGGCTCCTGGGCACGACCCGGCTCCGCCGCCCCGCTCGGTTCCTGCCGCGAGCTCCGGGACCCGCCGCGGCGCCTCTGTCACCAACCCCGCCGGGCTCCGCCCCCTGGCGCCTCAGGCCCCGCCCACCAAGCTAAACCCCGCCCCTGGAACGTCAGCCGCCCCCCCGTGACTAGGCCCCGCCCCGAAGCAGCACGTACCGCCCTCCAGCCAGGCCCCGCCCCCTGGTAGGCCCTTCCCCTAGAGCATCATGCCCCGCCTCCAGGGTCCAGGCCCCGCCCCTGAGGCCTCAAGCCCCGCCCCGGGAGGCTCCTCCCTCTGCGCCAGTGCCGCGGCGGTTTCGACTCCGGCCACAAGGCGGCGCCCCGCCCCCTCGCGGGCGAGGCGACCAATCGGAGCGCTCCTCCCCCTCCGCCTGGCATTGGCGGAGAGCAAGCGGCGCTGCGGAAGTGCGTCACGCCGCCCCGGAGCGGCGGGAAGTGAGAATGAGCAAAGGCCGCGAGGGCGCCGCGGCGGCCGGTGA